>NC_092716.1:132594942-132936192 GCF_047496885.1 Scyliorhinus torazame
TGTCCGTGCGGGCTGGCAGCGTCTGTCAGTGCGGGCTGGCAGCGTCTGTCCGTGCGGGCTGGCAGCGTCTGTCCGTGCGGGCTGGCAGCGTCTGTCAGTGCGGGCTGGCAGCGTCTGTCAGTGCGGGCTGGCAGCGTCTGTCAGTGCGGGCTGGCAGCGTCTGTCCGTGCGGGCTGGCAGCGCCTGTCAGTGCGGGCTGGCAGCGCCTGTCCGTGCGGGCTGGCAGCGCCTGTCCGTGCGGGCTGGCAGCGTCTGTCAGTGCGGGCTGGCAGCGTCTGTCCGTGCGGGCTGGCAGCGTCTGTCAGTGCGGGCTGGCAGCGTCTGTCAGTGCGGGCTGGCAGCGTCTGTCAGTGCGGGCTGGCAGCGTCTGTCAGTGCGGGCTGGCAGCGTCTGTCAGTGCGGGCTGGCAGCGTCTGTCCGTGCGGGCTGGCAGCGTCTGTCAGTGCGGGCTGGCAGCGTCTGTCCGTGCGGGCTGGCAGCGTCTGTCCGTGCGGGCTGGCAGCGTCTGTCCGTGCGGGCTGGCAGCGTCTGTCCGTGCGGGCTGGCAGCGTCTGTCCGTGCGGGCTGGCAGCGTCTGTCAGTGCGGGCTGGCAGCGTCTGTCAGTGCGGGCTGGCAGCGTCTGTCAGTGCGGGCTGGCAGCGTCTGTCCGTGCGGGCTGGCAGCGTCTGTCCGTGCGGGCTGGCAGCGTCTGTCCGTGCGGGCTGGCAGCGTCTGTCAGTGCGGGCTGGCAGCGTCTGTCCGTGCGGGCTGGCAGCGTCTGTCCGTGCGGGCTGGCAGCGTCTGTCCGTGCGGGCTGGCAGCGTCTGTCCGTGCGGGCTGGCAGCGTCTGTCCGTGCGGGCTGGCAGCGTCTGTCCGTGCGGGCTGGCAGCGTCTGTCAGTGCGGGCTGGCAGCGTCTGTCAGTGCGGGCTGGCAGCGTCTGTCCGTGCGGGCTGGCAGCGTCTGTCCGTGCGGGCTGGCAGCGTCTGTCAGTGCGGGCTGGCAGCGTCTGTCCGTGCGGGCTGGCAGCGTCTGTCCGTGCGGGCTGGCAGCGTCTGTCAGTGCGGGCTGGCAGCGTCTGTCAGTGCGGGCTGGCAGCGTCTGTCCGTGCGGGCTGGCAGCGTCTGTCCGTGCGGGCTGGCAGCGTCTGTCCGTGCGGGCTGGCAGCGTCTGTCAGTGCGGGCTGGCAGCGTCTGTCCGTGCGGGCTGGCAGCGTCTGTCAGTGCGGGCTGGCAGCGTCTGTCCGTGCGGGCTGGCAGCGTCTGTCCGTGCGGGCTGGCAGCGTCTGTCCGTGCGGGCTGGCAGCGTCTGTCAGTGCGGGCTGGCAGCGTCTGTCCGTGCGGGCTGGCAGCGTCTGTCCGTGCGGGCTGGCAGCGTCTGTCCGTGCGGGCTGGCAGCGTCTGTCAGTGCGGGCTGGCAGCGTCTGTCAGTGCGGGCTGGCAGCGTCTGTCAGTGCGGGCTGGCAGCGTCTGTCCGTGCGGGCTGGCAGCGTCTGTCCGTGCGGGCTGGCAGCGTCTGTCCGTGCGGGCTGGCAGCGTCTGTCCGTGCGGGCTGGCAGCGTCTGTCCGTGCGGGCTGGCAGCGTCTGTCAGTGCGGGCTGGCAGCGTCTGTCAATGCGGGCTGGCAGCGTCTGTCCGTGCGGGCTGGCAGCGTCTGTCAGTGCGGGCTGGCAGCGTCTGTCAGTGCGGGCTGGCAGCGTCTGTCCGTGCGGGCTGGCAGCGTCTGTCAGTGCGGGCTGGCAGCGTCTGTCAGTGCGGGCTGGCAGCGTCTGTCCGTGCGGGCTGGCAGCGTCTGTCAGTGCGGGCTGGCAGCGTCTGTCAGTGCGGGCTGGCAGCGTCTGTCAGTGCGGGCCGGCAGCGTCTGTCCGTGCGGGCTGGCAGCGTCTGTCCGTGCGGGCTGGCAGCGTCTGTCAGTGCGGGCTGGCAGCGTCTGTCAGTGCGGGCTGGCAGCGTCTGTCAGTGCGGGCTGGCAGCGTCTGTCCGTGCGGGCTGGCAGCGTCTGTCCGTGCGGGCTGGCAGCGTCTGTCCGTGCGGGCTGGCAGCGTCTGTCAGTGTGGGCTGGCAGCGTCTGTCCGTGCGGGCTGGCAGCGTCTGTCAGTGCGGGCTGGCAGCGTCTGTCAGTGCGGGCTGGCAGCGTCTGTCAGTGTGGGCTGGCAGCGTCTGTCAGTGCGGGCTGGCAGCGTCTGTCAGTGCGGGCTGGCAGCGTCTGTCCGTGCGGGCTGGCAGCGTCTGTCCGTGCGGGCTGGCAGCGTCTGTCCGTGCGGGCTGGCAGCGTCTGTCCGTGCGGGCTGGCAGCGTCTGTCCGTGCGGGCTGGCAGCGTCTGTCAGTGCGGGCTGGCAGCGTCTGTCCGTGCGGGCTGGCAGCGTCTGTCAGTGCGGGCTGGCAGCGTCTGTCAGTGCGGGCTGGCAGCGTCTGTCAGTGCGGGCTGGCAGCGTCTGCCAGTGCGGGCTGGCAGCGTCTGTCCGTGCGGGCTGGCAGCGTCTGTCCGTGCGGGCTGGCAGCGTCTGTCCGTGCGGGCTGGCAGCGTCTGTCCGTGCGGGCTGGCAGCGTCTGTCCGTGCGGGCTGGCAGCGTCTGTCAGTGCGGGCTGGCAGCGTCTGTCCGTGCGGGCTGGCAGCGTCTGTCCGTGCGGGCTGGCAGCGTCTGTCCGTGCGGGCTGGCAGCGTCTGTCCGTGCGGGCTGGCAGCGTCTGTCCGTGCGGGCTGGCAGCGTCTGTCCGTGCGGGCTGGCAGCGTCTGTCCGTGCGGGCTGGCAGCGTCTGTCCGTGCGGGCTGGCAGCGTCTGTCAGTGCGGGCTGGCAGCGTCTGTCAGCGCGGGCTGGCAGCGTCTGTCAGCGCGGGCTGGCAGCGTCTGGCAGCGCGGGCTGGCAGCGTCTGTCAGCGCGGGCTGGCAGCGTCTGTCAGTGCGGGCTGGCAGCGTCTGTCAGTGCGGGCTGGCAGCGTCTGTCCGTGCGGGCTGGCAGCGTCTGTCAGTGCGGGCTGGCAGCGTCTGTCCGTGCGGGCTGGCAGCGTCTGTCCGTGCGGGCTGGCAGCGTCTGTCCGAGCGGGCTGGCAGCGTCTGTCCGTGCGGGCTGGCAGCGTCTGTCCGTGCGGGCTGGCAGCGTCTGTCCGTGCGGGCTGGCAGCGTCTGTCCGTGCGGGCTGGCAGCGTCTGTCCGTGCGGGCTGGCAGCGTCTGTCCGTGCGGGCTGGCAGCGTCTGTCCGTGCGGGCTGGCAGCGTCTGTCCGTGCGGGCTGGCAGCGTCTGTCCGTGCGGGCTGGCAGCGTCTGTCAGTGCGGGCTGGCAGCGTCTGTCAGTGCGGGCTGGCAGCGTCTGTCAGTGCGGGCTGGCAGCGTCTGTCAGTGCGGGCTGGCAGCGTCTGTCAGTGCGGGCTGGCAGCGTCTGTCCGTGCGGGCTGGCAGCGTCTGTCCGTGCGGGCTGGCAGCGTCTGTCCGTGCGGGCTGGCAGCGTCTGTCCGTGCGGGCTGGCAGCGTCTGTCAGTGCGGGCTGGCAGCGTCTGTCCGTGCGGGCTGGCAGCGTCTGTCCGTGCGGGCTGGCAGCGTCTGTCCGTGCGGGCTGGCAGCGTCTGTCAGTGCGGGCTGGCAGCGTCTGTCCGTGCGGGCTGGCAGCGTCTGTCAGTGCGGGCTGGCAGCGTCTGTCAGTGCGGGCTGGCAGCGTCTGTCCGTGCGGGCTGGCAGCGTCTGTCAGTGCGGGCTGGCAGCGTCTGTCCGTGCGGGCTGGCAGCGTCTGTCCGTGCGGGCTGGCAGCGTCTGTCCGTGCGGGCTGGCAGCGTCTGTCAGTGCGGGCTGGCAGCGTCTGTCCGTGCGGGCTGGCAGCGTCTGTCAGTGCGGGCTGGCAGCGTCTGTCCGTGCGGGCTGGCAGCGTCTGTCAGTGCGGGCTGGCAGCGTCTGTCAGTGCGGGCTGGCAGCGTCTGTCCGTGCGGGCTGGCAGCGTCTGTCCGTGCGGGCTGGCAGCGTCTGTCAGTGCGGGCCGGCAGCGTCTGTCCGTGCGGGCTGGCAGCGTCTGTCAGTGCGGGCTGGCAGCGTCTGTCCGTGCGGGCTGGCAGCGTCTGTCCGTGCGGGCTGGCAGCGTCTGTCCGTGCGGGCTGGCAGCGTCTGTCCGTGCGGGCTGGCAGCGTCTGTCCGTGCGGGCTGGCAGCGTCTGTCAGTGCGGGCTGGCAGCGTCTGGCAGTGCGGGCTGGCAGCGTCTGTCCGTGCGGGCTGGCAGCGTCTGTCCGTGCGGGCTGGCAGCGTCTGTCAGTGCGGGCTGGCAGCGTCTGTCAGTGCGGGCTGGCAGCGTCTGTCCGTGCGGGCTGGCAGCGTCTGTCAGTGCGGGCTGGCAGCGTCTGTCCGTGCGGGCTGGCAGCGTCTGTCCGTGCGGGCTGGCAGCGTCTGTCCGTGCGGGCTGGCAGCGTCTGTCAGTGCGGGCTGGCAGCGTCTGTCAGTGCGGGCTGGCAGCGTCTGTCCGTGCGGGCTGGCAGCGTCTGTCAGTGCGGGCCGGCAGCGTCTGTCAGTGCGGGCTGGCAGCGTCTGTCCGTGCGGGCTGGCAGCGTCTGTCCGTGCGGGCTGGCAGCGTCTGTCCGTGCGGGCTGGCAGCGTCTGTCAGTGCGGGCTGGCAGCGTCTGTCCGTGCGGGCTGGCAGCGTCTGTCAGTGCGGGCTGGCAGCGTCTGTCAGTGCGGGCTGGCAGCGTCTGTCAGTGCGGGCTGGCAGCGTCTGTCCGTGCGGGCTGGCAGCGTCTGTCCGTGCGGGCTGGCAGCGTCTGTCCGTGCGGGCTGGCAGCGTCTGTCCGTGCGGGCTGGCAGCGTCTGTCAGTGCGGGCTGGCAGCGTCTGTCCGTGCGGGCTGGCAGCGCCTGTCCGTGCGGGCTGGCAGCGTCTGTCAGTGCGGGCCGGCAGCGTCTGTCAGTGCGGGCTGGCAGCGTCTGTCAGTGCGTGCTGGCAGCGTCTGTCAGTGCGGGCCGGCAGCGTCTGTCCGTGCGGGCTGGCAGCGTCTGTCAGTGCGGGCTGGCAGCGTCTGTCCGTGCGGGCTGGCAGCGTCTGTCAGTGCGGGCTGGCAGCGTCTGTCCGTGCGGGCTGGCAGCGTCTGTCAGTGCGGGCTGGCAGCGTCTGTCCGTGCGGGCTGGCAGCGTCTGTCCGTGCGGGCTGGCAGCGTCTGTCCGTGCGGGCTGGCAGCGTCTGTCAGTGCGGGCTGGCAGCGTCTGTCCGTGCGGGCTGGCAGCGTCTGTCCGTGCGGGCTGGCAGCGTCTGTCCGTGCGGGCTGGCAGCGTCTGTCCGTGCGGGCTGGCAGCGTCTGTCCGTGCGGGCTGGCAGCGTCTGTCCGTGCGGGCTGGCAGCGTCTGTCCGTGCGGGCTGGCAGCGTCTGTCCGTGCGGGCTGGCAGCGTCTGTCCGTGCGGGCTGGCAGCGTCTGTCCGTGCGGGCTGGCAGCGTCTGTCAGTGCGGGCCGGCAGCGTCTGTCCGTGCGGGCTGGCAGCGTCTGTCAGTGCGGGCCGGCAGCGTCTGTCCGTGCGGGCTGGCAGCGTCTGTCAGTGCGGGCTGGCAGCGTCTGTCCGTGCGGGCTGGCAGCGTCTGTCAGTGCGGGCTGGCAGCGTCTGTCAGTGCGGGCTGGCAGCGTCTGTCAGTGCGGTCTGGCAGCGTCTGTCCGTGCGGGCTGGCAGCGTCTGTCCGTGCGGGCTGGCAGCGTCTGTCAGTGCGGGCTGGCAGCGTCTGTCCGTGCGGGCTGGCAGCGTCTGTCCGTGCGGGCTGGCAGCGTCTGTCAGTGCGGGCTGGCAGCGTCTGTCCGTGCGGGCTGGCAGCGTCTGTCCGTGCGGGCTGGCAGCGTCTGTCCGTGCGGGCTGGCAGCGTCTGTCAGTGCGGGCTGGCAGCGTCTGTCCGTGCGGGCTGGCAGCGTCTGTCAGTGCGGGCTGGCAGAGTCTGTCCGAGCGGGCTGGCAGCGTCTGTCCGTGCGGGCTGGCAGCGTCTGTCCGTGCGGGCTGGCAGCGTCTGTCAGTGCGGGCTGGCAGCGTCTGTCAGTGCGGGCTGGCAGCGTCTGTCCGTGCGGGCTGGCAGCGTCTGTCAGTGCGGGCTGGCAGCGTCTGTCCGTGCGGGCTGGCAGCGTCTGTCCGTGCGGGCTGGCAGCGTCTGTCAGTGCGGGCTGGCAGCGTCTGTCAGTGCGGGCTGGCAGCGTCTGTCAGTGCGGGCTGGCAGCGTCTGTCCGTGCGGGCTGGCAGCGTCTGTCCGTGCGGGCTGGCAGCGTCTGTCCGTGCGGGCTGGCAGCGTCTGTCCGTGCGGGCTGGCAGCGTCTGTCAGTGCGGGCTGGCAGCGTCTGTCCGTGCGGGCTGGCAGCGTCTGTCCGTGCGGGCTGGCAGCGTCTGTCCGTGCGGGCTGGCAGCGTCTGTCCGTGCGGGCTGGCAGCGTCTGTCCGTGCGGGCTGGCAGCGTCTGTCCGTGCGGGCTGGCAGCGTCTGTCCGTGCGGGCTGGCAGCGTCTGTCAGTGCGGGCTGGCAGCGTCTGTCAGTGCGGGCTGGCAGCGTCTGTCCGTGCGGGCTGGCAGCGTCTGTCCGTGCGGGCTGGCAGCGTCTGTCCGTGCGGGCTGGCAGCGTCTGTCCGTGCGGGCTGGCAGCGTCTGTCAGTGCGGGCTGGCAGCGTCTGTCAGTGCGGGCTGGCAGCGTCTGTCCGTGCGGGCTGGCAGCGTCTGTCAGTGCGGGCTGGCAGCGTCTGTCACTGCGGGCTGGCAGCGTCTGTCAGTGCGGGCTGGCAGCGTCTGTCAGTGCGGGCTGGCAGCGTCTGTCACTGCGGGCTGGCAGCGTCTGTCCGTGCGGGCTGGCAGCGTCTGTCCGTGCGGGCTGGCAGCGTCTGTCAGTGCGGGCTGGCAGCGTCTGTCAGTGCGGGCTGGCAGCGTCTGTCAGTGCGGGCTGGCAGCGTCTGTCCGTGCGGGCTGGCAGCGTCTGTCCGTGGGCGGGGCTGGCAGCGTCTGTCCGTGCGGGCTGGCAGCGTCTGTCCGTGCGGGCTGGCAGCGTCTGTCAGTGCGGGCTGGCAGCGTCTGTCCGTGCGGGCTGGCAGCGTCTGTCCGTGCGGACTGGCAGCGTCTGTCCGTGTGGGCTGGCAGCGTCTGTCAGTGCGGGCTGGCAGCGTCTGTCAGTGCGGGCTGGCAGCGTCTGTCCGTGCGGGCTGGCAGCGTCTGTCCGTGCGGGCTGGCAGCGTCTGTCCGTGCGGGCTGGCAGCGTCTGTCCGTGCGGGCTGGCAGCGTCTGTCCGTGCGGGCTGGCAGCGTCTGTCCGTGCGGGCTGGCAGCGTCTGTCCGTGCGGGCAGGCAGCGTCTGTCCGTGCGGGCCGGCAGCGTCTGTCCGTGCGGGCTGGCAGCGTCTGTCAGTGCGGGCTGGCAGCGTCTGTCCGTGCGGGCTGGCAGCGTCTGTCCGTGCGGGCTGGCAGCGTCTGTCAGTGTGGGCTGGCAGCGTCTGTCAGTGCGGGCTGGCAGCGTCTGTCAGTGCGGGCTGGCAGCGTCTGTCCGTGCGGGCTGGCAGCGTCTGTCAGTGCGGGCTGGCAGCGTCTGTCAGTGCGGGATGGCAGCGTCTGTCCGTGCGGGCCGGCAGCGTCTGTCCGTGCGGGCTGGCAGCGTCTGTCAGTGCGGGCTGGCAGCGTCTGTCCGTGCGGGCTGGCAGCGTCTGTCAGTGCGGGCTGGCAGCGTCTGTCCGTGCGGGCTGGCAGCGTCTGTCCGTGCGGGCTGGCAGCGTCTGTCCGTGCGGGCTGGCAGCGTCTGTCCGTGCGGGCTGGCAGCGTCTGTCAGTGCGGGCTGGCAGCGTCTGTCAGTGCGGGCTGGCAGCGTCTGTCCGTGCGGGCTGGCAGCGTCTGTCCGTGCGGGCTGGCAGCGTCTGTCCGTGCGGGCTGGCAGCGCCTGTCCGTGCGGGCTGGCAGCGTCTGTCAGTGCGGGCTGGCAGCGTCTGTCAGTGCGGGCTGGCAGCGTCTGTCCGTGCGGGCTGGCAGCGTCTGTCCGTGCGGGCTGGCAGCGTCTGTCAGTGCGGGCTGGCAGCGTCTGTCAGTGCGGGCTGGCAGCGTCTGTCCGTGCGGGCTGGCAGCGTCTGTCAGTGCGGACTGGCAGCGTCTGTCAGTGCGGGCTGGCAGCGTCTGTCCGTGCGGGCTGGCAGCGTCTGTCCGTGCGGGCTGGCAGCGTCTGTCAGTGCGGGCTGGCAGCGTCTGTCCGTGCGGGCTGGCAGCGTCTGTCAGTGCGGGCTGGCAGCGTCTGTCAGTGCGGGCTGGCAGCGTCTGTCCGTGCGGGCTGGCAGCGTCTGTCCGTGCGGGCTGGCAGCGTCTGTCCGTGCGGGCTGGCAGCGTCTGTCAGTGCGGGCTGGCAGCGTCTGTCAGTGCGGGCTGGCAGCGTCTGTCCGTGCGGGCTGGCAGCGTCTGTCAGTGCGGGCTGGCAGCGTCTGTCAGTGCGGGCTGGCAGCGTCTGTCAGTGCGGGCTGGCAGCGTCTGTCAGTGCGGGCTGGCAGCGTCTGTCAGTGCGGGCTGGCAGCGTCTGTCCGTGCGGGCTGGCAGCGTCTGTCCGTGCGGGCTGGCAGCGTCTGTCCGTGCGGGCTGGCAGCGTCTGTCCGTGCGGGCTGGCAGCGTCTGTCCGTGCGGGCTGGCAGCGTCTGTCAGTGCGGGCTGGCAGCGTCTGTCAGTGCGGGCTGGCAGCGTCTGTCCGTGCGGGCTGGCAGCGTCTGTCCGTGCGGGCTGGCAGCGTCTGGCAGTGCGGGCTGGCAGCGTCTGTCCGTGCGGGCTGGCAGCGTCTGTCAGTGCGGGCTGGCAGCGTCTGGCAGTGCGGGCTGGCAGCGTCTGTCCGTGCGGGCTGGCAGCGTCTGTCAGTGCGGGCTGGCAGCGTCTGTCCGTGCGGGCTGGCAGCGTCTGTCCGTGCGGGCTGGCAGCGTCTGTCCGTGCGGGCTGGCAGCGTCTGTCAGTGCGGGCTGGCAGCGTCTGTCAGTGCGGGCTGGCAGCGTCTGTCCGTGCGGGCTGGCAGCGTCTGTCAGTGCGGGCTGGCAGCGTCTGTCAGTGCGGGCTGGCAGCGTCTGTCAGTGCGGGCTGGCAGCGTCTGTCAGTGCGGGCTGGCAGCGTCTGTCAGTGCGGGCTGGCAGCGTCTGTCAGTGCGGGCAGCATGATCAGGAGGACCGTCATCTGATGTCGGAAGAAGTCCACAGACTTCCACCGAGCTGCAAGGGTAAGTTACCACCCCTCTCCTGGCATCAGTTCCGCCTGCCACCCCTCAAATTCCCAAACGCCCCTTCCCCACAAATCGCTGGCTGATCCCTTGCACCCTGCCCACACCGATCTTCATGCTTATTCCTCAGAGCCGCCTGCCACCCACCAAACAAACTGTTTCTGTGCAGGAGCGGTGCCCACACATGCCACCTGCTATAGACCCCCTCACCCATCAAGCGTGTGGCTCACAATGCCCTCTCTTTGTCCCCACAGAAGAAGACAGCCCATAATAACTGGGAAAGGGCCAATATGAGGGAGGAATCCTCGAGCTTTGAGTCCTCACTCTCTGTGAGGAACAGGCTGTGGAAATGGTGGAGTTGGCCCAGGAGAGAGCAGTCACCGACGGCGAGGTTAGCCTGCAGCGGAGAGGTGACGATCCACTGTCCCTTCACCCAGATGACCTGTCTCCAGTGAGTTGTTCATGTCAGACAAAATGATCTTTCCCTCTCACTGACCACATGTCCATTGTCTCACAAATAAACATCTGGTGAGATCGGGCCATCCGGAGTCGATTCCCCCTCCCTGTCACCCAAGAGAACACTTCAGAGGAGAGCTCCGAGAATGGAACCGGCAATGTGTCACAGCTTTAACCCCCACCTCCACCAGCACAGAGACACATACCTCAGTGGGAGACATGAGTGGACAGGCTTCTGGGGCACAATCCAAATAACAGGACACAGTTGCTGATAATAATAACCGCTTATTGTCACAAGTAGGCTTCAATGGTTACTGTGAAAAGCCCCTAGTCACCACATTCCGGCGCCTGTTCGGGGAGGCCGGTATGGGAATTGAACCCGTGCTGCTGGCCTTGTTCTGCATTACAAGCCAGCTGTTTAGCCCACTGTGCTAAACCAGCCCTTTGATGCACATCAGGTGGAGGCAGGAACATCCAAGATGGTCAGCAGTCGGAGGTCTGCTGAATCCCAGGACACAGCTAGGTCCCAGTCAGATGCTGAGCCTCTGGACAAGGGTATCCCGGAGCTGATGCAGATGCCAGGACACAGCTGTGAGTTTTAGGAGGGGATGTCAGTGACTCTCCAATGACGGCAAGGCTGATTGAAGGAGTCCCAAAGGTTGCAGGTGCAGGAGATGGTGCCGACAATGCGTGGCACTGAAGCCAAAACTGCTCGGGTGGCAAACGCAGTGGAAAACCTGGGGCATGACATCTACGTCTTGAGTGGTAGTGCCCAAGGCATGGCTCAGTCTGCGACGACCGTGGCTGAGGGTTTCGGCTCCATGTCCCAGTCGCTGAGGGACGTATCCCAGACACAAGCGGACAATGCCGAGGCACTGCAGAGCATGGCCCAGTCACTGTGGAGCACTGTTGAGGGCATCATTACCATGGTGCAGACAATGGGGAGCCTCAAGGGAGGCGGGAATGCTGAAAGCCAACCCGGGACTTGCCACCAAGGAGACTATGGCCATCTCCAGTACCTCTGAATCCACCCCTCCTGACACCATTGCATCTAAAGGGCAGTGGGCAAAACAGGGTGGCATGGTGCACCAGTGACACTGGTAAGTCAACCGGGGGCCCCAGGCTCCAGGCCTTCCAGAGGACGTCCGCCAAGGGCATCAAAGGCCACAGGGTGCAGAAAGCAGCAGGCTGCCTCCAGCTCTGATGTGCATCCTGGGGACACACCTCGACGGAGCACTAAACCACAGAGGATCAAGAAGAGTGAGGAGCACTGAGTGGGCACTGGGGAGGGGTCACTATTTGTAGTTAGGGGGAATGGAAATCTGTCACGGTTAAATGTTCACTATTAAAGCATGTAATACCTCAAACATGTGAAGCCTCTGTCACGTGAATCTTCACGGTGGGCCTGCTGCATCCCCACCCCCATTGCCCTCCTCTCTCCCCAACCCCACGGGATCAAAACCCCCGATGCAAACCCCGTTCAGAGGATGGGAGTTTGCATGCGGTCAGGAGAAAGGCAGGAGTCCAACAGATCCTGAGGAGCACCCGAGCTTCCCTCACAGCAAGTGCTTATCACTCTCCTGCCTTGTATAGTGAGTGACCTGCTGATAGTGCCAACACAGGCCCATCACCCTGGAAGATGTTATATAGACCCTTGGAGGGGTAAACAGGATGGTTGTGGAGGGAGTGGTGTGGGGAGGGTTGCTGGGAATCGGCGGGGGGGGGGGAGTAGGAGGGATGAAAATGGGGGAGAGGGCTGGGGATTGGAGGTGCGGGGAATTGCGGAGGGAGGGAAATGTGGGGAGAGAACTGGGGGGGTGAAGAAAATGGGGGGCTGTTGGGCTGATGGGCACAGCCTCTTCCTAGAAGAATCTGGAGACGATGAGGGTCTCCCTGGTCCTCCTGGCATGTCGGACCCTTTCCACTGCCTGCCCTCTATCCTCCGGCTCCTCCTCAGGTTCATCCTGCAGCCTCTTCAGGAACAGCTCATCCTCCTCTTCTGGATAGCTTGTGGGGCTAAATGGCCTCTTTCAGATAGCAACAGTCCAGTGATTGTGGTTTATCACACTGTCCAATGGAAGGCCCACTTTCAATGGACGGACTTTGAACTAAAGTTTATTCAGTGCTGCCTTTCTTGTGGCCACTCTCTTTTCACAATGAAAATATTTTGTCATCTTAAGTCCATCTTGCCTTCCACCGTAGGAAGTAAGTTACAGATGTGGGTTCTCCTCATTCTTTCACAATGACTGCCAGGAGAGAGAGGCAGAATGAAACAGATCTAGAGAAACAGAGACAGTCAGGGAGACATGGGCAGACAAGTGGAGATAGAGTCAGAGGGCAGCATTTTCTGCCCCCCCGCCCCCCGGCCTGTTTTTCAGGCAGTGGTTTTCCAGTGTTCCAGTGGTGGAGGCAACTGATTATTGACCGACAGCAGGATCGGCAGGGGGGGGGGGGGGGGGGGCGGGGGGAGCGGGGGGGGGGGGCCACCTTCAGTGGGACTGGAAGATCTCACCGGGGCCGGAAAATCACGCAAAGTGAAAGAGAGAAAGAAAGGCGAAACAGCCAAAGAAAAGAGTGAGAGCCAGAGAGAGGGAGGGAGAGACAGAGGGAGGGAGGGAGAGACAGAGAGAGAGAGATAAAGAGAGAGAGAGAGACAGAGAGAGAGAGAGAGAGACAGAGAGAGAGAGGAAGAGAAAGAGAGACGGAGAGATAGAGAGAGAGGCAGAGAGGGAGACAGACATGTCATAATATATACCAGCATATTGTGGTGCAGACACACACACACTGTTCTGTTATCCTGTTTCATCGTTCCAGTAGTTTGTATTTAATGTTCATTTCGTTGTTGGTGTGACACCCTATTTCTCTGCACCAGGCACCTTCCCGTGTAAATAGATTGCCTCATGTACATAGTCATGTAAATAACATGCACACACATAGTCAGGTACATTCACTACACGATATTTATTGTCACGCAGGCACATATTCTTTATATAAAAGGGGGGATGTCATAATATACACCAGTATATTATGGTGCAGACACACACACACACACACACACACACACACTGATGGACATGCAGTGGGACCAATCAGCATACACAACACCGCAGCCAATCACCAGTGAGAGCATATGCACTATAAAAACAGGGACAGGAGAGTTCCTGCTCATTCTAGTAGCAGCCAGCTCGGAGCACAGAGCTCACAGCCTGCAACACAGACATTCACCATGTGCTGAGTGCATCACCTGGTTAGGACTAGGCAAGGGTCAACAGTTAAAGCTGGTATTGCATTCACCCACAGTTCAAGTATGTTAATATAGTTAACCTTTTAATAAAATAGAGTTGCACCACTTCCAGTGTTGGTGACCTGTTTGTGATCCAGAACACCCAACACATCAAGACAGAGACAGAAAGATAGAGGGAGAGGCAGAGGGAGTCAGAGAGAGGGACAGAGAGAGGCAGAGGAAGACAGAGAGAGTGGCGTGGGACCAGAAGAGTCCGAGCAACAATAATGAAAACAAAATGTTCAAGAAGACTGAAGCTGGAAGAACTCTCTGGAAATCTTTAAAATCTAGATGTAAATCGATGGTGGTACTGAACAATTCTCTATTACGATGTGATTTTGACCCTAAAACAAAAGCCAACCTCGTTAGTCGGTCTGCTTTGCAAAAACTGAAGGTGCCGCGGAAAGTCGCTGATCGGTCAGGGTTGCCGGTGTACTTCGGGACAAGAACAATGGAGACCTTCGGCACATACGAACGTGTGCTCTCCGTGGACAACATGAGGTACACGTTACTGTTTCATATTGTAGGCATGGATGTTGACTCCATCATAGGAGTGGACTCACGTGAATCCCTGAATTTAGTTGAGCGACTGTGTGTCCCAGAAGATGGCTGGCCAGCTGAATACTACAGATCCCTACAAGATATTAGAGTGCGCACAGTTTATAAGGATTCGAAGGATGACAAATCAGACGAGGAGTTGGAACACCCAGCGAGCATTCTGCAATTCTGGTTAACAGTCTTCAAGAATGTGCATCGGCTCAGTGACATGATATGGGAAGATGACAAACCCGTGATACAGCCTCTGTGAGATGTGAGTGTTAAATGGACAGAGCATTGGAAGTTGTGGAGCTTCACTCTGGAGTTTAAGTTCAAGCCTAATGAGTATTTCAGAAAGGAGGTGATCACGAAAGTGTATTAGTTGGACTCCCGCCCGCTTAAATCATTCTCCGCTGAATCACAAATCATAGGTTGCACAGGCTGCAAGATTGATAGAGGGAAGGCAAAAATGTAATGATGAGACCAACCCAGACAAAACCGAAGCACAAAGGTCGAAGCACTCCCAGAATAGTGACAAAAACTGGACCAAATGAATCGTTCTTCAACTTCTTCAGTCCCATTGAAATTCCAAAGCGTGGAATGTTAAGCCAACGTTTAGCAGTCAAACTCAAGGCTGACATTGAACTTGGTGCCCTACTGCGTGAACACGTAATTCCGTGTGCAGTGTTGTATTTTACAAGAGAGTTCATTGCAGACAAGTGATGGCGTGGAAGTTGAAACAGATGAAGACCAGTATGAACTATTTGTAAATCTCTTTCCCAGCAGCACAGACGGGTCTAATGACAAGGCTCCAGAAGCACTATTACGGTGCTCTTGAACGAACGACAAGGTGGTCACGGGGCACTGAGAAGAGCAGGAGCTCAGAGATGGTGTACCTAGATATAGAAGGTGCTGGTACCACGGAGGATTAGCCACTGACCGAGTCAGGAATGGAAGAAATCATCCCACTGTTGGAGACACTGGTCACAAACGTATGTGGTGACTCGTTCCAGGTCTTCAAAATGCTTCCTGTAATTCATTCCCAAATCATCAAGAACCCTGACGATGAATGGGAAGACATTGATGACAACTGTGATGGCAGCGGCTTGGATGTTGCAGTAGTTGGCAACTCCGACACTGACCCAGAGGAAGAGCTGATGACAATTTCAATGTGCAGCTCCACAGATCACTCACACATGTTTGAATTTGACCATGATGACCCAATGGCTGGATCATCACGATCAGAGAACATCGTAATCTCGAGTGACGCCGAGCAAGTGAGAGATGCTCCAGCGGGCAAGGAAGGGGCAGCACTTGTTGCTCCAGTTCCAACCTTCACTCAGGCACCAGGAACCGAGGCGCTCCAACATTCGGTGAGGCCGCAGAGGTGGGCATGGTCACACTATCCGATGATGACGTGACGGCCCTCCGGGTCCACCTGAAACTCTGCAGACCTCTGTGCACAAGAAAGAAAATAGCACCACACCAGAGGCGAGAAACACAAGATACTACATCATCGTGTTCTCAAAATAACGAGGAGAAGACTGGGAGAGCTAGCTCATCCCACTAACAAACCAGCAATGTCTGTATAGCATGCAAGAAACAATACTTTTCACTGTATACTAATACATGTGACAAGAATAAATCAAATCAAATCAACGGAAACAATGAGAAGCAGAAAACAGCGTTATGCCAGGAAGCACAAAAGAAAGAGGCTGGTGACACAAACGTGGCAATTATTGAACAGGCCTTCCAAAGGCACAGAACGAAAAGGAAAATAAGCAAGAGGCCAGCATGGAAACCAGTCTTCAAAGAGGCTGACAGCAGCTCGAATGATCGATCCCGTGAGGGAGGCACAATGAGATCTGTGCAACGGAGAAGGACACTGGCCAGGAATATCATGTTCATGGACACCCTAGGACACCCTCGGTTCCTGGTGCCGGAGTGAAGGTTGGAACTGGAGCAACAGGTGCTGCCCCTTCCATGCCCGCTGGAGCATCTCTCACTTGCTCGGCGTCTCTCGAGATTACAATGCTCTCTTGTCGTGATTATCCAGGCATTGGGTCATTAGATCACAGATCACAGAATTTACAGTGCAGAAGGAGGCCATTCGGCCCATCGAGTCTGCACCGGCTCTTGGAAAGAGCATCCTACCCAAGCCCACACCTCCACCCTATCCCCATAACCCAGTAACCCCACCCAACACTAAGGGATATTTTGGACACTAAGGGCAATTTAGCATGGCCAATCCACCTAACCTGCACATCTTTGGACTTTCCCCTTACTCATTCACATTGTTAGATAATATCATGATTATATAAAGTTAAAAGATCAATGGTGTTTGTGAACAAATCTTAATGTTTTGTGAGGAAGGGTGATGTGGTGCAATGCCTGTCAGCAATATCTTTTATTTAATAAATTTAGAGTACCCAATCATTTTTTTCCAATTAAGGGGCAATTTAGCATGGCAAGCACATCTTTCGGCTGTGGGATGAAATCTACGCAAACACAAGGCGAATGCGCAAACTCCACCAGACTGTGACCCAGGGCCGGGATCGAACTGGGGTCCTCAGTGCCGTCGGCAGCAGTGCTAACCGCCGTGCTGCCCTTTATAGGCAGTATCATAGATGGATGGTGTGAGACCTCCAACCAGCAGGTGGCGGTACAGACACACCATGAGGTCTCAAGACCGTGATCATGTCACCAGGGACTCCCTTATAAGCGGTGACATATTTGACCATCACCAGATGGTTATAGGAGATGGTACTAAGACATACAGGTGAACCGTTGCGCTAGGTGTAGTTCCAGAGGAGTACTAAGAAACTCCATGATAACTTGCTCTGTAATAGATCGCTACCTTACCACGTGATTCAATAAAGATCCTGGTTTGGACAAGTCATGGTGTTTGGTGGATTCTTTAACAAGGCATAGAAGAACAAACACAACAAGAGGCTGTGGGAGATAGAAAGAGAGAAAGGCAGAGAGAGAGAGAGAGGCAGAGAGCGACATAGGGAGACAGAGAGAGGCAGAAAGGAAGCCGGAGAGGGAGAGGTGCTCTGGTGATGAGATCTGGTGCACTGCACCGTTTGCCTCTGACTCCTGCCCATGGTAACTCTGTCCACCTGGGTGATCCCTGCATGTGAGTTGGCCATTCTATCACGGGGTCCCATCGAACCCCTGGGGTGGCAGAGATGAAGGGGGGAGGGGAGGTGGGGCAGTGGGAGGTTGCGGGGGGGGGGTTATGGGGTGAGAGGGATGGGGGTGGGACACCGGAGCGGTGAGCGCTGGTTGAACTGGGGTTCCTTGGCCTAATCCCACACCGACGTCCGCTTATCTACCCCCTCTGCCCCCAGCATCCCCTCTGCAGTCAGCCCAGCCCAGCCATCCCGCACACCCTCTGTAGAGCACCGAGACAGGTTGAAACATTGTGAACAGGTGTTTATCGTGAAACGGGGAACATATGTGTACAGGTTTGTGCCCTAGCCCCTAACCCAAACTGTGTGCTGCACCCATGGCAACTTTTAAAAAATAAATTTAGAGTACCCAATTATTACTTTTTTCCAATTAAGGGGAAATTTAGCATGGACAATCCACCTACCCTGCACATCGTTGGGTTGTGGGGGTGAAACCCACGCAGATATGGGGAGAATCTACAAACTCCACACAGGCAGTGATCCGGGGCTGGGATCGAACCAGGGTCCTTAGCGCCGTAGGCAGCAGTGCTAACCACTGTGCCATCGTGCTGCCCACCAACTTAACTGGTGTCTACCTTTCTGATCTTATGGACCCTAACGCTATGCCTAGATGCATCCCCAAGTGGTACATCAGGAGTGGAGGCGGCCTGCTGCAATTCCCGCCCTATGACCTGGGCCCCTTTGGCAGTCGTCTTCTGGGATGACCAGTGCTGGATGGGCCCGGCAGCTACTCAGATGTCCCAGGTGTTCCTGTTCTACCTGCTGCCCATTAGATGTGCCAGGGGCAAGAAGGGGGGCATCCGAGGCACTGTGGTATTCCGGCAGCGCCCCGAGGCTACTCCTTGGCACGGACCTGAGACTCCCCTGCCACCTGCGCTGCTAGTCCCGGAGGCCCATTCCATCTCAACCAGGGTCTCGATGCTTGAGACCATAGAGCACAGGGATTGGACCACCTCCCTCTGGGTCTGTGCCACATCACCCAGTGATGATGCCACCTCCCTCTGTGTCTGTGCTACATCAGCCAGTGACTGTGCCGCCTTCCTCTGTGCCTAGCTCATGTTGGCCAGTGCCCGGGCAATGGAACAGACGCCCTCAGCCATGATCCATTGTGATTGGGCCACGCTCTGCAGCGCCGCTGAAATATCCAGGTGGCCCTGGTATATGGCTGCCTACGACAGGTCTGCTCTGTCCTGGGCCTCGGCCACAGCCCGCACAGAGTGCCCCAGGCCTTGAGCATCTTGACCCATGGCCGATACTTTCACCCCCAAGGCCTCCACCGCGGATGACACCCGTGCATGTTGACCTGGGTGGCACGCAAGGTCGGCACCAGTTCCTGCTCCTGCAGATGTTTGGGCTCCTCCACTGTACCTGCAGGCGCTGGATGGTTGTCAACACCCCCTTAGGCAGTCCCTGACTCTGCGACTGCATCTCCACGATTGATAGGACCGTTCTTTCCAGAAGGCTGAAAACCATCTGGACGGCAGGAAGTCCACGGGCACAGGTCGCCCTCCAATTATCCGCCCCCTCGGGGGTTCCTTCCTCCACCGGATGTACCATAGCACATGTGTGGTATGCACCAGAGAGTGCCCCAGGAGCCTCTTTCCTAATGTGCCCAACTGAGGAGAGTGTCTCTGGGATGCTGGAGACAGCTGTGATGGGTAGTCAGTGTTGTCCCCCGGAATAGTGCTCTGGGGTGTCTCGGGCTGCGGTTCAAGGGATCCTGTCGCCGTCTGCGTCCTCTTGCTCTCTCCTATCCGCTTGGGCTTGCGGTCGGGCGACATCAGAAAGGCCGGCCTCATCGGCAGGAGATCCTGCAAGACACAAGACATGACGCAAGATGAGATTGTGTGTTGGGGTGGTGGTGCAGTGGGGGTGGTGTGGGGCTGGTATGGGGAGGGTGAGGGTGATGGAGAGAGTCGTGACACATGTACCATGGGGTATCACAACTCAGCGGTGTCTCACTTGTTTGCCTGATGCCGACGTCTGCCTCAGCAACTGCACTCTCCTGGGTCCACCAACCAGGTCCAGTGCCCTATGCTCCACTGTGGTGAGGGGCTGCAGGCCCAGTGCCCTATGCTCCACTGTGGTGAGGGGCTGCAGGTCCAGCGGTCCCCCTCCAGTCTTTTCCCTCTCCCGCCGGTCGTGGGTTGCCTCCCCTGGAGGGGTGGGGGGGGGAAACAATAGAGACCGCACAGTCTTAGACAGTCAGACGCATGCAGAACAGGGGTGGATAGCTGGTGGCCTTCAGCCAGGGCACCTGGCCATGGCAGCCAGTATGGGTGCTGGCATATGGTGCACGGGGGGGGGGGGGGGGGGGGGGGGGGGGGTCAATCGCCATTCTGTGTTAGACGTTTTAGTTGCTGTGAAATGAAGAGTCTAAAGTTCTTGTTCCTTTTCACCAAACACCATTTATTTCACTTCCACAGCCTCTGAACAAAACTCTTAACAACACACCACCTGACAGAGGCTGCCTGAAGCCCCTTTACATATCAGTGTCAATTAATGGATACTTAACATAAATGAGACAACTAATTGCAACGTCTCTTAACCCATTACTTAACAGTCTCCCCTTCCTTGGAGAAAAAAAATAATTAGGTGAAAACAAAATTTCAAGAAACTCAAAAACACACACATGGGGCGAAATTCTCCGGAAACGGCGTGATGTCCGCCGACTGGCGCCCAAAACGGCGCAAATCAGATGGGCATCGCACCGCCCCAAAGGTGCGGAATGCTCCGCATCTTTGGGGGCCGAGCCCCAACCTTGAGGGGCTAGGTCGGCGCCGGACGAATTTCCGCCCCGCCAGCTGGCGGAAATGGCCTTTGGTGCCCCGCCAACTGGCGCGGAAATGACCTCTCCAGGCGGCGCATGCGCGGGGGCGTCAGCGGCCGCTGACGGCATTCCCGCGCATGCGCAGTGGAGGGAGTCTCTTCTGCCTCCGCCATGGTGGAGACCGTGGCAGAGGCGGAAGGGAAAGAGTGCCCCCACGGCACAGGCCCGTCCGTGGATCGGTGGGCCCTGATCGCGGGCCAGGCCACCGTGGGGGCACCCCCCAGGGCCAGATCGCCCTGCGCCCCCCCCCAGGACCCCGGAGCCCGCCCGCGCCACCTTGTCCCGCCGGTAAGGTAGGTGGTTTAATTTACGCCGGCGGGACAGGCATTTTAGCGGCGGGACTTCGGCCCATCCGGGCCGAATAATCGAACGGGGGGCCCGCCAACTGGCGCGCCGTGATTCCCACCCCCGCCGAATATCCAGTGCCGGAGACTTCGGCAACCGGCGGGGCGGGATTCACGCCAGCCCCCGGCGATTCTCCGACCCGGCGGGGGGTCGGAGAATCTCGCCCATGATGTCCCCCCACCACCTTTTTTTTTGTTTGGACGAGAAAGAAAAAAAAAAAAACTGTCACAGAAACAAGCGCCCTTCATTAACAATATCCAAAAGTTTCTGTGAACTCGCCCCTCGTTTCGTAAAACAGTCTGACAGTTGATAGCTCCTGTCGACCCATTTAATTTTTGTTATTTCCCCTCTGTCCAACATCTGCTTCAAACTTGCGATGTCTATCCGTAACCTCTTTTCATTGACACTTTTTGTAGAGTGCTCATTTTCCCACAGGGATTTGTCAACGTGACATTCAATAGGTATATTACCCAAATCCCCTAATCGCAAAATTTCTGTCAATATCATACTTATATAAAAAGCCACATCCACCGCCTCTACAAGGTTTAATGTCTCAGCAGCCAAAGTGCTTTTTACCACTCTCCTTATTTTCTTTGTTTCCCACACAAGTGGGCAACATTTACCATTGTTCCCCAAAAGGAAAATTATAAAACCTCCTGCGCTTGAAACCCCATCACATAAATTTGAGTAGGATGCTTCACTATAAACTATGAGTTTCAAGTGCTTCAGGTCACGTAAAACCGGGAACTTCAAAACACACTCCTGCATTTTTAGTTTGGCCAACGCTTTATTTGCTCTTATTATGTCTTCCACTTTGGGATCATTCATTTTTGTACTCAACTCTAAGATACCAAAACTCACGTCCGGTCTAGTCTGTCTACCTAACCAGTTCAGTTGCCCAATTAAACTTCGTAGTTGCTCTTTTTCCATCTTTGAAACCATTACGTCTTTTTGTGAAACTCGGCCACGACTAATTGCTATCGGGGTGATGCTTTCCAAATAAGACTGCTGACGTAAAGTTGCCCCTAATTTAGTCTGTCCAATTTCCAGTCCAATATATTTAAATGCACCGGAAGCCTGACTTCCAACCCTGAATTCTTTCCTCAACCAGAGATTACAATAGCTTCAAAATCACTAGTCCCACCCCACAAAAAATCATCGACATGCATCATAAAAATGCCAGAAAGATTTCCTTTATAGTGCCAGTAAAACATTGCAAGGTCTGCTTTCAACTGGCAAAGCCTAACTTTAACAAAACTGACCGTACTGAAAAATACCAGACTCTAGATGCATCATTCAATCCATATACGCATTTGTTCAACTTCCAGAATACCCCGTCCGTGTTAGCTGCTTCTTTAGGAGGACGGAGAAAAATGTCTCTCTGGAGCTGATGCCCCTGCAAAAAGGCAGCTTTTATAACTATAGATTTGCAATCCCATGCCTTTGTGGCTAATAGAGCCAAGAAGATCTTTAAAATAACCTTTCCTGCTGTAGGTGAATCTACCCTTAAATCCTGATCTTCTAAGCTTTCTTTAAATCCCCTTGCCACAAGCCTGGCCTTTGCCTTATAAGTTCCATCCGGAAGAACCTTTTCCATGCAAATCCATCTGTGGGATAGAGCTTTGTCCCCTATCCGGTACTTCCGTGTATACCCCAAATTCACTCCAACTATGCAATTCTTGCTGTTTAGCTTCTTTAATAACTTTTTCATCTAATTTTATTTGAAGCCACCAAAATCTCACGTGCATGTGAACTTCTACTCCTATTAGTATTCGTAGTCTTACTCATGTTCCAAGATCTTGACAAACTACATCCCCTCTCCCACCTGGTATCTCGTTCTGCACTGCTACTGCTTGATCTTTCCCTTCTGCTGTGGGATGTCCTTTCAATAGTTCTCAACCTTTTCCTGCGGACCTGTTCACTATCCGATGTACTATCTGAACTGGCACTGCGTTTCTGTGCCCTTTATTTTTGAACTTTGTTTTCCCAATCCATTGTCTTGACTCCTTCCCCTGAATGCTGTACATTCAACCAATGTTTATACTTTCCAATGGCCTTCCCTGCTCTACTAATAACAGTTGCATCCTTCCATTGACTAGACCCTTCAGGCAAGTATGTCACTTTTGTACCAACTTTTGGCAGTTGCCCTTTCGGAAAAATGGCCTGTTTTTATTCACCAGAAGTGTTGTGTTCCTCCAGAGAAACCCTGTCTATATCAGTTAATTGGTCCTCATAGTTCTGTAACACAGATGACTCTGGTTCCTTGTCATGTTTGTCTGCTCTGTCTAAATTTGAACATTTGTAATCTGTACCCATTATTCTTGATGAATGGACTCTAACAGGTTGATTACCATGTTGCAAAATAATTGTTTTGCCATCTATGCCTATGATCTTCCCTGGGCCCTTCCATTCATTAGAATTGTCTCTCTTATAGTATACCATGCCTCCTTGCTGGAAAACGGCATCTGATGGCCATATATTATGTCTTAAAGCTCTGCGAATTCTTTCAGAGACTTCTGCTTCCAAAAAAGCTTTTCTACTGCTATGTAATGCATTTAAATGTTCAGCAAAACCAGAGCTAATTGTAGTCCCCTCCCAAGCTGGAGGCTGGTCATCCAAAATGGACGGAATTTTAGTATTTCTACCAAACACTAATTGATAAGGACTATAGCCCCCAACCATCTGCAATGAATTATTTGCATGTACTGCCCATGCTAAAGCTGGATTTAGCCTGCAATTTGGTCGATCTGCCAAAATTTTCCAAAGCATGTCATCGATGACAGCATGATTTCTTTCACAGACACCATTACTAAATGGGCTTTCTGCAGCCATATTCATAACTCTGATATTCATGTTTTCACACATATCCCTAAACTCATCATTAGAAAATTCTCGCCCATTGTCCGTAAGGAATTTTGCCGGTGGACCCATTCCTGTCCCTATCCATTTTTCCACAATTTGATCCAGAATTACTCTCTTTTCTTTACTTCGTACAAGTACAATTGTTGATTGACTAAATCTGGTTGCTAAATCTACAAAATGCAAAATAAATATATTATTTGCTTTATCCCAGATCTTAAGGTCCATGGCCACAATGTTGTTAAAATCCCTGGCCAAAGGTAGGGTTACTATCGGTCGTGCTGATGTCCTTCTGTACTTCCTACAAACTTCACAGCATTCACTAACCTGTTCTATCAGTTAGTATAGTCGTCATCCCTGACCCCTGCATCCTTTAATACATTTTTCAGCCTCCGAGGAGACGGATGTGCAAATTGCCTATGCAGTTTTAATACCACAAGCTTTTTATCAGCTAAAGTCCCATTTTCAACTGCCATTAACACATCCTTAACCACTCTACTTGAAATATTATTTGTCAGTAATGGAATACAATAGTGTCCCGACTGTGTAAATTGTAAGTCCACCGTCTTTCCAAAAACTGTTGCCTTATCCTGTTCCATATCCAGTTTCATGTGTGCTTTCTTCATCGATGGTCTGCTCAGAAGCAAAGGTATCTCACTTGATATAACATCCGTGCTAATGAAATGATTCACTCCGGCATTATTGCAAGGGATCACCACTCTTTTCAGCGACTTCAGAGTATTATCATCCCCAAACCTGAAACTTGTGGAGCTTGCAAATCCCTTAACCGTGTTACAATTTTCAGCATTCGAAGAGTCCAGGTAACATTTTAACCAGTCAATTCCACACACAGTAGATGTGCAGACACTGTCCAATGCAGCACAGTTGTAGGATTCTGCAACCAACACCCTCATTACCGGCGTAAAACTGCTTGTCAATAGGACAATGCCTTCTTTCTGGTCACTATCTTTTTCCTCTTCTGACTCTTCCATGTCATGTGTCGCTTCAAACACTATCATAACGAGTTGGACAGTTGAAAGCATAATGGTATGGAGAGTCACATCGAAAACATCGATTTATCATGCCCCGTGCATTTCTGGGGTTCATCTTCCTATTGTAGGTTCTAACTGGGTTTCTGTCTTCATAATTTCCTTGTCTCGGTCTCCTTCTATAGTCTTGAGCCCTGTTCGTAGCCATACGATTTTGCTATCCTGTTACTAGTGTATCTTCCATATTCTGCCTTATTGCAGGCTGACCTATTTGGGTCATCAGAGCCATCGGAATCGGAATGTTTCCCCAGAAACTTTTGTAAAGCTTTTGTCATCTGTTTGAATAAGGTACCCTTATCAGTAAACTAAACTCCTGTCAAAACCAGGAGCCTATCCATGTTGTTCACTCTAGCATAGTCAAGTAATTTAAAGGCCAACACTGACTGTGGAAATTCCAGATTGTGTTTCAGCAGCCTTTTATATAGTCTGCCACATTCCATGATATAGTCTTCCATGGGGATATCCTCCATTCTCCGGAACTTATCAAAATCCGACCATGCTTCATACGCACTTAACAAGTCATCTTTCTTATAAACCTTATCCATATAATGTAATAAAGTCTCCAGACCTTCTTCTGAGTCTCATTCTCTTCCAATTCCAGCTCAGAAAGCACTTTGTTTCAGATTTTACTGCCATATGGTAGAGAAAGAGCCAATGCCATACCTTGTTTTCTCTTTCCCAAAGCAGTTACTTTCGTCCACATAACTACTGCACTTCTCCATTGGTCGTACGATTCCCTTTCAGAAAATAAGGGAGGATAGTCATATCCAGCCATCTTTATCCTGGGTTCAGCCATGTATTTTTTTTTTCTTCCTTCTCACTCACTCCTTGGTTTGATCAGGAAAAGTTGTGTCTTTCAAACCTTCACATTTGCACAGCAACCATCCTCTGCTACCATTGTTAGACGTTTTAGTTGCTGTGAAATGAAGAGTCTAAAGTTCTTGTTCCTTTTCACCAAACACCATTTAATTCACTCCACAGCCTCTGCACAAAACTCTTAACAACACACCACCTGACAGAGGCTATCCGAAGCCCCTTTACATATCAGTGTCAATTAATGGATACTTAGCATAAACGAGACAACTAATTGCAATGTCTCTTAACCCATTACTTAACATTCGGGTAGTGGGGATGGGGGTATGGGTGTGTGGAACGGGGGTTAGTGCTTGGGGCACAGTGCTGTACACTTACCCTGGCCGCCCTGAGGAGGTTGTGAAGTTTTTTGCGGCACTGCTGGCTGGTCCTGCCAGTGGGGCCCAGGGCGCTAACAGCATCTGCCATCTGCACCCAGGACTGCTGTACAGAGGCGGGTGGCAACCTCCTTCCCACCCCGGGTACAGGGTAGCCCACCTCTCCTCCATGGTGTTTAGCGGGATTTCCAGCTGCCATCTTGTTGGCTGAGATGAGTGTGTGTGGGGAGGGGAGTGCTAAAATGATACCGCAGCTTGAAAACTCTTTGAGTGTCAATCCTGACTCCGGGTTAACCAACACCGTTTCTCATTGGAATTGCTGAGCATTAACAGTTGATGTATTATTCCAGGAGCGGCGCCAAATGTGATGTTGTAGAAAACTACCGATTCAGTCCCAGTGTCAGCATTTCATCTCTGAAACGGAGTGTCCCACCCAATGAATGAGACAGGGGAGCGGGAGAGTGAGTCAGAGTGAGAGAGTGAGACTAAGAGAAAGAGAGAGACAGACAGAGAGATGCACAGGATTGGAAGGAACTATTTACTGATACACAATTAGGAAAGTACTATAGAGCGCAAGATTCAGGAGAAGCTTTTGAAATTCCAGGTTTTGAATTGTTACTGAAATCTTTATGATGTCCTGATAGATTCGGTAATCATTCTATCCAAACACTACCCTGTAAGAGCAGGCTTGTCATCGATACAGATATATGATATTTCTTGGTATAAATAGAGATTACTGCTATTCCTTGGGACTGATAGAGATGGGTGCTATTCCTTGGGATTGATAGAGATTGCTGCTATTCCCTGGTATTGATAGAGATTGGTGCTATTCCTTGGGATTGATAGAGATTGGTGCTATTCCTTGGTATTGATACAGATTGATGCTATTCCTTGGGATTGATAGAGATTGCTGCTATTCCTTGGGATTGATAGAGATTGGTGCTATTCCTTGGTATTGATACAGATTGATGCTATTCCTTCGTATTGATACAGATGGTGCTTTTCCTTGGTATTGATAGAGATTGGTGCGATCCCTTGGTATCGACGGAGGTTGATGCTACTTCTTGGTATCAATAGAGATTGGTGCTACTCCTTGATAACGATAGAGATTGATGCGATTCCTTGGTATAAATAGAGGTTGGTGCTATTACTTGGTTGATAGAGATTGGAGCTATTTCTTGGCATCAATCATTGGATACAGGAATAGTGCCAGAGGACTGGAGGATAGCAAATGTGGTCCCTTTGTTCAAAAAGGGGAGCAGAGACAACCCCGGCAACTATAGACCGGTGAGCCTCACATCTGTAGTGGGTAAAGTCTTGGAGGGGATTATAAGAGACAAGATTTATAATCATCTAGATAGGAATAATATGATCAGGGATAGTCAGCATGGCTTTGTGAAGGGTAGGTCATGCCTCACAAACCTTATCGAGTTCTTTGAGAAGGTGACTGAACAGGTAGACGAGGGTAGAGCAGTTGATGTGGTGTATATGGATTTCAGCAAAGCGTTTGATAAGGTTCCCCACGCTAGGCTATTGCAGAAAATACGGAGGCTGGGGATTGAGGGTGATTTAGAGATGTGGATCAGAAATTGGCTAGCTGAAAGAAGACAGAGGGTGGTGGTTGATGGGAAATGTTCAGAATGGAGTTCTGTCACAAGTGGAGTACCACAAGGATCTGTTCTGGGGCCGTTGCTGTTTGTCATTTTTATCAATGACCTAGAGGAAGGCGCAGAAGGGTGGGTGAGTAAATTTGCAGATGATACTAAAGTCGGTGGTGTTGTCGATAGTGTGGAAGGAAGTAGCAGGTTACAGTGGGATATAGATAAGCTGCAGTGCTGGGCTGAGAGGTGGCAAATGGAGTTTAATGTAGAGAAGTGTGAGGTGATTCACAGTGGAAGGAAAAACAGGAATGTGGAATATTTGGCTAATGGAAAAGTTCTTGGAAGTGTGGATGAGCAGAGGGATCTAGGTGTCCATGTACATAGATCCCTGAAAGTTGCCACCCAGGTTGATAGGGTGGTGAAGAAGGCCTGTGGAGTGTTGGCCTTTATTGGTAGAGGGATTGAGTTCCGGAGTCAGGAGGTCATGTTGCAGCTGTACAGAATTCTGGTACGGCCGCATTTGGAGTATTGCGTACAGTTCTGGTCACCGCATTATAGGAAGGACGTGGAGGCTTTGGAACGGGTGCAGAGGAGATTTACCAGGATGTTGCCTGGTATGGAGGGAAAATCTTATGAGGAAAGGCTGATGGACTTGAGGTTGTTTTCGTTAGAGAGAAGAAGGTTAAGAGGAGACTTAATAGAGGCATACAAAATGATCAGAGGGTTAGATAGGGTGGACAGTGAGAGCCTTCTCCCGCGGATGGAAATGGCTAGCACGAGTGGACATAGCCTTAAACTGAGGGGTAATAGATATAGGACAGAGGTCAGGGGTAGGTTCTTTACGCAAAGAGTAGTGAGGCCGTGGAATGCCCTACCTGCTACAGAGGTGAACTCGCCAACATTGAGGGCATTTAAAGATTTATTGGATAAACATATGGATGATAATGGTATAGTGTAGGTTAGATGGCTTTTTCGGTGCAACATCGTGGGCCGAAGGGCCTGTACTGCGCTGTATTGTTCTATGTTCTATGTTCTAATCGAGATATGTGCTAATTCTTGGTATTGTTAAAGATTGGTTCTATTCCTTGCTATCGATTGGGATTGGTGCTATTCCTTGGTATTGATCGAGACTGGTGCAGTTTCTCGGTATTGATAGAGATTGGTGCTATTCCTTGGTATTGATCGAGATTGATGATATTCCTTGGTATTGATCGAGATTGATGATATTCCTTGGTAGCGGTAGAATTTGTTGCTGTTCCTTGGTATCGATAGAGATTGTTGCTATTCTTTGGTATCGATAGAGATTGGTGCTATTCCTTGGTATCGATAGAGATTGGTGCTATTCATTGGTATCGATAGAGATTGGATCTATTCCTTGCAAACGATAGAGATTGATGCCATTCCTTGGTATCAATAGGGATTGGTGCTATTCCTTGGTGTCAATAGAGATTGGTGCTATTCCTTTGTATCGATAGGGATTGGTGCTATTCCTTGGCATCAACAGAGATTGGTGCTATTCCTTGGTATCGATAGAGATTGGTGCTATTCCTTGGTATTGATACAGATTGGTGCTATTCCTTGGTATCGAATTAGATTGATGCTATTCCTTGGTATAGATAGAGATTGATGCTATTCCTTGGTACTGACAGGGGTTGGTGCTGTTCCTTGGTATCAATAGAGATTGGTGCTATTCCTTGGAATTGACAGGGATTGGTGCCATTCCTTGGTATCGATAGAGATTGGTGCTATTCCTTGGCATCAATAGAGATTGGTGCTATTACTTGGTACTGACAGGGGTTGGTGCCATTACTTGGTATTGGTAGAGATTGGTGCTATTCCTTGGCATCAATAGAGATTGGTGCTATTACTTGGTACTGACAGGGGTTGGTGCCATTACTTGGTATTGGTAGAGATTGGTGCTATTCCTTGGCATCAATAGAGATTGGTGCTATTACTTGGTACTGACAGGGGTTGGTGCCATTACTTGGTATTGGTAGAGATTGGTGCTATTCCTTGGCATCAATAGAGATTGGTGCTATTACTTGGTACTGACAGGGGTTGGTGCCATTACTTGGTATCGATAGAGATTGGTGCTATTACTTGGGATTGATACAGATTGATGCGATTCCTTGGTATCGACTGAGGTTGATGCTACTTCTTGGTATCAATAGAGATTGGTGCTATTCCTTGATAACGATAGAGATTGGTGCTATTCCTTGGTATTGATAGAGATTGATGCTATTCCTTGGTATTGACAGGGATTGGTGCTGTTCCTTGGTATCGATAGAGATTGGTGCTCTTCCTTGGTATTGATAGAGATTGGTGCTGTTCCTTGGTATCGATAGACATTGGTGCTATTCCTTGGTATCGATAGAGATTGGTGCTATTCCTTTGTATCGTTAGAGATTGGTGCGATTCCTCGGTATTGCCAGAGATTGCTGCAATTCCTTGGTATTGGTAGAGATTGGTGCTGTTCCATGGTATTAACAGAGATTTTCCCCATTCCTTGGTATCGATAGAGATTGGTGCTATTCTGTGGTATTGCTAGAGTTGCGTCCAATTTCTGGTATTGAGAGAGATTGGTGCTATTCCTTGGTATTGACAGAGGTTGATGCTATTCCTTCGTATTGATAGAGATTGGTGCTATTCCTTAGTTGATAGAGATTGGCGCTATTCCTTGGTTGATAGAGATTGGTGCTATTCCTTGGTTGATAGCGATTGCTGTTATTCCTTGGTATTGATAGAGATTGGTGCAATTCCTTGGTTGATAGCGATTGACGCTATTCCTTGGTTGAGAGTGATTGGAGCTGTTCCTTGTATGGATAGGGATTGGTGCTATTCCTTGGTATTGATAGAGATTGGTGCTATTCCGTGGTATCGTTAGAGATTGGTGCTATTGCTTGGTATCGATAGAGACTGGTGCTATTCCTTGGTATTGATACAGATTGGTGCTATTCCTTGGTACTGATAGAGATTGACGCCATTCCTCGGTATCGAATTATGTTGGTGCTTTTCGTTGGTATTGATAAAGATTAAAGCTATTCCTTGGTATCAATAGAGATGGGTGCAATTCCTTGGTATTGACAGAGATTGGAGCTATTCCTTTGTATCGTTAGAGATTGGCGCTATTCCGTGTCATTGTTTAGAGATTAGTGCAATTAGTTGGTATCGATAGAGATTGCTGCTATTTGTTGGTATTGGTAGAAATTGGTGCTGTTCCTTGGTATTGATAGAGATTGGTGCTATTCCTTGGCACTGATAGAGATTGACGCCATTCCTTCGTAACAATTTAGTTTGGTGCTAATCGTTGATATTGATAACGATTGATGCTATTACTTGGTACTGACAGCGATTGGTGCTATTCCGTGGTATTGAAAGAGATTGGTGCTGTTCCTTGGTATTGACAGAGATTGGTGCTGTTCCATGTTATTGATAAAGATCGGTGCCATTCGTTGCTATTGTTACAGATTGGTTCTATTCCTTGGTATTGATAGAGATTGGAGCTATTCCATGGTTGATAGAGATTGGTGCTATTCTTTGGTTGATAGAGATTGGTGCTATTCCTTGGTATTGATGCTCCTTGGTATCAATTGAGATTGGTGCGATTCCTTCGTATCAATAGACATTGGTGCTATTCTTTGGTATTGAAAGAGATTGGTGCAATTCTTTGGTATCGATAGAGATTGGTTAGAGATGGGTGCTATTCCTTGGTGCTAATTGAGATTAGCCCCATTCCTTGGTATCGGTAGAGTTTGGTGCTATTCCCTGCTTTGATAGAGATTGGAGCTATTCCTTGGTATTGATAGAGATTGGAGCTATTCCTTGGTTGATAGAGATTGGTGCTATTCTTTGGTATTGAAAGAGATTGGAGCTATTCCTTGGTATCGTTAGAGAATGGAGCTATTCCTTGGTATCGAGAGAGATTTGTGCTATTCCTTGGTATCAATAGATATTGGTGCTGTTCCTTGGTATCAATAGAGATTGGTGCTATTCCTTGGTATCGATAGAGATTGGTGCTGTTCCTTGGTATCGATAGAGATTGGTGCTATTCCTTGGTGTCAATAGAAATTGGTGCTATTCCTTTGGATCGATAGGGATTGGTGCTATTCCTTGGCATCAACAGAGATTGGTGCTGTTCCTTGTTATCGATAGAGATTGGTGCTATTCCTTGGTATTGATACAGATTGGTGCTATTCCTTGGTAGGAATTAGATCGATGCTATTCCTTGGTATTGATAGAGATTGATGCTATTCCTTGGTAGGAATTAGATTGATGCTATTCCTTGGTATTGATACAGATTGGTGCTATTCCTTGGTAGGAATTAGATTGATGCTATTCCTTGGTATTGTTAGAGATTGGTGCTATTCTTTGGTATCGATAGAGATTTGTGCTATTCTTTGGAATCGATAGAGATTGGTGCTGTTCCTTGGTATCGATAGAGATTGGTACTGTTCCTTGGTATCGATAGAGATTGGTGTTATTCCTTGGAATTGATAAAGATGCTGCTATTCCTTGGTATTGATAGAGATTGGTGCTGTTCCTTGGTATCGATAGAGATTGTTGCAGTTCCTTGGTATCGATAGAGATTGGTGCTGTTCCTTGGCATCAACAGAGATTGGTGCTATTCCTTGGTATCGAATTAGATTGATGCTATTCCTTGGTATTGATAGAATTTGATGCTATTCCTTGGTATTGTTAGAGATTGGTGCTATTCCTTGGTATTGATAGAGATTGATGCTATTCCTTGATATTGACAGGGATTGGTGCCATTCCTTGGTATCGATAGAGATTGGTGCTATTCCTTGGTATTAACAAAGAACAAAGAAATGTACAGCACAGGAAAGGGCCCTTCGGCCCCCCAAGCCCATGCCGACCATGCTGCCCGACTAAACTACAATCTTCTACACTTCCTGGGTCCGTATCCCTCTATTCCCATCCTATTCATGTATTTGTCAAGATGCCCCTTAAATGTCACTATTGTCCCTGCTTCCACCACCTCCTCCGGTAGCGAGTTCCAGGCAACCACTACCCTCTGCGTAAAAAACTTGCCTCGTACATCTACTCTAAACCTTGCCCCTCTCACCTTAAACCTATGCCCCCTAGTAATTGACCCCTCTACCCTGGGGAAAAGCCTCTGACTATCCACTCGGTCTATGCCCCTCATAATTTTGTATACCTCTATCAGGTCTCCCCTCAACCTCCTTCGTTCCAGTGAGAACAAACCGAGTTTATTCAACCGCTCCTCATAGCTAATGCCCTCCATACCAGGCAACATTCTGGTAAATCTCTTCTGCACCCTCTCTAAAGCCTCCACATCCTTCTGGTAGTGTGGCGAGCAGAATTGAACACTATACTCCAAGTGTGGCCTAACTAAGGTTCTATACAGCTGCAACATGACTTGCCAATTCTTATACTCAATGCCCCGGCCAATGAAGGCAAGCATGCCGTATGCCTTCTTGACTACCTTCTCCACCTGTGTTGCCCCTTTCAATGACCTGTGGACCTGTACTCCTAGATCTCTTTGACTTTCAATACTCTTGAGGGTTCTACCATTCACTGTATATTCCCTACCTGCATTAGACCTTCCAAAATGCATTACCTCACATTTGTCCGGATTAAACTCCATCAGCCATCTCTCCGCCCAAGTCTCCAAACAATCTAAATCCTGCTGTATCCTCCGACAGTCCTCATCGCTATCCGCAATTCCACCAACCTTTGTGTCGTCTGCAAACTTACTAATCAGACCAGTTACATTTTCCTCCAAATCATTTATATATACTACAAAGAGCAAAGGTCCCAGCACTGATCCCTGTGGAACACCACTGGTCACAGCCCTCCAATTAGAAAAGCATCCTTCCATTGCTACTCTCTGCCTTCTAAGGCCTAGCCAGTTCTGTATCCACCTTGCCAGCTCACCCCTGATCCCGTGTGACTTCACCTTTTGCACTAGTCCACCATGAGGGACCTTGTCAAAGGCATTACTGATGTCCATATAGAAAACATCCACTGCCCTACCTGCATCAATCATCTTAGTGACCGCCTCGAAAAATTCTATCAAGTTAGTGAGACACGACCTCCCCTTCACAAAACCGTGCTGCCTTGACAGGGATTGGTGCCATTCCTTGGTATCGATAGAGATTGGTGCTATTCCTTGGCATCAATAGAGATTGGTGCTATTCCTTGGTATTGACAGGGGTTGGTGCCATTCTTTGGTATTGGTAGAGATTGGTGCTATTCTTTGGTATTGTTAGAGATTGGTGCTACTCCTCGGTATTGATCGTCATTGTTTAGAGATTGGTGCTATTGCTTGGTATCGATTGAGATTGGTGGTGTTCCTTGGTATCAATAGAGATTGGTGCTATTCCTTGGTATCGATAGAGGTTGGTGCTGTTCCTTGGTATCGATAGTGATTGGTGCTATTCCTTGGTATCAATAGAGGTTGGTGCTATTCCTTGGGATCGATAGAGATTGGTGCTATTCCTTGGTATCGATAGAAGTTGGTGCTATTCCTTGGTATCGATAGAGATTGGTGCTATTCCTTGGTATCGGTAGAGGTTGGTGCTATTCCTTGGGATTGGTAGAGATTGGTGCTATTCCTTGGTATTGATAGAGATTGGTGCTATTCCTTGGTATCGATAGAGATTGGTGCTATTCCTTGGTATCAATAGAGATTGGTGCTCTTCCTTGGTATCAATAGAGATTGGTGCTCTTCCTTGGTATCGATAGAGATTGGTGCTGTTCCTTGGTATCGATAGAGATTGGTGCTATTCCTTGGTATTGAAAGAGATTGGTGCTATTCATTGGTATCGTTAGAGATTGGTGCTATTCCTTGGTATCGATAGAGGTTGTTGCTATTCCTTGGAATCGATAGAGGTTGTTGCTATTCCTTGGTATCTATAGAGATTGGTGCTATTCCTTGGTATCGATAGAGGTTGTTGCTATTCCTTGGTACTGATAGAGATTGGTGCTATTCCTTGGTATCGATAGAGATTTGTGCTATTCCTTGGTATCAATAGAGATTGGTGCTATTCCTTGGTATCGATAGAGATTGGTGCTTAACTTGGTATCAATAGAGATTGGTGCTAATCCTGGGTATTGATACAGATTGGTGCTATTCCTTGATATTGATACAGATTGGTGCTGTTCCTTGGTTGATAGAGATTGGTGCTATTCCTTGGTATTGTTAGAGATTGGTGCTATTCCTTGGTATTGATAGAGATTGATGCTATTCCTTGGTATTGACAGGGATTGGTGCTGTTCCTTGGTATTGATAGAGATTGGTGCTATTCCTTGGTATTGACAGGGATTGGTGCCATTCCTTGGTATCGATAGAGATTGGTGCTATTCCTTGGCATCAGTAGAGATTGGTGCTATTACTTGGTACTGACAGCGATTGGTGCTATTCCTTGGTATTGAAAGAGATTGGTGCAGTTCCTTGGTATTGACAGTGATTGGTGCTGTTCCTTGGTATTGATAAAGGTCGGTGCCATTCGTTGCTATTGTTACAGATTGGTTCTATTCCTTGGTATTGATAGAGATTGGAGCTATTCCATGGTTGATAGAGATTGGTGCTATTCCTTGGTTGATAGAGATTGGTGCTAGTCCTTTAGATTGATGCTATTCCTTGGTATCAATAGAGATTGGTGCGATTCCTTCGTATCAATAGACATTTGTGCTATTCTTTGGTATTGATAGAGATGGGTGCAGTTCCTTGGTATTGACAGAGATTGGTGCAATTCTTTGGTATCGATAGAGATTGGTGAGATGGGTGCTATTCCTTGGTATTAATTGAGATTAGCGCCACTCCTTGGTATCGGTAGAGTTTGGTGCTATTCCTTACTTTGATAGAGATTGGAGCTATTCCTTGGTATAGATAGAGATTGGAGCTATTCCTTGGTATTGATAGAGATTGGAGCTGTTCCTTGGTATTGATAGAGATTGGAGCTATTCCTTGGTTGATAGAGATTGGTGCTATTCTTTGATATTGATAGAGATTGGAGCTATTCCTTGGTATCGATAGAGATTGTTGCTATTCTTTGATATCGATTGAGATTGTTGCAGTTCCTTGGTATCGATAGAGATTGGTGCTATTCCTTGGTATCGAGAGAGATTGTGCTATTCCTTGGTATCAATAGAGATTGGTGCTGTTCCTTGGTATCAATAGAGATTGGTGCTATTCCTTGGTATCGATAGAGATTGGTGCTGTTCCTTCGTATCAATAGAGATTGGTGCTGTTCCTTGGTATCGATAGAGATTGGTGCTATTCCTTGGAGTCGATAGAGATTGATGCTATTCCTTGGTATTGTTAGAGATTGGTGCTATTGCTTGGTATGGATAGAGATTGATGCTATTCCTTGGTATCGATAGAGGTTGGTGCTATTCCTTGGTATCGATAGAGATTGGTGCTATTCCTTGGTATCGATAGAGGTTGGTGCTATTCCTTGGTATCGATAGAGATTGGTGCTATTCCTTGGTATCGATAGAGGTTGGTGCTATTCCTTGGTATCGATAGAGATTGGTGCTATTCCTTGGTATCGATAGAGGTTGGTGCTATTCCTTGGTATCGATAGAGATTGGTGCTATTCCTTGGTATCGGTAGAGATTGGTGCTATTCCTTGGTATTGGTAGAGATTGGTGCTATTCCTTGGTATCAATAGAGATTGGTGCTATTCCTTGGTATCAATAGAGATTGGTGCTATTCCTTGGTATTGATAGAGATTGGTGCTATTCCTGGTATGGATAGAGATTGGTGCTATTCCTTGGTATCAATAGAGATTGGTGCTATTCCTTGGTATCTATAGAGATTGGTTCTATTCCTTGGTATAGATCGAGGTTGGTGCTATTCCTTGGTATAGATAGAGATTGGTGCTATTCCTTGGTATTGGTAGAGATTGGTGCTCTTCCTTGGTATCGTTAGAGGTTGGTGCTATTCCTTGGTATCGATAGAGGTTGTTGCTATTCCTTGGAATCGATAGAGGTTGTTGCTATTCCTTGGTATCTATAGAGATTGGTGCTATTCCTTGGTATCGATAGAGGTTGTTGCTATTCCTTGGTACTGATAGAGATTGGTGCTATTCCTTGGTATCGATAGAGATTTGTGCTATTCCTTGGTATCAATACAGATTGGTGCTATTCCTTGGTATCGATAGAGATTGGTGCTATACCTTGGTATCAATAGAGATTGGTGCTATTCCTTGGTATTGATAGAGATTGGTGCTATTCCTTGGTATGGATAGAGATTGGTGCTATTCCTTGGTATCGATAGAGATTGGTGCTATTCCTTGGTATTGGTAGAGATTGGTGCTCTTCCTTGGTATCGTTAGAGATTGGTGCTATTCCTTGGTATCGATAGAGGTTGTTGCTATTCCTTGGAATCGATAGAGGTTGTTGCTATTCCTTGGTATCTATAGAGATTGGTGCTATTCCTTGGTATCGATAGAGGTTGTTGCTATTCCTTGGTATCACTACAGATTGGTGCTATTCCTTGGTATCGATAGAGATTTGTGCTATTCCTTGGTATCACTACAGATTGGTGCTATTCCTTGGTATCGATAGAGATTGGTGCTATACCTTGGTATCGATATAGATTGGTGCTATTCCTTGGTATTGACAGGGATTGGTGCCATTCCTTGGTATCGATAGAGATTGGTGCTATTCCTTGGTATCAATAGAGATTGGTGCTAATCCTGGGTATTGATACAGATTGGTGCTATTCCTTGATATTGATACAGATTGGTGCTGTTCCTTGGTTGATAGAGATTGGTGCTATTCCTTGGTATTGTTAGAGATTGGTGCTATTCCTTGGTATCGATAGAGATTGGTGCTATTACTTGGCATCAGTAGAGATTGGTGCTATTACTTGGTACTGACAGCGATTGGTGCTATTCCTTGGTATTGAAAGAGATTGGTGCTGTTCCTTGGTATTGACAGAGATTGCTGCTGTTCCTTTGTATTGATAAAGGTCGGTGCCATTCGTTGCTATTGTTACAGATTGGTTCTATTCCTTGGTATTGATAGAGATTGGAGCTATTCCATGGTTGATAGAGATTGGTGCTAGTCCTTTGGATTGATGCTATTCCTTGGTATCAATAGAGATTGGTGCGATTCCTTCGTATCAATAGACATTGGTGCTATTCTTTGGTATTGATAGAGATGGGTGCAGTTCCTTGGTATTGACAGAGATTGGTGCAATTCTTTGGTATCGATAGAGATTGGTTAGAGATGGGTGCTATTCCTTGGTATTAATTGAGATTAGTGCCACTCCTTGGTATCGGTAGAGTTTGGTGCTATTCCTTGCTTTGATAGAGATTGGAGCTATTCCTTGGTATAGATAGAGATTGGAGCTATTCCTTGGTATTGATAGAGATTGGAGCTATTCCTTGGTTGATAGAGATTGGTGCTATTCTTTGGTATTGATAGAGACTGGAGCTATTCCTTGGTATCGATAGAGATTGTTGCTATTCCTTGATATCGATTGAGATTGTTGCAGTTCCTTGGTATCGATAGAGATTGGTGCTATTCCTTGGTATCGAGAGAGATTGTGCTATTCCTTGGTATCAATAGAGATTGGTGCTGTTCCTTGGTATCAATAGAGATTGGTGCTATTCGTTGGTATCGATAGAGATTGGTGCTGTTCCTTGGTATCAATAGTGATTGGTGCTGTTCCTTGGTATCGATAGAGATTGGTGCTATTCCTTGGAGTCGATAGAGATTGATGCTATTCCTTGGTATTGTTAGAGATTGGTGCTATTCCTTGGTATGGATAGAGATTGGTGCTATTCCTTGGTATCGATAGAGATTGGTGCTATTCCTTGGTATCGATAGAGGTTGGTGCTATTCCTTGGTATCGATAGAGATTGGTGCTATTCCTTGGTATCGGTACAGATTGGTGCTATTCCTTGGTATAGATAGAGATTGGTGCTATTCCTTAGTATTGATAGAGATTGATGCTATTCCTTGGTATTGACAGGGATTGGTGCAATTCCTTGGTATCGATAGAGATTGGTGCTATTCCTTGGTACTGACAGTGATTGGTGCTATTCCTTGGTATCGATAGAGATTGGTGCTATTCCTTGGTACTGACAGTGATTGGTGCTATTCCTTGGTATTGAAAGAGATTGGTGCTGTTCCTTGGTATTGATAAAGGTCGGTGCCATTCGTTGCTATTGTTACAGATTGGTTCTATTCCTTGGTATTGATAGAGATTGGAGCTATTCCATGGTTAATAGAGATTGGTGCTATTCCTTGGTTGACAGAGATTGGTGCTATTCCTTGGTATTGATGCTATTCCTTGGTATTGGTAGTGATTGGTGCTATTCCTTGGTATTGGTAGAGATTGGTGCTATTCCTTGGTATCGTTAGAGATGGGTGCAGTTCCTTGGTATTGACAGAGATTGGTGCTATTCTTTGGTATTGAAAGAGATTGGTGCAATTCTTTGGTATCAATAGAGATTGGTTAGAGATGGGTGCTATTCCTTGGAATTGACTGAAATTAGCGCCATTCCTTGGTGTCGGTAGAGTTTGGTGCTATTCCTTGCTTTGATAGAGATTGGAGCTATTCCTTGGTATTGATAGAGATTGGAGCTATTCCTTGGTATTGATAGAGATTGGAGCTATTCCTTGGTATTGATAGAGATTGGAGCTGTTCCTTGGTATTGATAGAGATTGGAGCTATTCCTTGGTTGATAGGGATTGGTGCTATTCTTTGGTATTGATACAGATTGCTGCTATTCCTTGGTATGGATAGAGATTGGTGCTGTTCATTGGTATCGATAGAGATTGGTGCTGCTCATTGGTATCGATAGAGATTGGTGCTATTCCTTGGTGTCAATAGAGATTGGTGCTATTCCTTTGTATCGATAGGGATTGGTGCTATTCCTTGGCATCAACAGAGATTGGTGCTATTCCTTGGTATCGATAGGGATTGGTGCTATTCCTTGGTATTGATACAGATTGGTGCTATTCCTTGGTATCGAATTAGATTGATGCTATTCCTTGGTATTGACAGGGATTGGTGCCATTCCTTGGTATCGATAGAGATTTGTGCTGTTCCTTGGGATTGATAGAGATTGGTGCTATTCCTTGGTATTGATACAGATTGATGCTATTCATTCGTATTGATACAGATGGTGCCTTTCCTTGGTATTGATAGAGATTGGTGCGATTCCTTGGTATCGACTGAGGTTGATGCTACTTCTTGGTATAAATAGAGGTTGGTGCTATTACTTGGGTGATAGAGATTGGAGCTATTTCTTGGCATCAAGAGAGATATGTGCTAATTCTTGGTATTGTTAAAGATTGGTTCTATTCCTTGCTATCGATTGGGATTGGTGTGATTCCTTGGTATTGATCGAGACTGGTGCTGTTCCTCCGTATTGAGAGAGATTGGTGCTATTCCTTGGTATTGATCGAGATTAATGATATTCCTTGGTATTGATCGAGATTGATGATATTCCTTGGTATCGGTAAAAATTTTTGCTGTTCCTTGGTAGCGATAGAGATTGTTGCTATTCTTTGGTATCGATAGAGATTGGTTCTATTCCTTGCATACGATAGAGATTGATGCCATTCCTTGGTATCAATAGGGATTGGTGCGATTCCTTGCTGTCAATAGAGATTGGTGCTATTCCTTGGTATCAATAGAGATTGGTGCTATTCCTTGGCATCAATAGAGATTGGTGCTATTCCTTGGTATCGATAGAGATTGATGCTATTCCTTGGTATCGATAGAGATTGGTGCTATTCTTTGGTGTCAATAGAGATTGGTGCTAGTCCTTTGTATCGATAGGGATTGGTGCTATTCCTTGGCATCAACAGAGATTGGTGCTATTCCTTGGTATCGATAGAGATTGGTGCTATTCCTTGGTATTGATACAGATTGGTGCTATTCCTTGGTATCGAATTAGATTGATGCTATTCCTTGGTATTGATAGAGATTGATGCTATTCCTTTGTGTCAATAGAGATTGGTGCTATTCCTTTGTATCAATAGGGATTGGTGTTATTCCTTGGCATCAACAGAGATTGGTGCTATTCCTTGATATCGATAGAGGTTGGTGCTATTCCTTGGTATCGATAGAGATTGGTGCTATTCCTTGGTATTGATACAGATTGGTGCAATTCCTTGGTATCGAATTAGATTGATGCTATTCCTTGGTATTGATAGAGATTGATGCTATTCCTTGGTACTGATAGAGATTGATCCTATTCCTTGGTATTGGTAGAGATTGGTGCTATTCCTTGGTATTGGTAGAGATAGGTGCTATTCCTTGGTATCGGTAGAGATTGGTGCTATTCCTTGGTATTGGTCGAGATTGGTGCTATTCCTTGGGATTGATAGAGATTGGTGCAATTCTTTGGTATCGATAGAGATTGGTTAGAGATGGGTGCTATTCCTTGGTATTAATTGAGATTAGTGCCACTCCTTGGTATCGGTAGAGTTTGGTGCTATTCCTTACTTTGATAGAGATTGGAGCTATTCCTTGGTATAGATAGAGATTGGAGCTATTCCTTGGTATTGATAGAGATTGGAGCTGTTCCTTGGTATTGATAGAGATTGGAGCTATTCCTTGGTTGATAGAGATTGGTGCTATTCTTTGGTATTGATAGAGATTGGAGCTATTCCTTGGTATCGATAGAGATTGTTGCTATTCTTTGATATCGATTGAGATTGTTGCAGTTCCTTGGTATCGATAGAGATTGGTGCTATTCCTTGGTATCGAGAGAGATTGTGCTATTCCTTGGTATCAATAGAGATTGGTGCTGTTCCTTGGTATCAATAGAGATTGGTGCTATTCCTTGGTATTGATAGAGATTGGTGCTGTTCCTTCGTATCAATAGAGATTGGTGCTGTTCCTTGGTATCGATAGAGATTGGTGCTATTCCTTGGAGTCGATAGAGATTGATGCTATTCCTTGGTATTGTTAGAGATTGGTGCTATTCCTTGGTATGGATAGAGATTGATGCTATTCCTTGGTATCGATAGAGGTTGGTGCTATTCCTTGGTATCGATAGAGATTGGTGCTATTCCTTGGTATCGATAGAGGTTGGTGCTATTCCTTGGTATCGATAGAGATTGGTGCTATTCCTTGGTATCGATAGAGATTGGTGCTATTCCTTGGTATCGGTAGAGATTGGTGCTATTCCTTGGTATTGGTAGAGATTGGTGCGATTCCTTGGTATCAATAGAGATTGGTGCTATTCATTGGTATCAATAGAGATTGGTGCTATTCCTTGGTATTGATAGAGATTGGTGCTATTCCTGGTATGGATAGAGATTGGTGCTATTCCTTGGTATCAATAGAGATTGGTGCTATTCCTTGGTATCTATAGAGATTGGTTCTATTCCTTGGTATAGATCGAGGTTGGTGCTATTCCTTGGTATAGATAGAGATTGGTGCTATTCCTTGGTATTGGTAGAGATTGGTGCTCTTCCTTGGTATCGTTAGAGGTTGGTGCTATTCCTTGGTATCGATAGAGATTGGTGCTGTTCCTTGGTATCGATAGAGATTGGTGCTATTCCTTGGAGTCGATAGAGATTGATGCTATTCCTTGGTATTGTTAGAGATTGGAGCTGTTCCTTGGTATTGATAGAGATTGGAGCTATTCCTTGGTTGATAGAGATTGGTGCTATTCTTTGGTATTGATAGAGATTGGAGCTATTCCTTGGTATCGATAGAGATTGTTGCTATTCTTTGATATCGATTGAGATTGTTGCAGTTCCTTGGTATCGATAGAGATTGGTGCTATTCCTTGGTATCGAGAGAGATTGTGCTATTCCTTGGTATCAATAGAGATTGGTGCTGTTCCTTGGTATCAATAGAGATTGGTGCTATTCCTTGGTATCGATAGAGATTGGTGCTGTTCCTTCGTATCAATAGAGATTGATGCTGTTCCTTGGTATCGATAGAGATTGGTGCTATTCCTTGGAGTCGATAGAGATTGATGCTATTCCTTGGTATTGTTAGAGATTGGTGCTATTCCTTGGTATGGATAGAGATTGATGCTATTCCTTGGTATCGATAGAGGTTGGTGCTATTCCTTGGTATCGATAGAGATTGGTGCTATTCCTTGGTATCGATAGAGGTTGGTGCTATTCCTTGGTATCGATAGAGGTTGGTGCTATTCCTTGGTATCGATAGAGATTGGTGCTATTCCTTGGCATCGGTAGAGATTGGTGCTATTCCTTGGTATTGGTAGAGATTGGTGCGATTCCTTGGTATCAATAGAGATTGGTGCTATTCCTTGGTATCAATAGAGATTGGTGCTATTCCTTGGTATTGATAGAGATTGGTGCTATTCCTGGTATGGATAGAGATTGGTGCTATTCCTTGGTATCAATAGAGATTGGTGCTATTCCTTGGTATCTATAGAGATTGGTTCTATTCCTTGGTATAGATCGAGGTTGGTGCTATTCCTTGGTATAGATAGAGATTGGTGCTATTCCTTGGTATTGGTAGAGATTGGTGCTCTTCCTTGGTATCGTTAGAGGTTGGTGCTATTCCTTGATATCGATAGAGGTTGTTGCTATTCCTTGGTATCTATAGAGATTGGTGCTATTCCTTGGTATCGATAGAGGTTGTTGCTATTCCTTGGTACTGATAGAGATTGGTGCTATTCCTTGGTATCGATAGAGATTTGTGCTATTCCTTGGTATCAATACAGATTGGTGCTATTCCTTGGTATCGATAGAGATTGGTGCTATACCTTGGTATCAATAGAGATTGGTGCTATTCCTTGGTATTGATAGAGATTGGTGCTATTCCTTGGTATGGATAGAGATTGGTGCTATTCCTTGGTATCAATAGAGATTGGTGCTATTCCTTGGTATCGATAGAGATTGGTGCTGTTCATTGGCATCTATAGAGATTGGCTCTATTCCTTGGTATCGATAGAGGTTGGTGCTATTCCTTGGTATCGATAGAGATTGGTGCTATTCCTTGGTATTGGTAGAGATTGGTGCTCTTCCTTGGTATCGTTAGAGATTGGTGCTATTCCTTGCTATCGATAGAGGTTGTTGCTATTCCTTGGAATCGATAGAGGTTGTTGCTATTCCTTGGTATCTATAGAGATTGGTGCTATTCCTTGGTATCGATAGAGGTTGTTGCTATTCCTTGGTATCACTACAGATTGGTGCTATTCCTTGGTATCGATAGAGATTTGTGCTATTCCTTGGTATCACTACAGATTGGTGCTATTCCTTGGTATCGATAGAGGTTGGTGCTATACCTTGGTATCGATATAGATTGGTGCTATTCCTTGGTATTGACAGGGATTGGTGCCATTCCTTGGTATCGATAGAGATTGGTGCTATTCCTTGGTATCAATAGAGATTGGTGCTAATCCTGGGTATTGATACAGATTGGTGCTATTCCTTGATATTGATACAGATTGGTGCTGTTCCTTGGTTGATAGAGATTGGTGCTATTCCTTGGTATTGTTAGAGATTGGTGCTATTCCTTGGTATCGATAGAGATTGGTGCTATTACTTGGCATCAGTAGAGATTGGTGCTATTACTTGGTACTGACAGCGATTGGTGCTATTCCTTGGTATTGAAAGAGATTGGTGCTGTTCCTTGGTATTGACAGAGATTGCTGCTGTTCCTTTGTATTGATAAAGGTCGGTGCCATTCGTTGCTATTGTTACAGATTGGTTCTATTCCTTGGTATTGATAGAGATTGGAGCTATTCCATGGTTGATAGAGATTGGTGCTATTCCTTGGTTGATAGAGATTGGTGCTAGTCCTTTGGATTGATGCTATTCCTTGGTATCAATAGAGATTGGTGCGATTCCTTCGTATCAATAGACATTGGTGCTATTCTTTGGTATTGATAGAGATGGGTGCAGTTCCTTGGTATTGACAGAGATTGGTGCAATTCTTTGGTATCGATAGAGATTGGTTAGAGATGGGTGCTATTCCTTGGTATTAATTGAGATTAGTGCCACTCCTTGGTATCGGTAGAGTTTGGTGCTATTCCTTGCTTTGATAGAGATTGGAGCTATTCCTTGGTATAGATAGAGATTGGAGCTATTCCTTGGTATTGATAGAGATTGGAGCTATTCCTTGGTTGATAGAGATTGGTGCTATTCTTTGGTATTGATAGAGACTGGAGCTATTCCTTGGTATCGATAGAGATTGTTGCTATTCCTTGATATCGATTGAGATTGTTGCAGTTCCTTGGTATCGATAGAGATTGGTGCTATTCCTTGGTATCGAGAGAGATTGTGCTATTCCTTGGTATCAATAGAGATTGGTGCTGTTCCTTGGTATCAATAGAGATTGGTGCTATTCGTTGGTATCGATAGAGATTGGTGCTGTTCCTTGGTATCAATAGTGATTGGTGCTGTTCCTTGGTATCGATAGAGATTGGTGCTATTCCTTGGAGTCGATAGAGATTGATGCTATTCCTTGGTATTGTTAGAGATTGGTGCTATTCCTTGGTATGGATAGAGATTGGTGCTATTCCTTGGTATCGATAGAGATTGGTGCTATTCCTTGGTATCGATAGAGGTTGGTGCTATTCCTTGGTATCGATAGAGATTGGTGCTATTCCTTGGTATCGGTACAGATTGGTGCTATTCCTTGGTATAGATAGAGATTGGTGCTATTCTTTGGTATTGGTAGAGATTGGTGCTCTTCCTTGGTATCGTTAGAGGTTGGTGCTATTCCTTGGTATCGATAGAGGTTGTTGCTATTCCTTGGAATCGATAGAGGTTGTTGCTATTCCTTGGTATCTATAGAGATTGGTGCTATTCTTTGGTATCGATAGAGGTTGTTGCTATTCCTTGGTACTGATAGAGATTGGTGCTATTCCTTGGTATCGATAGAGATTTGTGCTATTCCTTGGTATCAATACAGATTGGTGCTATTCCTTGGTATCGATAGAGATTGGTGCTATACCTTGGTATCAATAGAGATTGGTGCTATTCCTTGGTATTGATAGAGATTGGTGCTATTCCTTGGTATGGATAGAGATTGGTGCTATTCCTTGGTATCAATAGAGATTGGTGCTATTCCTTGGTATCGATAGAGATTGGTGCTGTTCATTGGCATCTATAGAGATTGGTTCTATTCCTTGGTATCGATAGAGGTTGGTGCTATTCCTTGGTATCGATAGAGATTGGTGCTATTCCTTGGTATTGGTAGAGATTGGTGCTCTTCCTTGGTATCGTTAGAGATTGGTGCTATTCCTTGGTATCGATAGAGGTTGTTGCTATTCCTTGGAATCGATAGAGGTTGTTGCTATTCCTTGGTATCTATAGAGATTGGTGCTATTCCTTGGTATCGATAGAGGTTGTTGCTATTCCTTGGTACTGATAGAGATTGGTCCTATTCCTTGGTATCGATAGAGATTTGTGCTATTCCTTGGTATCAATACAGATTGGTGCTATTCCTTGGTATCGATAGAGATTGGTGCTATACCTTGGTATCAATAGAGATTGGTGCTAATCCTGGGTATTGATACAGATTGGTGCTATTCCTTGGTATTAATACAGATTGGTGCTGTTCCTTGGTTGATAGAGATTGGTGCTATTCCTTGGTATTGCTGGAGATTGGTGCTATTCCTTGGTATTGATAGAGATTGATGCTATTCCTTGGTATTGACAGGGATTGGTGCAGTTCCTTGGTATCGATACAGATTGATGCTATTCATTCGTATTGATACAGATGGTGCTTTTCCTTGGTATCGATAGAGATTGGTGCTATTCCTTGGTATTGGTAGAGATTGGTGCTCTTCCTTGGTATCGTTAGAGATTGGTGCTATTCCTTGGTATCGATAGAGGTTGTTGCTATTCCTTGGAATCGATAGAGGTTGTTGCTATTCTTTGGTATTGATACAGATTGCTGCTATTCCTTGGTATGGATAGAGATTGGTGCTGTTCATTGGTATCGATAGAGATTGGTGCTGCTCATTGGTATCGATAGAGATTGGTGCTATTCCTTGGTGTCAATAGAGATTGGTGCTATTCCTTTGTATCGATAGGGATTGGTGCTATTCCTTGGCATCAACAGAGATTGGTGCTTTTCCTTGGTATCGATAGGGATTGGTGCTATTCCTTGGTATTGATACAGATTGGTGCTATTCCTTGGTATCGAATTAGATTGATGCTATTCCTTGGTATTGACAGGGATTGGTGCCATTCCTTGGTATCGATAGAGATTTGTGCTGTTCCTTGGGATTGATAGAGATTGGTGCTATTCCTTGGTATTGATACAGATTGATGCTATTCATTCGTATTGATACAGATGGTGCTTTTCCTTGGTATTGATAGAGATTGGTGCGATTCCTTGGTATCGACTGAGGTTGATGCTACTTCTTGGTATAAATAGAGGTTGGTGCTATTACTTGGGTGATAGAGATTGGAGCTATTTCTTGGCATCAAGAGAGATATGTGCTAATTCTTGGTATTGTTAAAGATTGGTTCTATTCCTTGCTATCGATTGGGATTGGTGTGATTCCTTGGTATTGATCGAGACTGGTGCTGTTCCTCCGTATTGAGAGAGATTGGTGCTATTCCTTGGTATTGATCGAGATTGATGATATTCCTTGGTATTGATCGAGATTGATGATATTCCTTGGTATCGGTAAAAATTTTTGCTGTTCCTTGGTAGCGATAGAGATTGTTGCTATTCTTTGGTATCGATAGAGATTCGTTCTATTCCTTGCATACGATAGAGATTGATGCCATTCCTTGGTATCAATAGGGATTGGTGCGATTCCTTGCTGTCAATAGAGATTGGTGCTATTCCTTGGTATCGATAGAGATTGGTGCTATTCCTTGGCATCAATAGAGATTGGTGCTATTCCTTGGTATCGATAGAGATTGATGCTATTCCTTGGTATCGATAGAGATTGGTGCTATTCTTTGGTGTCAATAGAGATTGGTGCTATTCCTTTGTATCGATAGGGATTGGTGCTATTCCTTGGCATCAACAGAGATTGGTGCTATTCCTTGGTATCGATAGAGATTGGTGCTATTCCTTGGTATTGATACAGATTGGTGCTATTCCTTGGTATCGAATTAGATTGATGCTATTCCTTGGTATTGATAGAGATTGATGCTATTCCTTGGTACTGATAGAGATTGATCCTATTCCTTGGTATTGGTAGAGATTGGTGCTATTCCTTGGTATCGATAGAGATTGGTGCTATTCCTTGGTATCGATAGAGATTGGTGCTATTCCTTGGTATTGATACAGATTGGTGCAATTCCTTGGTATCGAATTAGATTGATGCTATTCCTTGGTATTGATAGAGATTGATGCTATTCCTTGGTACTGATAGAGATTAATCCTATTCCTTGGTATTGGTAGAGATTGGTGCTATTCCTTGGTATTGGTAGAGATAGGTGCTATTCCTTGGTATCGGTAGAGATTGGTGCTATTCCTTGGTATTGGTCGAGATTGGTGCTATTCCTTGGGATTGATAGAGATTGGTGCTATTCCTTGGTATCGATAGAGATTGGTGCTATTCCTTGGTATCAATAGAGATTGGTGCTATTCCTTGGTATCGATAGAGATTGCTGCAGTTCCTTGGTATCGTTAGAGGTTGTTGCTATTCCTTTGTATCGATAGAGATTGGTGCTATACCTTGGTATCAATAGAGATTGGTGCTAATCCTGGGTATTGATACAGATTGTTGCTTTTCCTTGGTATTGATACAGATTGGTGCTGTTCCTTGGTTGATAGAGATTGGTGCTATTCCTTGGTATCGCTTGAGATTGGTGCTATTCCTTGGTATCAATAGAGATTGGTGCTATTCCTTGGTATCGATAGATATTGGTGCTGTTCCTTGGTATCTATAGAGATTGGTGCTATTCCTTGGTATTGGTAGAGATTGGTGCTATTCCAAGGTATCGTTAGAGATTGGTGCTATTCCTTGGTATCGATAGAGGTTGTTGCTATTCCTTGGTATCAATACAGATTGGTGCTATTCCTTGGTATCGATAGGGATTGGTGCTATTCCTTGGCATCAACAGAGATTGGTGCTATTCCTTGGTATCGACAGAGATTGGTGCTATTCCTTGGTATTGATACAGATTGGTGCTATTCCTTGGTATCGAATTAGATTGATGCTATTCCTTGATATTGATAGAGATTGATGCTATTCCTTGGTATTGTTAGAGATTGGTGCTATTCCTTGGTATTGATAGAGATTGATGCTATTCCTTGGTATTGACAGGGATTGGTGCTATTCCTTGGTATCGATAAAGGTTGGTGCTATTCCTTGGTATCGGTAGAGATTGGTGCTATTCCTTGGTATTGGTAGAGATTGGTGCTATTCCTTGGTATTGATAGAGATTGGTGCTATTCCTTGGTATCGGTAGAGATTGGTGCTATTCCTTGGTATCAATAGAGATTGGTGCTATTCCTTGGTATCGATAGAGATTGGTGCTATTCCTTGGTATCGATAGAGATTGGTGCTATTCCTTGGTATCGGTAGAGATTGGTGCTATTCCTTGGTATTGGTAGAGATTGGTGCTATTCCTTGGTATCAATAGAGATTGGTGCTATTCCTTGGTATCGATAGAGATTGGTGCTGTTCCTTGGTATCGATAGAGATTGGTGCAATTCCTTGGTATCGAATTAGATTGGTGCTATTCCTTGGTATCGGTAGAGATTGGTGCTATTCCTTGGTACTGATAGAAATTGATCCTATTCCTTGGTATTGGTAGAGATTGGTGCTATTCCTTGGTATTGGTAGAGATAGGTGCTATTCCTTGGTATCGGTAGAGATTGGTGCTATTCCTTGGTATTGGTCGAGATTGGTGCTATTCCTTGGGATTGATAGAGATTGGTGCTATTCCTTGGTATCGATAGAGATTGGTGCTATTCCTTGGTATCAATAGAGATTGGTGCTATTCCTTGGTATCGATAGAGATTGCTGCAGTTCCTTGGTATCGTTAGAGGTTGTTGCTATTCCTTTGTATCGATAGAGATTGGTGCTATACCTTGGTATCAATAGAGATTGGTGCTAATCCTGGGTATTGATACAGATTGTTGCTTTTCCTTGGTGTTGATACAGATTGGTGCTGTTCCTTGGTTGATAGAGATTGGTGCTATTCCTTGGTATCGCTTGAGATTGGTGCTATTCCTTGGTATCAATAGAGATTGGTGCTATTCCTTGGTATCGATAGATATTGGTGCTGTTCCTTGGTATCTATAGAGATTGGTGCTATTCCTTGGTATTGGTAGAGATTGGTGCTATTCCAAGGTATCGTTAGAGATTGGTGCTATTCCTTGGTATCGATAGAGGTTGTTGCTATTCCTTGGTATCAATACAGATTGGTGCTATTCCTTGGTATCGATAGGGATTGGTGCTATTCCTTGGCATCAACAGAGATTGGTGCTATTCCTTGGTATCGACAGAGATTGGTGCTATTCCTTGGTATTGATACAGATTGGTGCTATTCCTTGGTATCGAATTAGATTGATGCTATTCCTTGATATTGATAGAGATTGATGCTATTCCTTGGTATTGTTAGAGATTGGTGCTATTCCTTGGTATTGATAGAGATTGATGCTATTCCTTGGTATTGACAGGGATTGGTGCTATTCCTTGGTATCGATAAAGGTTGGTGCTATTCCTTGGTATCGGTAGAGATTGGTGCTATTCCTTGGTATTGGTAGAGATTGGTGCTATTCCTTGGTATTGATAGAGATTGGTGCTATTCCTTGGTATCGGTAGAGATTGGTGCTATTCCTTGGTATCAATAGAGATTGGTGCTATTCCTTGGTATCGATAGAGATTGGTGCTATTCCTTGGTATCGATAGAGATTGGTGCTATTCCTTGGTATCGATAAAGGGTGGTGCTATTCCTTGGTATCGGTAGAGATTGGTGCTATTCCTTGGTATTGGTAGAGATTGGTGCTATTCCTTGGTATCAATAGAGATTGGTGCTATTCCTTGGTATCGATAGAGATTGGTGCTGTTCCTTGGTATCTATAGAGATTGGTGCTATTCCTTGGTATCGATAGAGGTTGGTGCTATTCCTTGGTACTGATAGAGATTGGTGCTATTCCTTGGTATCGATAGAGATTTGTGCTATTCCTTGGTATCAATACAGATTGGTGCTATTCCTTGGTATTGATAGAGATTGGTGCTATACCTTGGTATCAATAGAGATTGGTGCTAATCCTGGGTATTGATACAGATTGGTGCTATTCCTTGGTATCGAATTAGATTGATGCTATTCCTTGGTATCGATAGAGATTGGTGCTATTCCTTGGTATCAATAGAGATTGGTGCTACTCCTTGGTATCGATAGAGATTGGTGCAGTTCCTTGGTATCGATAGAGGTTGTTGCTATTCCTTTGTATCGATAGAGATTGGTGCTATACCTTGGTATCAATAGAGATTGGTGCTAATCCTGGGTATTGATACAGATTGGTGCTGTTCCTTGGTATTGATACAGATTGGTGCTGTTCCTTGGTTGATAGAGATTGGTGCTATTCCTTGGTATCGCTTGAGATTGGTGCTATTCTTTGGTATCAATAGAGATTGGTGCTATTCCTTGGTATCGATAGAGATTGGTGCTGTTCCTTGGTATCTATAGAGATTGGTGCTATTCCTTGGTATTGGTAGAGATTGGTGCTATTCCTTGGTATCGTTGGAGATTGGTGCTCTTCCTTGGTATCGATAGACGTTGTTACTATTCCTTGGAATCGATAGAGGTTGTTGCTATTCCTTGGTATCTATAGAGATTGGTGCTATTCCTTGGTATCGATAGATGTTGTTGCTATTCCTTGGTACTGATAGAGATTGGTGCTATTCCTTGGTATCGATAGAGATTTGTGCTATTCCTTGGTATCAATAGAGATTGGTGCAGTTCCTTGGTATCGATAGAGATTGGTGCTATTCCATTGTATCGATAGAGATTGTTGCTATACCTTGGTATCAATAGAGATTGGTGCTAATCCTGGGTATTGGTACAGATTGGTGCTATTCCCTGGTGTTGATACAGATTGGTGCTATTCCTTGGTATTGAAAGAGATTGGTGCTATTCCTTGGTATCGATCGAGTTTGGTGCTATCCCTTGGTATCAATAGAGATTGGTGCTATTCCTTGGTATCGATAGAGATTGGTGCTGTTCCTTGGTATCTATAGAGATTGGTGCTATTCCTTGGTATTGGTAGAGATTGGTGCTATTCCTTGGTATCGTTCGAGATTGGTGCTATTCCTTGGTATCGATAGAGGTTGTTGCTATTCCTTGGAAACAAGAGCTGCAACTGGACACACTTCATGCACGTGAAGGAGCCAGGGACAGTGGACGTGTCCTTGAGCTCCCACATCACACACGAGGAGCATGACACGGGTCTGAGATCTCCTGCCATGTCTTAAACCTTCGGTTAACTTCAACAATTTCAATTTCCCCCAAAAAAATTTAAATAAATAAATAAACAACGAAGAAAAAAATAAATAAATATACCAATGAAAAGAAACAGAAAAACAGAAACACTACTTACCAGTCACTTACCAGGGATAAAAAGCACTTCCTCCCCACCCAGCTTTGAATTCCCACCTAGATTCAAATTCCCAATCTCACTCTTGATAAAGATCGGTGCCATTCATTGGTATTGTTACAGATTGGTTCTATTCCTTGGTATTGATAGAGATTGGAGCTATTCCGTGGTTGCTTGAGATTGGTGCTATTCCTTGGTTGATAGAGATTGGTGCTATTCCTTGGTATTGATGCTATTCCTTGGTATCAATAGAGATTGGTGCTATTCCTTGGTATCGATAGAGATTGGTGCTATTCCTTGTCATCGATAGAGATTGGTGCTATTCCTTGGTTAATAGAGATTGGTGCTATTCCTTGGTATCGATAGAGATTGGTGCTATTCCTTGGAATCAATAGAGGTTGTTGCTATTCCTTGGTATCGATAGAGATTGGTGCTGTTCCTTGGTATTGATAGAGATTGGTGCTGTTCCTTGGTATCGAGAGAGATTGTTGCAGTTCCTTGGTATCGATAGAGATTGGTGCTATTCCTTGGAATCGATTAAGGTTGTTGCTATTCCTTGGTATCGATAGAGACTTGTGCTATTCCTTGGTATCGATAAAGATTGGTGCTATTCCTTGGTATCGATAGAGGTTGTTGCTATTCCTTGGTATCGATAGAGATTTGTGCTATTCCTTGGTATCGATAAAGATTGGTGCAATTCCTTGGTATCGATAGAGATTGGTGCTATTCCTTGGAATCGATAGAGGTTGTTGCTATTCCTTGGTATCGCTAGAGATTTGTGCTATTCCTTGGTATCGATAAAGATTGGTGCTATTCCTTGGTATCGATAGAGGTTGTTGCTATCCTTGGTATCGATAGAGATTGGTGCTATTCCTTGGTATCAATAGAGATTGGTGCTATTCCTTGGTATCGATGGAGATTTGTACTATTCTTTGGTATCGATAAAGATTGGTGCTATTCCTTAGTATCGATAGAGAGTAATGCTATTCCTTGGTATTGATAGATATTGGTGTTATTCCTTGGTATTCATAATGATGGTGCTATTCCTTGGTATTGATAGAGATTGGTGCTATTCCTTGATAACGATGGAGATTGGTGCTATTATTTGGTATTGATCGAGATTGGTTAGAGATGGGTGCTATTCCTTGGTATTAATAGAGATTAGCGCCATTCCTCGGTAGTGATAGAGATTGGAGCTATTCTTTGGTATTGATAGAGATTGGAGCTATTCCTTTGTATTGATAGAGATTGGAGCTATTCCTTGGTTGCTGGAGATTGATGCTCTTCTTTGGTATTGATAGAGATTGGAGCTATTCCTTGGTATTGATAGAGGTTGGAGCTATTCCTTGGTATTTATAGAGATTGGAGCTATTCCTTGGTTGATCGAGATTGGTGCTATTCCTTGGTATTGATAGAGATTGGAGCTATTCCTTGGTATTGATCGAGATTGGAGCTATTCCTTGGTTGATAGAGATTGGTGCTATTCTTTGGTATTGATAGAGATTGGAGCTATTCCTTGGTATTGATAGAGATTGGAGCTATTCCTTGGTATTGATAGAGATTGGAGCTATTCCTTGGTATTGATAGAGATTGGAGCTATTCCTTGGTTGATAGAGATTGGTGCTATTCTTTGGTATTGATAGAGATTGGAGCTATTCCTTGGTTGATAGAGATTGGTGCTATTCTTTGGTATTGATAGAGATGGGTGCAAATCCTTGGTAGTGACAGAGATTAGCACTATTCCTTTGTATCTTTAGAGATTGCCGCTATTCCTTGGTATAGATGATGATTGGTGCTATTCCTTGGTATCGATAGAGATTGGTTCTATTCCTTGGTATCGATAGGGATTGTTGCTATTCCTTGGTATTGATAGAGATTGCTTCTGTTCCTTGGTATCAATAGAGAAAGATGCTATTACTTGGTATTAATAGATATTGGTGCTATTCCTTAGTATTGATAGAGATCGGCGCTGTTCCTTGCTATCAAGAGATTGGTGCTGTTGGATTGGATTGGATTGAATTTGTTTATTGTCACGTGTACCGAGGTACAGTGAAAAGATTTTTTTCTGTGTGCAGCTCAACAGATCATTAATTCCATGGGAAGAAAAGTGAATAAAAGAAAATACATAATAAGCCATCACATGGTATACAATGTAACTACATAAGCACCGGCATCGGGTGAAGCATACAGGGGTGTAAATTAATGATGTCATTCCATAAGAGGGTCATTTAGGAGTCTGGTAACAGCGGAGAAAAAGCTGTTTTTGAGTCTGTTTGTGCGTGTTCTCAGACTTCTGTATCTCCTGCCCAACAGAAGAAGTTGGAAGAGTGAGTAAGCCAGGTGGGAGGGGTCTTTGATTATGCTGCCCACTTTCCCCAGGCAGCGGGAGGTGCAGATGGAGTCAATGGATGGGAGGCGGGTTTGTGTGATGGACTGGGCTCTGTTCAGGACTCTCTGAAGTTTCTTGCAGTCCTTGGTCAAGAAGTTGCCATACCAGGCTGTGATGCAGCCAGATGGGATGCTTTCTATGGTGCATCGGTAAAAGTTGGAACGAGTTAATGTGAACATGCCAAATTTTCTTGGTTTCCTGAAGAAGTATAGGCGCTGTTGTGCTTTCTTGGTCTTGGCGTCAACGTGGGTGGACCAGGACAGATTTTTGGAGATGTGCACCCCTAGGAATTTGAATCTGCTAACCATCTCTACCTCAAACCCATTGATGCAGACAGGGGTATGTACAGTACTTTGCTTCCTTAAGTCAATGACCAGCTCTTTAGATGTGCTGGCATTGAGGGAGAGATTGTTGTCGCTGCACTACTCCACAAGATTCTCTATCTCCCTCCTGTTTTCTGACTCGTCGTTATTCGAGGTCCGGCCAAATATGGTTGTATCGTTGCCAAACTTGAGGATGGAGTTGGAACCAAATTTTGCCACGCAGTCATGTGTGGACAGGGAGTAGAGTAGGGGGCTAAGTATGCAGCCTTGCAGGGCCCCGGTAGTGAGGACTATTGTGGAGGAGGTGTTGGTGTTCATTCTTGCGGATTGTGGTCTGTGGGTCAGAAAGTCAAGGATCCAGTTGCAGAGTGAGGAGCCAAGTCCTAGGTTTTGGAGCTATGACATGAGCTTGGCTGGGATTGTGCTGTTGAAGGCGGAGCTGTAGTCAATAAATAGGAGTCTGATGTAGGAGTCCTTGTTGTCGAGATGCTCTTGGACTTGGGTGCAGGGCCAGGGAAATGGCGTCTGCTGTGGACCGGTTGTGGCGGTATGCGAATTGCAGTGGATCAAGGTGTTCTGGGAGTATGGAGGTGATTTGCTTCATTACTAACCTCTCGAGGCGCTTCATTACGACTGAAGTCAGGGGCACCGGATGGCAGTAATTGAGGCACGTTCTTTGGTACTGGTACAATGGTGGTCTTTTGAAGCAGGTGGGGACCTCAAAGTCGAGTAGGGACAGGTTAAAGATGTCCGCGAACACCGCTGCCAGCTGGTCCGCGCAGGCTCTGAGTGCACGACCAGAGATCCTGTCTTCCTTGGTTATTCCTTGGTTGATAGAGATTGGTGCTATTCCTTGGTATCGATAGAAATTGTTGCAGTTCCTTGGTATCGATAGAGATTGGTGCTATCCCTTGGAATTGATAGAGATTGGTGCTATTCCTTGGTTAATAGAGATTGGTGCTATTCCTTGGTATCGATAGAGATTGGTGCTATTCCTTGGTATCGGTAGAGATTGATGCTATTCCTTGGTATCGATAGAGATTAGTGCTATTCCTTGGTATCGATAGAGATTGGTGCTATTCCTTGGTATCGATAGAGGTTGTTGCTATTCCTTGGTATCAATAGAGATTGGTGCTAATCCTGGGTATCGATAGAGATTGGTGTTATTCCTTGGTATTGGTAAAGATGGTGCTGTTCCTTGGTATTGATAGAGATTGCTGCTATTCCTTGGTATCGATTGAGGTTGATGCTATTTCTTGGTATCAATAGAGATTGGTGCTATTCCTTGATAACGATGGAGATTGGTGCTATTCTTTGGTATCAATAGAGATTGGTGCTATTCCTTAGTATCGGTAGAGAGTAATGCTATTCCTTGGTATTGTTAGAGATTGGTGCTATTCCTTGGTATCATAAGAACATAAGAACTAGGAGCAGGAGTAGTCCATCTGGCCCCTCGAGCCTGCTCCACCATTCAATGTGATCATGGCTGATCTTTTGTGGACTCAGCTCCACTTTCCGGTCCGAGCACACCGAGCTGCTGGGGATCAAGTCTGCGTAATGAAGCCATCGATTGACTTCATCTCTTCTCGCGTCTTGAGTGATTGATTGTGCTACAATTTATTACGCAGACTTGTTCCCCAGCTACTCGGTTACAGAATGCGGCCGCTGGGAGAACCCGGGTTCTTATACTCTGCCTTACAGGGTGGAGCCAGCAGGTGGCAGATCCAATCAGGACCCAGTGTCTGTCCACCAATAGCCTCTCGGCATCACTGGGTACCGTACTACCTCTAATACATACCACCACATTCACCCCTTGTGAAAAAGGAACCCGGCGGGGTGGTGGGTCGCATGGTGGTAGGGGTTTACAAGGTCGGTACTGGGATTCCATTAACACAGTGGCTATGCATCGATATCAACTGTTAACTATTTACAATGCTGCTTTTACTGGGCCACTGAATTATTTACAGATCTTGCTTTGTCACGCAGATTCGATGAGTCGAGTGGGTGCCCTGGTCGTCCTTGCCGATTGTCTCAGCTCTGGTGATGGTGCAGGTGCTGGCTCGGGCACAGGTCGGAAGTGACGTTCCGGAGGAGGACTTCCTAGGGAAGACAAGGAGGCGCTCGTGAGGAATTTGATTAGTTGTGGTACACAGCAGCGACCGGATGGAGTGGGGGGCATCCGGGAGGACCTATTGCCAACGGGAAACTGGGAGACTTCTGGACCGTAGACCCAGTAGGACGGTCTTCCAGACCGTACCGTTCTCCCTCTCTACCTGACCGTTCCCCCAGGGGTTGTAACTGGTCGTCCTGCTCGAGGCGATGCCCTTGCTGAGCAGGAATTGACGCAGTTCGTCGCTCATGAAGGAGGACCCCCTATCGCTATGGATATAGGCGGGGAAACCGAACAGTGTAAAGGTGGTGCAGAGGGCTTTAATGACCGTGGCCGCGGTCATGTCAGGGCAGGGGATGGCGAAAGGGAAATGGGAGTATTCGTCAACCACGTTTAGGAAGTACGTGTTGCGATTGGTGGATGGGAGGGGGCCTTTGAAGTCCAGACTGAGGCGCTCAAAGGGACGGGAAGCTTTTATCAGGTGCGCTCTATCTGGCCTGAAAAAATGCGGCTTGCACTCCGCGCAGATTTGGCAGTTCCTGATGGCTGTTCGGACCTCCTCGACGGAGTAGTGGAGGTTGCGGGTCTTCACGAAGTGGTAGAACCGAGTGACCCCCGGGTGACAGAGGTCCTCGTGGAGGGCTTAGAGACGGTCCACTTGTGCATTGGCACATATGCCGCGGGCTAGGGCATCAGACGGCTCGTTCAGCTTTCCCGGATGATATAAGATCTCATAATTATATGTGGAGAGTTCGATCCTCCACCGCAAGATCTTGTCGTTCTTGATCTTGCCCCGCTGCGCATTATCGAACATGAAGGCTACCGACCGTTGGCCAGTGAGGAGAGTGAATCTCCTACCGGCCAGGTAATGCCTCCAATGCCGCACAGCTTCTACTATGGCTTGGGCTTCCTTTTCCACTGAGGAGTGGCGGATTTCTGAGGCGTGGAGGGTCCGGGAGAAAAAGGCCACGGGTCTGCCCGTTTGGTTGAGAGTGGCCACCAGAGCTACGTCGGAAGCATCGCTCTCGACTTGGAAGGGGAGGGACTCGTCGATTGCGTGCATCGTGGCCTTTGCAATATCCGCTTTGATGCGGCTGAAGGCCTGGCGGGCCTCTGTCGACAGGGGAAAGATGGTGGACTGAATTAGCGGGCGGGCCTTGTCCGTGTAGTTGGGGACCCACTGGGCGTAATAAGAGAAGAAGCCCAGGCAGTGTTTCAGGGCTTTGGAACAGTGAGGGAGGGGGAACTCCATAAGGTGGACACTGGCACACCGCATGCGTTCGGGGTCGGGGCCTATCACTCCATTACGCACTACGTAGCCAAGGATGGCTAGACGATCGGTGTTAAACTCGCATTTTTCCCTGTTGTAGGTGAGGTTCAGGGCGTTAGCGGTCTGGAGGAATTTGTGGAGGTTGGCGTTGTGGTCCTGCTGGTCATGGCCGCAGATGGTGACGTTGTCGAGGTACGGGAATGTGGCCAGTAAACCGTGCTGGTCAACCATTTGGTCCATGTCCCGTTGGAAGACCGAGACTCCGTTAGTGACGCCGAATGGAACCCTTAAAAAGTGGTAGAGCCGCCCGTCTGCTTTGAAGGCAGTGTACTTGCGGTCGCTCGGGCGGATGGGGAGCTGATGATATGCGGACTTAAGGTCCACGGTGGAAAAGACCTTGTACTGTGCAATCTGATTGACCATGTCGGATATGCGGGGGAGAGGGTACGCATCTAGTTGCGTGTACCTATTGATGGTTTGACTATATTCTACGACCATCCTCTGCTTCTCCCCGGTCTTTACAACTACCACCTGAGCACTCCAGGGACTATTGCTGGCCTGGATTATGCCTTCCTTCAGCAGCCGCTGGACTTCAGACCGGATAAATGTTCGGTCCTGGGCGCTGTACCGTCTGCTCCTAGTGGCGACGGGTTTGCAGTCCGGGGTGAGGTTCGCAAACAAGGAAGGCGGTTCAACCTTGAGGGTCGTGAGGCTGCAGATAGTAAGTGGGGGTATAGGGCCTCCGAATTGGAACGTTAAACTCTGAAGGTTACATTGAAAATCTAACCCGAGGAGAGTGGGAGCGCAGAGGTGGAGGAGGACATAAAGTCGGTAATTCTTAAGCTCTCTCCCCTGCACAGCTAGGTTCGCGATGCAGAACCCTTTGATTTCTACGGAATGGGATCCCGCTGCCAGAAAAATCTTTTGGGCACTCGGGTGGATCGAAAGAAAACAGCGTCTTACCGTATCCGGATGGATAAAACTTTCCGTGCTCCCAGAGTCGATCAGACATGGCGTTTCGTACCCATTAACCAGCACCGTGTTCGTTGCCGTTTGGAGCGTCCGGGGCCGCGACTGGTCCAGGGTCACCGAAGCCAGCATTGGGGTGTTTTATTCAGGCCCCGTGGAGCTGTCCATGCTGGGGTCCTTGGCTGTCAGCCAAGATGGCGGCGTCCACGGATCGCACGCGGTCGGGGACGGATAGAATGGCCGCGCCCATGAATCGCACGTGGCCGGAGGGTCACAAGATGGCGGCGCCCATGCCCCCCGCATGGAGTCCGGGACCCAAAATGGCGGCGCCCGTTGGCCACACATGGATCGTTGGGGGGGTTGAGTCTGTGGTCCCAGTTCTCGCCCGGAGATTGCGGCAACCCCCCGGGACTGGCACACCGCTGAGTAGTGCCCCTTCTTGCCGCAACTTTTACAGATGGCTGAGCTGGCCGGGCAGCGCTGCCGGGGGTGTTTCGACTGCCCACAAAAATAGCAGCGGGGCCTCCACGGGTGGTCTGGTGCTCTGGCCGCGCAGGCTTGCGGGGGGATGAGGGGTGCCGGGGAGTCGGCCGCGGCGGGGGTCCACGGAGCCCAAGGGGCTGCCGCGTGGTCAGGGGTGTAAGCGCGGGCATTCTGTGAGGCCACATCGAGGGAGGCCGCAAGGGCCCTTGCCTCCGTGAGCCCCAGTGAGTCTCTCTCCAGCAGTCGCTGGCGAATTTGGGATGAGGTCATACCTGCTACGAAAGCATCCCTGATTAGGAGTTCCGTATGTTCGTTAGCCGTCACCGGTGGGCAGTTGCAGCTCCTTCGCAATATCAACAGCATGCTGTGGAACTCGTCCAGCGATTCTCCGGGGATTTGCCGTCTCATCGTAAGTTGGTGGCGTGCGTAGACCTGGTTTACGGGCCGAATGTAGATCCCTCTCAGCATGGTGAGCGCGTCGGGAAATCCTCCGCGTCTTCGATGAGCGTGTAGATCTCCGGACTCCCCCTGGAATGCAGGTCCTGCATTTTCTGGTCTTCTGTAGGTCTGCTGGGGGCCGTTCGGAGATATCCTTCAAAGCACGCTAGCCAGTGTTTAAACGTGGCCGCTGAGTTTGCTGCATGGGGGCTGATTCGCAGACACTCCGGGGCGATCCGGAGCTCCATAGTCCTTTAAAGTGTGCTTAATAAATTGTGGCACAATCAATCACTCACGAGGCAAGAAGAGATGAAGTCAATCGATGGCTTTATTACGCAGACTTGTTCCTCAGCAGCTCGGTTACAGAATGCGGCTGCTGGGAGAACCCGGGTTCATATACTCCGCCTTACAGGGTGGAGCCAGCAGGAGGCAGGTCTGATCAGGACCCAGTGTCTGTCCACCAATAGCCTCTCGGCATCACTGGGTACCGTACTAACCCTAATACATACCACCACACACCATAACCCTTAATCCCATTATTCTTCAAAAAACTATCTATCTTTATCTTAAAAACATTTAATGAAGGAGCCTCTACTGCTTCACTGGGCAAGGAATTCCATAGATTCACAACCCTTTGGGTGAAGAAGTTCCTCCTAAACTCAGTCCTAAATTTACTTCCCCTTATTTTGAGCCAATGCCCCCTAGTTCTGCTTTCACCCGCCAGTGGAAACAACCTGCCCGCATCTATCCTATCTATTCCCTTCATAATTTTATATATTTTTATAAGATCCCCCCTCATCCTTCTAAATTCCAACGAGTACAGTCCCAGTCTACTCAACCTCTCCTCGTAATCCAACCCTTCAGCTCTGGGATTAACCTAGTGAATCTCCTCTGCACCCCCTCCAGTGCCAGTACGTCCTTCCTCAAGTAAGGAGACCAAAACTGAACAAAATACTCCAGGTGTGGCCTCACTAACACCTTATACAATTCCAGCATAACTTCCCTAGTATTAAACTCCATCCCTCTAGCAATGAATGACAAAATTCCATTTGCCTTCTTAATCACCTGTAAACCAACCTTTTGCGACTCATGCACTAGCACACCCAGGTCTCTCTGCACAGCAGCATGTTTTAATATTTTATCATTTAAATAATAATCCCTTTTGCTGTTATTCCTACCAAAATGGATAACCTCACATTTGTCAACATTGTATTCCTTATGCCAGACCCTAGCCCATTCACTTAACCTATCCAAATCCCTCTGCAGACTTCCGGTATCCTCTGCACTTTTTGCTTTACCACTCATCTTAGTGTCGACTGCAAACTGGACACATTGCCCTTGGTCCCCAACTCCAAATCATCGATGTAAATTGTGAACAATTATGGGCCCAACACTGATCCCTGAGGGACACCACTAGCTACTGATTGCCAACCAGAGAAACACCCATTAATCCCCACTCTTTGCTTTCTATCAATTAACCAATCCTCTATCCATGCTACTACTTTACCCTTAATGCCATGCATCTATATCTTATGCAGCAACCTGTTGTGTGGCACCTTGTCAAAGGCTTTCTGGAAATCCAGATATAGCACATCCATTGGCTCCCCGTTATCTGCCGCACTGTTAATGTCCTCAAAAAATTCCACTAAATTAGTTAGGCACGACCTGCCCTTTGTGAACCCATGCTGTGTCTGCCCAATGGGACAATTTCCATCCAGATGCCTCGCTTTTTCTTCCTTGATGATAGATTCCAGCATCTTCCCTACTACCGAAGTTAAGCTCACTGGCCTATAATTACCCGCTTTCTGCCTACCTCCTTTTTTAAACAGTGGTGTCACGTTTGCTAATTTCCAATCCGCCGGGACCACCCCATAGTCTAGTGAATTATCACTAGTGCATTTGCAATTTCCCGAGCCGTCTCTTTTAGCACTCTGGGATGCATTCCATCAGGGCCAGGAGACTTGTCTACCTTTAGCCCCATTAGCTTGCCCATCACTACCTCCTTGGTGATAACAATCCTCTCAAGGTTCTCACTTGTCATAGCCTCATTTCTATCAGTCACTGGCATGTTATTTGTGTCTTCCACTGTGAAGACCGACCCAAAAAACCTGTTCAGTTCCTCAGCCATTTCCTCATCTCCCATTATTAAATCTCCCTTCTCATCCTCTAAAGGACCAATATTTACCTGAGCCACTCTTTTTTATTTTATATATTTGTAGTAACTTTTACTATCAGTTCTTATATTCTGAGCAAGTTTACTCTCATAATCTATCTTACTCTTCTTTATAGCTTTTTTAGTAGCTTTCTGTTGCCCCCTAAAGATTTCCCAGTCCTCTAGTCTCCCACTAATCTTTTCCACTTTGTATGCTTTTTCCTTCAATTTGATACTCTCCCTTATTTCCTTAGATATCCACGGTCGATTTTCCCTCTTTCTACCGTCCTTCCTTTTTGTTGGTATAAACCTTTGCTGAGCACTGTGAAAAATCACTTGGAAGGTTCTCCACTGTTCCTCAACTGTTTCACCATAAAGTCTTTGCTCCCAGTCTACCTTAGCTAGTTCTTCTCTCATCCTATTGTAATCTCCTTTGTTTAAGCACAAAACACTAGTGTTTGATTTTACCTTCTCACATCTGTATTTTAAATTCCACCATATTGTGATTGCTTCTTCCGAGAGGATCCCTCATTATGAGATCATGAATCAATCCTGTCTCATTACACAGGACCAGATCTAGGACCGCTTGTTCCCTCGTAGGTTCCATTACATACTGTTCTAGGAAACTATCGCGGATACATTCTATAAACTCCTCCCAAGGCTGCCTTGACCGACCTGGTTAAACCAATCGACATGTAGATTAAAATCCCCCATGATAACTGCTGTACGATTTCTACATGCATCCATTATTTCTTTGTTTGGTGCCTGCCCCACCACTATTTGGTGGCCTATAGACTACTCCTATCAGTGACTTTTTCGCCTTACTAATCCTGATTTCCACCCAAATGGATTCAAACTTATCCTCCATTACACCGATGTCATCCCTCACTATTGCCCGGATGTCATCCTTAAATAACCGAGCTACACAACCTCCCTTACCATCTACTCTGTCTTTCCGAATAGTTTGATACCCTCGGATATTTAACTCCCTGTCGTGACCATCCTTTAACCATGTTTCAGTAATAGCCACTAAGTCATTCACGATGATTTGTACCATCAACTCATTTACCTTATTCCGATAACTACGAGCATTCAGGTAAAGTACACTTATGTTGGCTTTTTTACCTCTGTTTTGAATCTTAACACCTCAATCAGTAACCTCTCCTAAGTTATATTTCCTCTTAACCTTTCTCCTAATTTTCCTTGTCGTTGAACCCATATCTTCATGGAACAACCTGCGGTGTCGCTTACCATTAATGTTTTTAATTCCCTTTTTATTCCTTTTAGTATTACTGGGCCTATTCACTGAGCTCCCTTCAGTCACTGTACCTTGTACTGTTGCCCTTTTAGATTTTTGACTAATTACTTCTCTGCCTTACACTTTCCCCCTTACTGCCTCTTGTTTCTGTCCCTGTTTTACTACCTTCCAACTTCCTGCATCAGTTCCCATCCCCCTGCCACATTAGTTTAAACCCTCCCCAACAGCTCTAGCAAACACTCCCCCTAAGACATTGGATCCAGTCCTGCCCAGGTGCAGACCGTCCGGTTTGTACTGGTCCCACCTCCCCCAGAACCGGCTCCAATGCCCCAGGATTTTGAATCCCTCCCTCTTGCACCATCTCTCAAGCCACACATTCATCCTATCTATCCTGACATTCCTACTCTGACTAGCTCGTGGCACTGGTAGCAATCCTGAGATTACTACCTTTGAGGTCCTACTTTTTAGTTTAACTCCTAACTCCCTGAATTCAGCTTGTAGGAACTCATGCCATTTTTTACCTATATTGTTGGTGCCTATGTGCACCACGACAGCTGGATGTTCCCCCTTCCCCCCCCCCCTGCCCCCCCCCCCCCCAGAATGTCCTGCAGCCGCTCCGAGACATCCTTGACCCTTGCACCAGGGAGGCAACATACCATCCTGGAGTCTCGATTGCGTCCGCAGAACCGCCTGTCTATTTCCTTTACAATTGAGTCCCCTATCACTATAGCCCTGCCATTCTTCTTCCTGCCCAGCTGTGCAGCAGAGCCAGCCACAGTGCCATGAACCTGGCTGCTGCTGCCTTCCCCCTGGTGAGCCATCTCCCTCAACAGTATCCAAAGCGGTATATCTGTTTTGCAGGGGACACCTGTACTGCCTTCCTACTCTTGCTCTGTCTTTTGGTCACCCATTTTCTATCTCCCTCAGAAATTTTCAGCTGCGGTGTGACCAACTCGCTAAACGTGCTATCTACGACGTCCTCAGCATCGCGGGTGCTCCAAAGTGAGTCCATCCACAGCTCCAGAGCCATCAAGTGGTCTAACAGGAGCTGCAACTGGACACACTTCTTTCACGTGAAGGAGCCTGGGACAGTGGATGTGTCCCTGAGCTCCCACGTCGCACACGAGGAGCATGACACGGGTCTGGGATCTCCTGCCATGTCTTAAACCGAAGGTAAACTTATACAACTACAATTCCAAAAAACGAAAGAAAAAATAAATAAATTAGTCAATGAAAAGAAAAACTACTTACCAGTCATTTACCAGGGATAAAAAGCACCTCCTCCCCCCAACTTCGAATTCCCACCTAGCTTCAAATTCCCAAACTCACTCTTGGTTCTGTCTCACTCTTCTCTGGCTCACTGGGAGGACTCACTGGGAGTGAGTTTACAAGTGGCTCTTTTTAAACTGTCCTGAATTGACTCCCCTCCCCCACCTGCTTTTAGATCAAAGTAGATTAAAGTGACTGACACTTAACTGCCAACCAGTTATGTGAGTGGGTGGGGCAGCCCTTGTTAACCCACACAGCACAATTCTAGATTAATTTAAACTCCTGAAATTTAAAAGGAACAGTCTTACCGATTGGATTGGGTTCAATTCCCACCTAGCTTCAAATTCCCAAATCACTCTTGGTTGTGTCTCACTCTGGCTGTGTCTTCTCTGGCTCACTGGGAGAACTCAGGTATCGATAGAGATTGGTGCTATTCGTTGGTATTGATAGAGATTGATGCTATTCTTTGGTATTAATAAAGATGGTGCTATTCCTTGGTATTGATAGAGATTGGCGCCATTCTTTGGTATCGATAGAGATTGGTGCTATTCCTTGGTATCGATAGAGGTTGTTGCTATTCCTTGGTATTGATTTAGATTGGTGCTATTCCTTGGAAATGATAGAGATTGATGCTATTCTTTGGTATTAATAAAGATGGTGCTATTCCTTGGTATCGATAGAGATTGGTGCTATTCCTTGGTATCGATAAATATTGGTGCTATTCCTTGGTATTGATTTAGATTGGTGCTATTCCTTGGTATTGACAGAGATTGGAGCTGTTCCCTGTTATTGACAGAGATCGGTCCGATTCCTTGGTATTGATAGAGATTGGTTCTAATCCTTGGTTGATAGAGATTGGTGCTGTTCCTTGGTATTGATAGAGATTGCTGCTATCCCCTGGTATCGATAGAGATTGGTCCGATTCCTTGGTATTGATAGAGATTGGTCCTATTCCTTGGGCCAGGAGCTGTCATTCCAGCAGCAGTACAAATACTTCCCGCAGAAAATCTACACCATTACATCTGCAGATCACAATGAATGTGGACCATCCAATGGCCTGATGGCTATTTGCACCCTTTTCCCAGGAGTATCCCAATATCCTATCTTCAGTCTACCCTGAGCTGGAATATCTCTGTCTAACGAATGATCCATGTTTTTAACTCCTCACAGCAGGTAGGCAGGTTGGGGGGGGGGGATTCCAGAGCTTACCGCCACAGCATCTGACAGCCTTTGGTGGAGTTATTAAAACAGGAGATGTGCAAGAGACCAGAAGGTGCAGATAACTTGAAGGGCCGGAGGAAGGTTACAGAGATGGAGAGAGATGAGACCAGAGGGGGACCTGAAAACATAGGTAAAAATATAAAAGTTGAGGCGATCACCAGCAGGAACAATGTCAGGCAGCAAGGAGAGGGATGATGGGTGATGAGTGTTAATGCAAGTGGCTGAGTTTTGGATGAGTCCGAGTGTAATAACCCTCAGGAGGTCCACGGGGTGGCCCAATTGATCTCACCCTGGGGCTCATGGAATACAAACTCCTCTGCCGATGGGGCCCATGGAATCAACCTTTAAAAGCCACCCAGATTGGGATCGGCATGATCGCTCATCCCAATTGGGACCTATGTGCTGTCAGCCGCATTGCGGCATTTTCTTTTGGTTGGAAATAAAGCTCCGTTTGAATCACCTTCTCAGGTGTCCTGAACCTTGATAGCGAGTTTGCACAGTGTGGAAGGTGGGAGGCACATTCACACTAAGACACACCACGGGCGCGATTCTCCACTCCCATGCCGGTTGGGAGAATCGCCTGGGCCGCCAAAATTTCCGGGGACGCCGGTCCGACGCCCTCCCGTGATTCTCCCAAGCGGCGGGAACGGCCCGGTCGAGTTTCGCGGGCCGTAGGCCGGAGAATCGCCGGAGACACCCAAAATGGCGATTCTTCGACACCCCCGCGATTCTGAGGCCCGGATGGGCCGAGCGGCCAGGCCAAAACGGCGAGTTCCCCCCGGTGCCGTCCACACCTGGTCGCTACAGTCGTGGGCGGTGCGTGAACGCTGGGGGGGCGGCCTGTTGGGGGGGCGAGGGAGGATCCTGCACCGGGCTTCACCTGGAATGTGGGGTGGCCCGCGATCGGTGCCCACCGATCGTCGGGCCGTCCTCTCTGAAGGAGGACCTCCTTCCTTCCGCGGCCCCGCAAGATCCGTCCCCCATCTTCTTGCGGGGCGGATTTGGACAGGACGGCAACCACGCATGCGCGGGTTGGCACTGGCCAACCCGCGCATGCGCGGATGACGCCCGTTATGCGGCGCCGGCCGCGTCATCTATGCGGCGCCGCTTTTACGCGGGCAACAAGGCCTGGCGCGGGTAGATGACGCGGCCCCGATACTGGCCCATTGTCAGGGCCTGAATCGGTCGGGACCGGGGCTTTTCTGCGCCGTCGTGAACCTCGACGGCGTTCACGACGGCGCGTCCACTTCGGCGTGGGGGTGGAGAATCGCGCCCCACATCCCTCATTTTGGCTGACAGAGGCCTCACTGGAGAAATATATAATATCATAGGACAGATCCATCACAAGTCTTACAAGATAGTCACATGAACGAGCCAGCTGGACAGTTTTCTTATTGCACAGTAAAACATTTATCTTGCTCTCTCTCTCTCTCTGTTCCTTCTTAAATCTGTTTCCTTATCGCTATCTCTGTCTCTGCCATGCTCTAGCATGCTCTCTCTCTCCATCTTCCCTTTCTCTCTGTATCACTCCTTGTGTCCTTCTTTTCTCTGCAGCTGTCTCTCTCACTCTCCCTCCAATTCTCTGTCGCTCTCTCTCTGACATTTTGTGTGTGTTTCTCTCTCTCTCTGAGTTGCGCTATTTGGGGTCGAGCAGCTGGTTACAAACAGGAAGAGTTTTGTCCACCGCAGGAAATTGTGCATTTCTGTGTTGTTTCTTCTGTCTCTTTCTATCTCCCAGAGTCTTGCAAAATCTAACAGATTCTTATCACAAATTCCTGGCATGTTCAACCAATATTTCAGGCTGAGTGATGATGTGGGGAATTACAGTGAGATGACAATTGTACCCGAGGGCTGAGAGATGGCACTTGTAACACCAGTTGATGGCCTTGAATCACAGAAATTCCAGATTGAGTCATTTGGGACTTTGACTTTTAGCCTCCTGATATTCTTCTGACCTTTATCCACCCTGTGCAGACCCAAGTCATTCCCTGCTAACTCACCCAACAGACTGTAGTTGCTACTAGTTGCCACAGCAGGTTCTTTGACCACAGGGCTTACCACCTAATCTCCAACCGCATTGGGTGTTCTTATTCAGACACCAGCAGTAGGTTCTCAAAGTTTATTATCTGTAATCGCCTCTGAAGCTATATCTTCTCGTTAAAACACTCTGACTCTCATCCACCACTCCTTCCCTTCACCCATACATTGCTGGGTGAGCCATCAGGTGACTGGGCCTGCAGCCTAGAGGTTCCCATCTAAAAATCTCCACCAATCTCCTTGCCCCAAAACCAATGCACCATCTAAAAATGTTTGCAGCACGCGGTCGATAGATTTTATGGGCAGGGCTTCTTTTTTCACTGCCACATTTAACAAAATAACTTAAAGGGACTGTCTTGTGCGTGGCTCGCGCGAGAACTCTTAGGTCACCATGCAGCCTAGTGGCCGGGCAGTTTAGAGGAAACATTGTGTGTAAACCATTGCTTAAACCAAATTTTTCATCAGCCCTTCTCATAACTCCTTCCTGGAGAGAGGCAGACAGACACGGAGTGACAGTGACAGAGAGAGCGAGAGAGACAGAGACAAAGCGAAAAAGAGCGAGAGACAGACAAAGAGCGATACACATATGCACAAAGCATAGAAAGAGACAAGGACAGAGAGTGCAAGAAAGAGACAGCGAGCGAGAGAGCGAGAGAGAGAGAGACAGTTTGGGAAATTCGATAAGGCCTGAAAGCGAGTGTGAAGATTATGATGCATGATTAAACTGCTCCTGTTGCTTCTGATACAGTGTGCAAACTTTGTACTGCCCTGCTGAGTAATATGATTGCGGCATGTGCCAGCACAAAGTGTAGTGTTTAGTGACAGGATTCAGCAAGGATATAAAATGGGGAGAGGACAGCACAAATTCAAGATAGTCTGCACAACTGAAGCGCTGTTGGAGTCGCATTCATTCAGGCAACAGAGAATATTCCATAACACTCCCGACTTATGCCTTGTAGATTATGGACAGGCTTTGGAAAGTGAGGAGAATGGCAGAATTCTGCACTGCAAAATTCCCAGCCACTAACCTGTCCATATAGCCAAAACATTTATATGCTTGATCCAGTTCAGTTGCTGTTCGACGCCCCAGTTATACATCAGAGAATACATCCCTGCTGGTGGAACGCACGTCATCTGTAGTGACATCAGCAGAGTCAGCGGGCTACAGTTCTCCATCTTAGATTGTATGAGCAACATCTAATGAAACCTCTCATCATGTTTGTAAGAAATCCTTGCGTGTGCCACCTCCATAACTTGCCATTGAAGTGGGTAGAGTCATAGAGTCATTGGGGTCGACAGTACAGAAAAGGCCCTTCGACCCATCACATTTGCACCAGTCAAAAACAAACACCTAAGTATCATAGAATCATAGAAGTTTACAGCATGGAAAAAGGCCCTTCGGCCCAACCAGTCCATGACGCCCAGTTTTTACCATTAAGCTAGTCCCAGTTGCCCGCACTTGGCCCATAACCCTCTATACCCATCTTACCCATGTAACTATCTAAATGCTTTTTAAAAGACACAATTGTACCCGCCTCTACTACTACCTCTGGCAGCACATTCCAGACACTCACTACCCTCTGAGTGAAGAAATTGCCACTCTGGGCCCTTCGGAATCTCTCCCCTCTCACCTTAAACCTATGCCCTCTAGTTTTAGACTCCCCTACCTTTGGGAAAAGATGTTGACTATCTACCTTATCTATGCCCCTCATTATTTTATAGACCTCTATAAGATCACCCCTAAGCCTCCTACGCTCCAGGGAAAAAGGTCCCAGTCTATCCAGCCTCTCCTTATAACTCAAACCATCAAGTCCCGGTAACATCCTAGTAAATCTTTTCTGCACTCTTTCTAGTTTAATAATATCCTTTCTATAATAGGGTGACCAGAACTGCACACAGTATTCCAAGTGTGGCTGTACCAATGTCTTGTACAACTTCAACAAGACGTCCCAACTCCTGTATTCAATGTTCTGACCAATGAAACCAAGCATGCCGAATGCCTTCTTCACCACCCTGTCCACCTGCGACTCCACCTTCAAGGAGCTATGAATCTGTACTCCTAGATCTCTTTGTTCTATAACTCTCCCCAACGCCATACCATTAACTGAGTAGGTCCTGGCCTGATTCGATCTGCCAAAATGCATCACCTCACATTTATCTAAATTAAACTCCATCTGCCATTCGTCGGCCCACTGGCCTAATTGATCAAGATCCCGTTGCAATCCTCGATAATCTTCTTCACTATCCACTGTGCCACCAATCTTGGTGTCATCTGCAAACTTACTAACCATGCCTCCTAAATTCTCATCCAAATCATTAATATAAATCACAAATAACAGTGGACCCAGCACCGATCCCTGAGGCACACCACAGGTCACAGGCCTCCAGTTTGAAAAACAACCCTCTACAACCACCCTCTGTCTTCTGTCGTCCAGCCAATTTTGAATCCAATTGGCAACCTCACCCTGGATCCCGTGAGCTTTAACCTTCTGCAACAACCTACCATGTGGTACCTTGTCAAAGGCTTTGCTAAAGTCCATGTAGACAACGTCTATTGCACTGCCCTCATCTACCTTTTTGGTCACCCCCTCAAAAAACTCAATCAAATTTGCGAGACATGATTTTCCATGCACAAAGCCATGCTGACTGCCCTGAATCAGTCCTTGCCTCTCTAAATGCTTGTAGATCCTGTCTCTCAGAATACCTTCTAGCAACTTACCTACTACAGACGTTAGGCTCACCGGTCTGTAGTTCCCAGGCTTTTCCCTGCTGCCCTTCTTAAACAAGGGCACAACATTCGCTACTCTCCAATCTTCAGGCACCTCACCAGTGGCTGCCGATGATTCGAATATCTCTGTTAGGGGACCCGCAATTTCCTCCCTAGCCTCCCACAACATCCTGGGATACATTTCATCAGGTCCCGGGGATTTATCATAGAATTTACAGTGCAGAAGGAGGCCATTCTGCCCATCGAGTCTGCACCGGCTCTTGGAAAGAGCACCCTACCCAAGGACAACACCTCTACCCTATCCCCATAACCCAGTAACCCCACCTAACACTAAGGGCAATTTTGGACACTAAGGGCAATTTATCATGGCCAATCCACCTAACCTGCACATCTTTGGACCGTGGGAGGAAACCGGAGCACCCGGAGGAAACCCACGCACTCACGGGGAGGATGTGCAGACTCCGCACAGACAGTGACCCAAGCCTGAATCGAACCTGGGACCCTGGAGCTGTGAAGCAATTGTGCTATCTACAATGCTACCGTGCTGCCCGTAATCTACCTTGATGCGCTTTAAGACTTCCAGCACCTTCTCCTCTGTAATATGCACACTTCTCAAGACATCACTATTTATTTCCCTTAGTTTCCTAACATCCATGCCTTTCTCCACCGTGAATACCGATGAGAAATATTCATTCAGGATCTCACCCAACTCTTGTGGCTCTGCACATAGATGTCCTTGTTGATCCTTAAGAGGCCCTACTCTGTCCCTAGTTACTCTTTTTCCCTTTATGTATCTGTAGAAGCTCTTTGGATTCTCCTTTGCATTATTTGCCAAAGCAATTTCATGTCCCCTTTTTGCCCTCCTGATTTCCCTCTTAACTCTATTTCGACAATCTCTATACTCTTTAAGGGATCCACTTGATTCCAGTTGTTTATGTACGTCATATGCCTCCTTCTTCTTTCTGACCAGTGTCTCAATATCTCGAGTCATCCAGGGTTCCCTACTTCTACCAGCCTTGCCCTTCATTCTAAAGGGAATGTGCTTACCCTGAACCCTGGTTAACACATTTTTAAAAGCCTCCCATTTACCAGCCGTCCCTTTGCCTGCCAACAGTCTCCCCCAATCTACCTCTGAAAGTTCCTGTCTGATACCATCAAAATTGGCCTTGCCCCAATTAAGAATTTTAACTCTTGGGCCAGACCTATCATTCTCCATAGCTATCTTAAAACTAATGGAGTTATGGTCACTTGTCCCAAAGTGATCCCTCACTAACACTTGTGTCACTTGCCCTTCCTTATTTCCCAAGACGAGGTCAAGTTTTGCCCCCTCTCTAGTCGGTCCATCCACATACTGAATGAGAAATTCCTCCTGAATACACTCAACAAATTTCCCTCCACCCAAGCCCCTAATGCTATGGCTGTCCCAGTCAATGTTGGGAAAGTTAAAGTCCCCTACTATTACCACCCTATTTTTCTTGCAGCTATCTGTAATCTCCTTACATATTTGCTCCTCAATTTCCCGCTGACTATTTGGGGGCCTGTAGTACAGTCCTATCAAGGTGATCTCTCCCTTCTTATTTTTCAGTTCCACCCATATAGACTCAGTGGGCGAACCCTCGGATATATCCCCTCTAAGTACTGCCATGATGTTCTCCCTAATCAAAAACGCCACTCCCCCTCCTCTCTTACCTCCTGTTCTATCCTTTCTATAGCATCTGTACCCCGGAACATTGAGCTGCCAGTCCTGCCCCTCCCTTAGCCATGTTTCAGTCATAGCTATAATATCCCAGTCCCATGTGCCCATCCATGCCCTGAGTTCATCCGCTTTGCCCGTCAGGCCCCTTGCATTGAAATAAATGCAGTTTAATGTAGACTTTCCTTGCTCTCTGCCCTGCTTTCTCTGGTCATGCTTTACACACTCTCCCTTCCTGCCTTTTGTTTCCGTCCCCACTGACTTCCTACATCGGTTCCCATCCCCCTGCCACATTAGTTTAAACCCTCCCCAACTGCACGAGCAAACACACCCCCGAGAACATTGGTTCCGGTCCCACCCAGATGCAGACCGTCCGATTTGTACAGGTCCCACCTCCCCCAGAACCGGTCCCAATGTCCCAGGAATTTGAAACCCTCCCTCTTGCACCATCTCTCAAGCCACGTATTCATCCTAGTTATCCTGTCATTCCTACTCTGACTATCACGTGGCACTGGTAGCAATCCTGAGATTACTACCTTTGAGGTCCTACTTTTTAGTTCAACTCCTAACTCCCTAAATTCAGCTTGTAGGACCTCATCCCGTTTTTACATATATCATTGGTGCCTATATGCACCACGACAGCTGGCTGTTCACCCTCTCCCTCCAGAATGCCCTGCAGCCGCTCCGAGACATCCTTGACCCTTGCACCAGGGAGGCAACATACCAACCTGGATTCTCGTTTGCGTCCGCAGAAACGCCTGTCTATTCCCCTTACAATTGAATCCCCTATCACTATAGCTCTGCCACTCTTTTTCCCGCCCTTCTGTGCAGCAGAGCCAGCCACGGTGCCATGAACCTGGCTGCTGCCACCTTCCCCTGGTGAGCCATCTCCCCCAACAGTTTCCAAAACGGTAACTCTGTTTTGGAGGGTGATGACCGCAGGGGATCCCTGCACTGCCTTCCAACTCTTCCTCTGTCTGTTGGTCACTCATTCCCTATCTGCCTCAGTAATTTTAATCTGCGGTGTGACCAACTCACTGAATGTGTTATCCACAACTTCCTCAGCATCGCGGATGCTCCAAAGTGAGTCCATCCGCAGCTCCACAGTCGTCAAGTGGTCTAACAGGAGCTGCAGTTGGACACACTTCTTGCAGATGAAGGAGTCAGGGACACCAGAAGCGTCCCTGAATTGCCACATCTCACAAGAGGAGCATGACACGGGTCTAAGCTCTCCTGCCATGACTTAAACCTGAAGTTAAATTTGAACTACACTACACAGCTAAGAGAAAGTCAAAGAGAGAAAAGATTTAAAAAATCACTTACCAGTCACAAGCCAATCACTTACCTGCTGGCTGTGATGTAATTGCTCCCGAGACTCCCTCACAGGTCTGCTTCTCTGCACCTCCTTGAGATGAGCACCAAATTCCCTTAACCAGTTAATTAATTTACTTAATCAATTGTTTTTTTTGGGGGGGGGGAAACTCAACCCCAAACACCAAACTCCAAAAAAACACAGCCCTCACTCACCTCTTACCCGAATTCAGCCTTACCCAAACTCAGATACACTCTGTTTGCTTCCAGCACTCTTTTTAAAGGCACTTCAGCCACACCTTTTGTATCCAATTGAATTCAATTCAATTCAATTCAATTCCCACCTCGATTCAAATTACCAAACTCACTCTTTGCTGTGTCTCACTCCTGGCTCTGTCTTCTCTCTGGCTCACTGGGAGAACTCACTGGGAGTGAGTAACAAGTTGCTCTTTTTAAATTGGCCTGAATTGACTCCCCTCCCCCACCTGCTTTTAGATCAAAGTATATTAAAGTGACTGACACTTAACTGCCAAGCAGTTATGTGAGTGGGTGGGGCAGCCCTTGTTAACCTACACAGCACAATTCTAGCTTAATTTAAATTAATTTAAACTCCTGAAATTTAAAAGGAGCTGCCTTACTGATTCAATTCAATTCAATTCAATTCCCACCTCGATTCAAATTCCCAAACTCACTCTTAGCTGTGTCTCACTCCTGGCTCTGTCTTCTCTCTGGCTCACTGGGAGAAGTAGTCTAATACCATTTTCCAGCACTTGGCCCTTTGCCCTGTATGCCCTCGGATCGCAAGTGGACATCTAAATTCTTCTTAATTGTTATGAGGGTCTCTGCCTCCACCACCCATTCAGGCAGCGAATTCTAGACTCCCATCACTCTCTGGGTGAAACATTTTTTTCCTCACATCCCCTCTAAACCTCCTGTCCCTTACCTGACATCTATCCTCTTGGTCATTGATTCCTCTACCAAGGGGAAAAGTTTCTTCCTGTCTACTCTATCTATGCCCTTCATAATTTTATATATCTCAATCATGTCCCCCCTCAGTCTTCTCTGCTCCAAGGAAAACAACCCGAGTCTATCCAAGCTCTCTCCACAATTAAAACTCTCCGATCCAGGCAAAATCCTGGTAAATCTCCTCTGCACCCTTTCCAATGCTATCCCTCCTATAATGTGAATTCCAAAACTGCACACAATATGTTAACCATGGCCTAACAAACATTTTATACAGTTCCAACATAACCTCCCTGCTCTTAAACTCTATGCCTCGGCTAATAAAGGCAAGTTTACAATGTGCCTTCTTAACCTTAAGGGACCAGTGTACATGCACAACAAGGTCCCTCTGATCCTTGGTGCTTCCCAGGGTTTTGACGTTTATCATGTATTCCCTTGCCTTGTTTGTCCTGCCTCACACTTATCCGGATTGAATTCCATTAACCACTGATCAGCCCATCTATATCCTCCTATAATCTGAGGATAACTCCTCACTATTTACCACCCCTCCAATTTTCGGATCATCCGCAAACTTACTCTCCTACATTCAAGTCTAAATCATTTCTATAAACCACATACAGCAAGGGCCCCAACATTGATCCGTGTGGGACCCCACTGGACCCCATTCAGAAAAACCCCTCGACCATCACAGAGACACAGACATAAATACCACTTACCTTCCCAGACTGCACTCCAGATTTCTCCTGCTTAGCTCAGCTCCCAATGTGAAGGACTTACCTGCCTTACCTGCTACTCAGCTCTCTCCCTTGTAGCCACTGTAGCAGGGCAAATTTGTGTAACAAATCCAGGGATAAAAGGCACCTCCTCCCATCCAGCCTCAAATTCCCACCTAGCTTCAAATTCCCAAACTCACTCTTCGATGTGCCTCCCTTTGGATGTGTCTTCGCTGTCTCACTGGGAGTGCTCACTCACACTAGGAGTACTCACTGCTGAACCTTCTCTCAAGATCACACTTCCCTCCCCCCTACCACGTTAGTTTAAACTCTCCCCAACAGCACACCTCCCTGCAAGGACACTGTTCAGGAGCAGCCTACCCGCCTTGTACAGTTCCCACAGTCCCCCAAAACAGTCCCAATGTCCCAGAAATCTAAAGCCCTCCCTCCTGCACCATCTCTCCAGCCACACATTCATCTGAATAAACCTCTTATTTCTATACTCACTAGTACATGTCATTGGAAGTAATCCAGGGATTACTACCTTTGATCCTGTTTTTTAATCTACTTCCTAGCTCGTTCAATTCTGCTTGCAGGACCTCATCGCTTTTTCTGCCTATACCGTTGATACCAATGTGTACCACAACATCTGTCTGTTTTCCCTCCCCCTTCAGAATGCCTCTGCAGCCATTCAGTGGCATCCCTGACCCTGGCAACAGGGAGGCAATGTACTATCCTGGAGTCTCTTTTGCAGCCACAGAAACACCTGTCTATTCCCCTAGCAATTGAATCCCCTTCCACTATAGTCCTGCCATTCTTTCTCCTCCCCTCTTGTGCAGCAGACACACCCATGGTGCTATGGAGTTGACTGCCACGGTTTTCCCTGCACAGTCACCTCCCCAAACAGTATCCAAAATGGTATGTCTGATAGAAAGGGGGATGGCCACAGGGGACTCCTGCACTACCCGCCTTCCTCTACTCTGCCTGGTAGTCATCAATGCCCTTTCTGCCTGTTCAATCCTCACATGCGGTGTGACCACCTCACTGAACATGTTATTCACAACTTGCTCAGCATCGCGAATGTTCCACAGTGAATCCGCCCTCAACTTCAGCTCCGAAATGCGGTTAGCCAGTAGCTACTGTTGGACACACTTACTGAACACGTGGTCACCAGGGACAACTGAAGCTTCCATGATTTTCCACATAGTACTGGAGGTGCATAACATTGATGTAGACTCTTCTAGGCTGATCTGATTAGTAAATTCGCAGACAACACAAAAATGGGTGGAGTTGCGGATAGTGAGGAGGATTGTCATAGGATACAGCAGGATATAAACTGGTTGGAGTCTTGGGCAGAGAAATGGCAGATGGAGTTTAATCCGGCAAGTGTGAGGTCCAATGCATGTAGGAATTACACAGTAAATGGTAGAACTCTTGCGAGTATTGACAGGCAAAGAGATCTGACGTGAATGTCCACCGATCACTGAAAGTGGCAACGCATGTGGATCAGGTGGTCAAGAAGGCATACGGCATGCTGGCCTTCATCGGTCGGAGCATTGAATAGAAAAATTGCCAAGTCATGTTGGAGCTGTACAGGACCTTAGTTAGGTCTCATTTGGAATATTGTGTACAATTCTGGTCACCACACTACCAGAAGGATGTGGATGCTTTGGAGAGGGTACAGAAGTGGTTTCCTGGGATGTTGCCTGGTATGGAGGGCATTAGCTATGAGGAGAGTTTCGATAAACTGGTCTGTTCTCACTGGAACGACGGAGGTTGAGAGGCGACCTGATATAGGTCTACAAAATTATGAGTGGTATGGACAGAGTGGATAGTCAGATAGTCAGGGGAGGAGAGTCAAGTACTAGGGGACATTAAGTGCATGGGGAAAACTTTAGAACAGATGTGCGAGACAATTGTTTTTACAGAGAGGGTGGTAAATATATGGAACACGCTGCCTGGGGAGGAGGTGCAAGCCCATACGATAGCGGCATTTAAGGGCATCGAGACAAATATATGAATAGGGTGGGAATGGAAGGATATGGACTCTGTAAGTGCAAATGGTTTTAGATTAGGCAGGTACCATGGTCGGCTTAAGGGCCTGTTCCTGTGCTGTATTGTGCTTTTGTTCTTGTTCTTTGTTCCTGCAATGACTACTTTTAAGCCCCATATTTACCCCCCTTTTTAACTAAAGACTATGCTTACATAAGAATACTATTTACTTACCTCCCTTATACTAACTTTAGTTCACTTACCCTACTTTGCTTACTTATAGTATAATTATAATTTAGTATAATGACCCTGACTTTTACTTATGTTGTTTCTCAATTAATCTCTTCTTCCAAAAAAAACACTTCAAAATCACAACTGCTTCACTGCGACATTGACTGCGAGGATACCTTTCCGAGACTGCTTCACTGAGATGCTGATTGCGGACACCTTTCCCAGACTGCTTCGCTGTGATGCTGACTGCGAGGACAGCATACCCAGGCTGCTTCACTGCGAAGGTGACTGCGAAGACACCTTTCCCAGACTGCTTCACTGTGATGCTCTGCTCCTGACCCACTTTTCTTCCAAAACATTCTGAATGGCTCCCCCAATCGCAAGTGAGAACAGGAGATGTCCCAGAATTTCAGACACACTGATTGGCTGCTGCCAAGTCTATCAAACTGACATCACGGGCTGTCCACAGAGCATAAAGGGAAGATCTGGGCCAGTACATTAGACCAGGGTTGTTTTCGGTTTGACCAAATTGACCAACGTCTGCAGTTTAAAATGAAACTGCAATGTTGCAGGGACAGGGATTAAAAAGATAAACATGAACAAGTTCCTTACAAAGGGGACAACCATGTCAATGATGTACACAGGTTGGACACTCGGTGGGGGAATGCTGGAGTAGAGAAAATAAGTGCAAGAACTGTGGCAATAATGGCCATATTGCCAAAGTATGTTGTGCTCAGCAAACTTCACCAACACCAAAGATGTGCACGAAATAGTAACACATCTAAGCAGAATTGCCATGCCTATAAGTTAGTAAACAAAGTTCAAGACCCCTCAGGAGACAATGGGCTGCATTCTCCGCAGTCCCGCGCCAAAATCGCGCAGAGAATCCAATTTGGCGCCAAAATCGGGCCCGTCGCCGGTCCGGCAATTCTCCAGGTCCCAAAAATCGGCATGTGCACGTATTATTCCGGCCGGCTGGCCCACCCAGCAAACCTCCACTCCCGGCCGGCCGAGTTTCCGATGGCATGGAGCTAACATGTTATGGTTGGTCGGGGTGCTCGCGTGGCGGCTGCGGACTCAACCCCCCCTGGTGGGGGGCGGGGTGATCGGGCACCAGGGGAGGGGCTTATGGGCGGCTGGGGGAGAGATCGGGCCTGGCGGATCTTCGTGCGCGGCTGATCGGGGGGACCTACATCCGGCATGGCGCTCGGCACGGCTGCTGGAGGCTGCAGCCGTGCGCAAGCGCGAACTCAAAACCGGACGTGCGGGAGCCCGTATCCACAGCAAAAGCTACATGAGGCACTCCGGGCCCTTGCTAGCCCCCTGAAAGTATGTGAATCGGCTTGTATTTTTTTGAGGAAACTTGGGAGTGCAACGCCAGCGTTTATACGCTGGCATGGGGACATAGCCCCATTTTGGGAGAATCCAGCCCAATGTGTCCAAACAACTTCAGGAGCTGAAACTAGGCACCGTGTCGGTACAGGGCGATCAACAGTGGCGGCGATTCTCCGCTTTGGCTATAGAGTGCGGGCGCCGGCGGGAAAACGGGCTTGTTTTACCTCGCTGCTGGGCCCGTGCTAGCAGGGGCGTGGCAGGAAGCGCGGGGGCGTGGCCTCGGAGCGGCGTCGGAGACCTGGCAGCACGTAAATGACGCGGCGCCGCGGCGCACAACAGGTGGCGCGAGCGCACAGGTCGCCGACGGGGACCATAGCGCCACGCCAAGCTGCGCCCAGTTTCACACACCATGACCTGGAGACGCTGCTGGACTCCCTCGAGGAGAGTACCCAGGACCCGGCCGGAGGGTGCCAGCCAACGTGGCCCTGCGTCTGTGGAGGGAGGTGGGCGCGGCCGTGAGTGCCACTGCGGTGGCACCCAGGACTGGTGAGCGGTGCCGCAAAAAGCTCCATGACCTACTGAAGGCAGCCAAGGTGAGTACCCAGCAGTGTGCCCATGACACCAACCCCCTTACCCCCCACATGTGTGACACCCACCCTCTCCCCAGGGGGATGGTACAACCACAGCCGTGAGGCACATGGCTGCACCCACCCATACAAACCACGTTGCCACTGTGCCCTGTGCACCTATGGTAGTCTGTGTAGAGGTATTACGGTACCTGCAAATGCTGGAACACCATTGGTAGATATTGTATGTTTCCTATTGGTCAAGCTGTATGGTAGCTCCGCCCTGCAAGACGGGGAATAAGAGCCCATGACGCCCCAGCAGCCTTCTTTCTGTACCTGAGCTGCTGGGGGAAACATTTAACTTATTAAAGCCTTCAGTTGGACTACAACCTCGTTTTAGTGGTCATTGATCGTGCATCAATTTAATAAGCTAGATTTAAAAGGATGGAGCTCCGAATCAAGCCGGAGTGTCTGCAACTCAGCCCCCACGCGGCAAACTCAGCGGCAATCTTCAAGCACTGGCTGGCGTGCTTTAAAGGGTATCTCGGAACGGCCGAAAACACATCCACGGGAGAACAGAAATTGCAAGTCCTGCACTCGAGGGTGAGCCCGGAAATTTACACCCCCATCGAGGACGCGGACGACTTTGAAGCAGCAATGGAGCTGCTAAAAGAGCATTATCTTGGCCCGGTAAACCAGGCCTACGCCCGACATCTGCTAGCAACGAGGCGACAAATCCTTGGGGAATCGCTGGAAGAATTGTACCGTGCGCTCCTGGTGTTGGGGAGAAACTGCAGCTGCCCGCAAGTTTCGGCGAGCGACCACACAGAACTCTTGATCCGGGACGCTTTCGTGGCAGGTATGCTGTCCTCCCAAATCTGCCAGCGATTGCTGGAAAAAGACACCCTAGGCCTCAAGGAGGCACGGGGCCTTGCAGGCTCCCTGGATGTGGCCTCCAGAAATGCCCGCGCCTATGTTCCCGACCGCGTGGCAGCCACCTGGGCAGCGTGGAACCCCCCCCGCGGCCGACCCTGAGACATCTCCCATCCCCACACAAGCTTGTGCTGCAAGGCGGCCTGGCAACCCCGCGGGGCCCCGCTGATACTTTTGCGGGCAGGCCAAGCACCCCCAGCAGCGCTGCCCGGCCCGCGCATCCACCTGCAAGGGGTGCAGTAAAAAGGGCGACTTTGTGGTGGTATGCCAGGCCCGCGTGGTCGCCGCGATCTCCGGCAGCGAATGTCGACCGCTGCCAGAAATCTCTCCAGGGCCACGTGCGGCCCCCGGGTGCCGCCATCTTGTCCCGCGGACGCCACGTTCGATGGATGGGCGCCGACATTTTGTGCAACCCCAGCCATGTGCGACCAATGGGAGCCGCCATCTTGGATGGACTCCCAGGACCCCAGCTCGGCTGACCGCACACCACCCGAAGAGAACACACAACTGCTGCGATTAGCCTCGGTGACCAGGGACCAGTCCCGGCCTCAAACACTCTCAACTGCTACAACAACAGTACTAATCAACGGGCACGAGACGTCCTGCTTAATCGACTCTGGGAGCACGGAGCGCTTCATACACCCTGATACGGTAAGGCGCTGTTCTCTCCTCGTCCACCCCGTTAATCAAAAAATCTCCCCTGGCCTCCGGTTCCCACTCAGTAGAGATAAAGGGGTTTTGTGTAGCAAACCTCACGGTCCAGGGAAGGGAGTTTAAAAATTATCGGCTCTATGTCCTTCCCCACATCTGCGCGGCCACACTCCTAGGTTTTGACTTCCAGTGTAATCTCCAAAGTCTAACTTTCAAATTCGGCGGCCCTATACCCCCCCCTCAAGTTCGTTCCACCTTCCCTGTTTGCGAACCTCACCCTGGATTGCAAACCCGTCGCCACCAGGAGCAGATGCTACAGTTCCCAGGACCGAATATTTATTAGGTCAGCGGTCCAAAGGCTACTGGGGGAAGGGGTCATTGAAGCGAGCAACAGTCCCTGGAGAGCTCAAGTAGTGGTGGTAAAGACCGGGGAGAAGCAGAGGATGGTCATTGACTACAGTCAGACCATCAACAGGTTTACGCAGCTGGATGCATACCCTTTCCCCCGCATATCCGACCTGGTAAACAGGATCGCGCAATACAAGGTCTTCTCCACGGTGGATCTTAAGTCCGCCTACCACCAGCTCCCCATCCGCACTAGTGACCGCAAATACACTGCCTTCGAGGCAGATGGGTGGCTCTATCACTCCTTAAGGGTTCCCTTTGGTGTCAGCAACGGGTTCTCGGTCTTCCAGCGCGCGATGCACCGAATGGTTGATCGGTACGGTTTACGGGCAACATTCCCGTATCTCACCATCTGCGGCCACGACCAGCAGGACCACGACACCAACCTCCGAAAATTCCTCCAGACCGCAAAGATCCTTAACCTTACATACAACAAGGATAAATGCATGTTTAGCACCGACCGCCTAGCCATCCTCGGCTACGTAGTGCGAAATGGAGTTATAGGCCCCGACCCTGAACGCATGCGCCCCCTTATGGAGTTCCCCCTCCCTCACTGCTCCAAGGCCCTGAAGCGCTGCCTAGTGTTTTTCTCTTACTATGCTCAGTGGGTCCCCAACTATGCGGACAAGGCCCATCCCCTGATCCAATCCACAGCTTTTCCCCTGTCGATAGAGGCCTGCCAGGCCTTCAGCCGCATCAAAGCAGACATTGCTAAGGCCACAATGCACGCCATCGACGAGTCCCTCCCCTTCCAGGTCGAGAGCGAAGCGTCTGACATAGCTCTGGCGGCCACCCTCAACCAAGCGGGCAGACCCGTTGCCTTCTTCTCACGTACCCTCCATGCTTCCGAAATCCTCCACTCCTCAGTCGAAAAGGAGGCCCAGGTCATAGTAGAAACTGTGTGACACTGGAGGCATTACCTGGCCGGCAGGAGATTCACTCTCCTCACTGACCAACGGTCGGTTGCTTTCTTGTTCGATAATGCACAGCGGGGCAAGATAAAAAACGATAAGATCTTGCGGTGGAGGATCGAACTCTCCACCTACAACTACAAGATCTTGTATCGTCCCGGAGAGCTAAACGAGCCTCCTGATGCCCTACCCACAGCACATGTGCCAATGCACAAGTGGACCGCCTCCGAGCCCTCCACGAGGACCTCTGCCACCCGGGTGTCACTTGTTTTTTCCACTTTATCAAGACCCGCAACCTGCCCTACTCCATCGAGGAGGTCAGGACAGTCACCAGGGACTGCCAAATCCGAGCGGAGTGGAAACCGCACTTATACCGGCCAGAGAAAGCGCATCTGATAAAGGCTTCCCATCCCTTTGAACGCCTCAGCATGGACTTCGTGGACCAACCGGGAGCATCAGGCTTACACCGTCCCCGCCCAGCGACTGGGCGGCCACCCACAGGGACTCTAGCAGCGACGGGGAGGGAAGTTCCAACAACAGCCCCCCCGCCCATTCCAGTGATGACACGATGACACAGGTCACTAGCACACAGGGGATAGACGGACACGACACGATCACACAGGTCACTAGCACACAGGGGATAGACGGACACGACACGATCACACAGGTCACTAGCACACAGGGGATAGACGAACACGACACGACCACACAGGACACCAGCACACAAGGGACAGACAGATATGAAAGGACACAACACAACACCAACATGGAGGGGACGGACAGACAGGACACGGCATCCCAGGGGACCCCCAACCACAGATCCGATGAAGACCCTGAGGTTGCGTCACAGCTATCTCCTCCACCTCCCGCCATCGCGGAGACACTCACCTCAGTTGGCCATGTTAGTGGTGAGGCTTCTGGGACACTAACTGGTGTGGACCACACAGCCGCTCCGTTACAGCAGGTGGAGGTAGGAGCAGCCGAGGGGCCGGACTGTGGGAGGGCAGCCCAGCCCCGGCAAACACCTGCCGCCTGGACGGGTCCCGGGTCCCTGGAGTTCCCCCGCCCACCCATAGACCCGATGCAGTCGGGGACCCAGGGGCGTGAGAAGGTGACGGCCGTTTTCAGCTCCTGCAGACGCAAGTGCAGGAGTGCATCCGCGTCCAGGAGCAGGAAATGGTGCCGGTCATGAGTGCCACCCAGGCCAACACTGCACGGGTGGCGTCTGCGGTGGAGACAATGGCAGTGACGGTGTCGGGAATGGGTCTGAGCCTGCAAGGCCTGGGGCTATCCGGGCATGCCGCCTCCACAGGCTGGGACAGGGCTGTCGTCGCACAGGAAGTCATGGGCCAGAGCCAGCTGAACATCTCAGAGGCGCTCAACAACCTGGCCCAGTCCCAGCAGGCCACGGCCCAGTCCCAGCAGGCCAGAGCCCAGTCCCAGCAGGCCAGGGCACAGTCCCAGCAGGCCATGGCCCAGTCTCTGCAGGCCATCTCTGACAGCATCAGTGCCATTGGCCGGGTGATGGACGGCATTGTACAGAGCCAGACACTGATGGCGCACTCCCTGAGCTCCATGGCCGATACCAGCGTTGGCCTCCGGGACAGGCAGTGCCAGGTGAAGCCGGTGCCCCAGATGCTGGATCCGCCCACACCTCCATCCCATGGAGAGCCCCGGGGGCCACCGGGCACCCCGGGGGGTGGGGGACGAAGTGCTGGGGCCCATCCCAGGCCCCCGGCAGGGGGGTTCCGGAACCCCGCGCCACTTCCACCCTCCCCCCCCCCCCACCGCCCCTGGTGCACCTGGTGGGCAGCGGGCATAACAGGATGGCACCACGCCATTCCATTTGCCCGAGGTGCGGCCTTGCTCATCCAGGCCAGGCCGCCCCAGGAAGCGGCCGCAGACGGGGACCCCAGTCACAGGGCAGGAATCACAGGAGTCCACCTCCAGTTCTGCTGTACCGTCTGGGGGAACACCTAGACGTAGTCAAAGGGCCCGTAAGGCCAGAAAGGTAGCCCCGGATGAGTGAGTTGACACGGGTGCAGGGCACAGATTAGTTAGATGGGCTAGGGGACCTGTACAGGATGTCTGTTATTAAACACATTCCACACCTATGCGAACTGCCTCTGTACTCTGTCCGATGCGTGCGGGGTAGGGCGGGGACTGTCTGCCAGTGTGTGTGAGGGCTGCTGCGATAGAGGTTGGGCTCCGGTGCGTGTGACCTGCGGCCCTCTGTATAGGCATCATCAGCCACGACCGCAACGGGTAACCCTGTCGCCCAGCAACCAGCCCCGCAGGGGGGGTGTCCCTTGAACATGGCAGGGATAAACAATTGGGCCAGTATAAAGGAATCATGCACACTGCCAGGGTACCTGGCGCAGACGTGTAGGATTGTCATCCTGTGCTCGCAGAAAACCTGCACGTTCATTGAATGTGCACCCTTCCTGTTTAGGCACATGGTCCTTTCCTCCGAGGTGGGCCGCATGGCGATGTGCACTCCATCGATCGCCCCCTGCACCATAGGCATCTGGGCAACAGCGGCGAACGCCGCTGGTGGACGCGGTCCGCAGGGAACTGTATGTACCGGTCCGCGATGTCGGACAGGGCGTCGGTGACGGCCCGGATGCATCTGTGCACCAATTGTCGTGTGTTCACCCTGGGGTAACTCGGACTGCACACGATGCAGTTAACTGATCAAGCATACACTAAACGTGGGCATTGGTTCGATATAAGATTTATTGAACCTCAGTAATGAAGCACACAGCTGCCTGTGGGTTGACTCTCTACTACTCTCAGTAAACTAACATTAACTATCTAGACCAGGCTAGCTCTGATCCACGTGTAGAAGGTGTTGAATGATTTGTACACCCTGACTGTCACTACAGTTGTCACCAGTGGAAAGAGGCAGAGTGCTGATGCCTCGTGTGTTTTATAGTTGGAAGCCCTCCTCTGGTGTCCTGTCTTGTGATTGGCCGTGTTCTGTTCTGTATATTGATTGGCTCACCTGGGTGTCTGTCACTGCCTGCTTTTACCTCAAGATGTGCATCACAGGTCGGCGCAACATCGAGGGCCGAAGGGCCTGTACTGCGCTGTAATGTTCTATGTTGTATGGGTGCATATTATGACACCGATGGCCGGGAGATGCCAGACAGGTCCCCACTCGGCGACTGGAACGACCCCGTCACGAAGAAGTTGAGGGCGACCGTCACCTTGACGGCCACCGGGATGGCATGTCTACCCCTGGTCCCGTGTGGTGCCAGGTGTGCCATCAGGTGGCAGATGTGGGCGAAGGACTCGCGGCTCATCCGCAGTCTCCTCCTGCACGCTCTGTCCGGGAGGTCCTCGAAGGAGGACATGCGGTACACTCGGTGTCGCATCGGACGCCTCCGTGGCCATGGGACACCCTCCTCCTCCCCCTCGGCATCCCCGTGCTGTGGCTCCCGCACGGGGTGGTGCCCCTCCTGCGCCTCTCGGGCGTGCGGCACTGCGGCCTGGGCGGCTTGCACGTGCCCCACTGCTGTACTGCTGGCTCCAGCACCTCCCTCTCACGCCCGTGCCCCAGTTCCCACTGCGCCTCATAGAACATACAAAATAGAACATACAGTGCAGAAGGAGGCCATTCGGCCCATCGAGTTTGCACTGACTCATTTATGTCCTCACTTCCACCCTATCCCCGTAAACCAATAACAACAGCTAAACATTTTATTTGGACACGAAGGGCAATTTATCACGGCCAATCCACCTAACCGACACGTCTTTGGACTGTGGGAGGAAACCGGAGCACCCGGAGGAAACCCACGCACACACGGGGAGAATGTGCAGACTCCGCACAGACAGTGACTTAGCAGGGAATTGAACCCCGGTCCCTGGCTCTGTGAAGCCACAGTGCTAATCACTTGTGCTACCGTGCTGCTCATGCAGGACAGCAGCCCTCGCCACGGCGGCCAACAGCACTGGGAGATGGCTGAACATTGTACGATTTGTAGGGGGTGGGAGTAGACAGGGTTTCATCATTGGTATGCCCCCCTCCACGAGTAGGTGCCATGGGCAGCATGGCAGGCCCAGTTGCCAGAAGGCACCCCATCCCCGCCCCCTTGGTGCCCTGGCACCTGTCGGCCGTCCCCCCTCATGGGAGGGCTGCCGTGTGTGCCGTCCTGGAGCCACCCGCCGATGGGTGCCACCGGTCTGGTGAGTGTGGGGTCTGGCACATGTCAGGACGGCCGGGCCCCGTGGGCCGCGACAGCGGACAGGCTGGGTGGACGACCGCGTGTCCACCGTCATGGCGGGCAGTGGCCTCCCGCAGCCTTCCGTACCCCCACATGCTGTTTTATAGCATGTTGGAACAGCGCCGGCGTGACATCCGGTCACGCTGGCGGGACTTTGGTCCATCCGGCCCGGAGAATTGCTGGCCCACCGGAGAATCGGCACTTGCGCAACGGCCGTTTGCGGCGATTCTCCGTGCAACCCGGCGCCATTCGCGCGCGACCGTTTCCACAGGGGTGGGAGAATCGCGTCCTGGCGTCGGGTCAGCATGGCACGATTCGTGCGGCGCTGTGGCGATTCTCCCACTCGGTGGGGGGGCGGAGAATCCCGCCCAGTGTTTCTGGGCATTCCCAAATCTTGATGTGAACCAAGTTAAAGTGGAGATGATTAGGAGAGCGACTGTATCATTGATGCCGGAGACAATTTGTCATCAGAAGTTGAAGTATCTGCCTTTAAAACCATCAAACATTATCCTATGGCTGTATGCAGAAGAGGCCATACCACGAAAATAATATAATAGGGTAAAAGTGGAAATAAGTGGACAAACTGCAGAGTTGCCTCTCCCCATTGTGGAGATTTTCCTGCTTTTTTGGTGGAGCATGGCTGACAAAGGTTAAACTCAATTGGAGAGCAATATATCAGCTAGTGGAGGCAGGAATTGCGGCGCACCAGTCGGCGGCCGCTGGCAGCTGCCCCCCCCGGCAATTCTTGGCCCGCGATGGGCCGAGTGGCCGCCCGTTTTCTGCCAATCCCGCCGGCGTAAATGAGAGTAGGTCCTTACCAGCGGGAGCTGGCGGCGCAGGCGGCCTCCAGGGTCCTCGGGGGGGACCTGACCCCGGGGGGTGACCCCACGGTGGCCTGGCCCACGATCGGGGCGCACCGATCCGTGGGCGAGCCTGTGCCATGGGGGCACTCTACTGTTCCGCATTGGCTGCTTTCGGCCTCCGCGATGGCCGACGTGGAGATGAACCCCCCCCTGCACATGCGCTGGGATGACTCCAGCACACCCTGGCGCTCCCGCACATGCGTCGGCCGGCGGAGGCCCTTCGCCGCCGGTTGGCGTGGCGCCAAGCCACTTCCCCGCTGGCCGGTGCGGCGCAAACCACTCCGGGGCCGGCCTAGCCCCTGAGTGTGCAGTGGATTCTGCACCTTTGGCCGGTCCGACGCCGGAGTGGTTCACGCCACTCTTCGGCGCCGGGACCCCCCAGCCCGCCGGGTACGGGAGAATCCCGCCCCTAATCTTTGATATTATCGGCACACATGCACAATTACCAATATCGTAAGTCACAGCAACATGCAAATGCTGATGTTTTGTCAAGATTGCCGTTACAAGTCAAGCAGGAACCTGAAGAACATTTCATCAACATCTTATATTTCTCACTCATGAGTAATGTATCTGTGACTTCATCTCAAATTCCGAGATACACAAGAGCCACTCCAGCGATGTGGAAGGTGGTGGACATGGTTCAAAAAGGAACGATGACAGAAGGACATGATAAAAATCCAGATCTCAGGTGATGGGGAATCTGAGTGATCATTCCTCTGTGCTTGTGTAATAAATTCCTGAACCAACTGCATAAGGGACATCCTGGTACGGTGAGGGTGAAGGAATTGGCACACAGTTATTTTTGGTGGCCAGGATTAGATGCTCAAATCAAAGAGTCAATCCTGTGCGAAACTAAGAAACACTCCACCATTACAACATTGAACATTATTCTGGTTTCCCTAATGATCTGTCACTGGCTCCCTCCTATTTCTCATCTAAACAACATATTTCACATGTACACTGACAATATCCAGCTTGAGCTCGTCAACTTTAAACCCTTCATTGTCTCAAATAGTCTTGTTACTTCTTTGATAACCAGTATTAGATACTCAAAAGGTTCCCCAATTACATTTTGGACAGACCATCTTTAGGATCCATCCAAAATGCAGTTTGTTCACCAGCAACTCCATCCCTCCCCTTAACAGCTGTCTCCAGCTAAAATAGACCATTTGCAACTTTAGCATTCGAGACTCACTGAGCTTCCCATAATAGTTGACTAACCGGGTGTAGGCCGTGTTGTCCACACAATACTCCAAGTAGGTGACCTCGGGTAGGCCATTAAAAATGCATTTCTCCATTTGAAGGCGGGCGCCGGCCTGTTCAAACCACCAGAGGACTTCAGCCAGGTTATCCAGATGTTCCTTGTCTGAGGCTTCAGTGATGAGGATGTCATCCAGATACACAGCCACCCTGGGTAGACTCCGTAGGATATTTTCCATCAAACGTTGAAATATTGCGCATGCCGAGGAAACCCCAAACGGAAGCCGGGTGTACTCGTACAGCCCCCTGTTGGTATTAATGGCGACAAATCTCCTGGAGCTGAGGTCCAGGCCCAACTGTAGGTATGATGCGTTAATCATATCTAGTTCAGTAAATGTCTTTTCCCCACTGAGCTTTGTGTAAAGGTCCTCGATGTCATAGATTATCATAGAATTTACAGTGCAGAAGGAGGCCATTCAGCCCATCGAGTCTGCACCGGCTCTTGGAAAGAGCACCCTACCCAAGGTCAACACCTCCACCCTATCCCCATAACCCAGTAACCCCACCCAACAGTAAGGGCAATTTTGGACACTAAGGGCAATTTATCATGGCCAATCCACCTAACCTGCACATCTTTGGACTGTGGGAGGAAACCGGAGGACCCGGAGGAAACCCACGCACACACGGGGAGGATGTGCAGACTCCGCACAGACAGTGACCCAAGCCGGAATCGAACCTGGGACCCTGGAGCTGTGAAGCAATTGTGCTATCCACAATGCTACCGTGCTGCCCCTGATGTGTGGAATTGGGTAACGATCTAGACAGGAGACATGGTTCACTGTCAACTTATAGTGACAGCATAATTGTACCGGCCCATCAGATTTCAGTACTGGCACTACTGGCACAGCCCATTCAGCAAATCGGACTGGGTGGATAATTTCCAGCTCGGCATCGACCTTAAGGCGTAATGCGTAGGGTACTGGCTAGGCACGGGAATAGCGGGGCTGCATTTGCTGGTCCAGCTGATTTTTGCCACAGCCCCTTTGATGGTGCCCAAACACCTGGAAATTTTGCCAGGACCTCTTCAGGGCCATGGGGGTACATGCGGAAGACTTGCTCCCAGTCTAACTTGAGGTGAACCAGCCAGTCACAGACTAATAAACTGGGGGCACCATTAAGGACCATCATTAATGGCAAGCACGCTGACTGTTCACTGTACGTTACAGGTAGCAGAGACATTGCCAGAGATTCCCCTGTGTATGTGGCCAATCTGGCATCTGTATCTTGGAGGATCAAAGTCTGGAGACTGGATCGAATCTCATTGAATGTATGGCGGCTTATGGCCAAGATCACCGCTCTGATGTCGAGTTCCATCTCAATAGAGTGCCCTTTGACCTGCAGCGCTTTCCAGATGTGAGTACTCGGGGTGCCGTCACATAATAGAATTGTTGATAGGAATCGTCCTGGTCATCCACATAGTAGGTCTGATCACGAGGGGGGTGGCAACGCCTGGGGACCAGCGGGTGAATGGATCCTCGCGGATTCGCCTAGTGTCTTGGTCCCGGCACCCAGCTTGTTATCTGCGGTCACCATCTTGATACCCCAGTTCGGGAGAGCTGTCTCGCTGGGCCTCGGACGGTCTGGGGCGACAGCCTCCATCCCTGAGGTGGGCTCCCCACTGCTGGGGGTCACGCTCCTGGGTTCTGGTTTCAGTCGGCCAGCGGTCGCTCTGCTAGCCGAGGTTTAGGATTGTCATTCCCTGGAGCTCTTCGGCCCTGAGTTGCGCGCACTCACAGGAGATGGCAATTTTGATTGCTCACTGGAGGGTTATGTAGGTTTCTGTTAGTAGTTTCCACCGTGCAACAGCATCGCAAATGCAAAAAATGAATTGGTCTCACAGGGACTCATTTAGTGTGGGCCCAAATTCGCAAGTTTTGGCAAGTTTCCTTAAGCGCTCCCAAAGGTCGCTGTTGGACTCTCCTTGGACCTGGGAGGCCATATGGAAGTCAAATCTGCAGACTATAATTGGGGGCTTTGTGTTCAAATGCTCCTCGACCAAGGCTACCAACGCGGTGGAAGACCGGGAATCTAGCGCGCCGAGGTGGGTTAGGCTATTTATGAGCACATAGGCCGCCCACCGACTGGTTTGCCTTTCATCTCCAATTATCGCATTTGAGTTTTCTGGTGCGGCGCGCCACCTCCGGCAGCCAGATTCTTCATCTCACCAGCCAACCAATGGGGTTTCCCATTGTGGCCAACTCCACGCCATCGGGTGCACTGCCAGCTCAAGGGAGAATCCCAACAGTGGAGAATATAGCCCGTGCAGTTCAGTGGATTGGCCATGCTAAATTATCCCTTGGTGTCCAAAGGTTAGGTGGGGTTATGGGGATAGGGCGAGAGATTGGGCCTGGGTAGGGTGCTCTTTAAGAGGGTCGGTGTGGACTCAATGGGCCAAATGATCTCCTTCTGCACTGTAGGGACTCTGTAAATGCCTAATGCATTCTGATGGTGCGAGTTATTGATGATCAATTTCGAGTATGGTCAATGAATACTTGTCTTTAGTATTAACTGAACCACATATGCCAACCAGGAAACTGCAGGTTCATTAAAGCTAATGGATAATGAATAGGAGAACACATTATTTCACTGCTGAGATAAATTGACCCTCAAGGTTATTTATGATTTAAGCCTCAGTGCCCCTTTCACATCTCACCAACGCTCCTGAAAGTGTGAGCCCTTATATCAGGAAAGGGGAAGTTAATATCCCAGGTGTGGGACGTGAGACAAGAGTGGAAGTAGAACATTTGATGTGAGAGAAAATGGGATGAGCAAGAGGAGAGATGGGTTGGGAGATATGAGAGTATAGGTAAAACGTGACCTGTTCAAGCAGACATGGATTGGTCCCAGTGAAAGGTGGAGGTGGGATGGGATCTTCGAGGAGAGGGAGAATGGGACCAGTGAGCAGACAGCAGTGGTTCCTCTAAGAGGTGCAGTCATGAAGAAATCTGGAATGTGCAGTGCATTGAAATAAACAAGGTGCTCACATCTTCAAAACCCCATCCAGTGTGAACACTGGAACGTCACCACATCCAGTGTGGACACTGGACCTTCACCACATCCAGTGTGGACACTGGACCTTCACCACACCCAGTGTGGACACTGGACCTTCACCACATCCAGTGTGGACACTGGGTCTTCACCACACCCAGTGTGGACACTGGACCTTCACCACACCCAGTGTGGACACTGGACCTTCACCACACCCAGTGTGGACACTGGACCTTCACCACATCCAGTGTGGACACTGGACCTTCACCACATCCAGTGTGGACACTGGACCTTCACCATACCCAGTGTGGACACTGGACCTTCACCACACCCAGTGTGGACACTGGACCTTTACCACATCCAGTGTGGACACTGGACCTTCACCACATCCAGTGTGGACACTGGACCTTCACCACATCCAGTGTGGACACTGGACCTTTACCACATCCAGTGTGGACACTGGACCTTCACCACATCCAGTGTGGACACTGGACCTTCACCACACCCAGTGTGGACACTGGACCTTCACCACATCCAGTGTGGACACTGGACCTTCACCACATCCAGTGTGGACACTGGACCTTCACCACATCCAGTGTGGACACTGGACCTTCACCACATCCAGTGTGGACACTGGACCTTCACCACACCCAGTGTGGACACTGGAACTTCACCACATCCAGTGTGGACACTGGGTCTTCACCACATCCAGTGTGGACATTGGATCTTCAGCACATCCAGTATGGACACTGGACAATGGCGTTGTAACAGATTGGCACTTTGTAACAATTCTAAAGCAATGGGGAAGTCACTGATGGCAATACAAAACTTCCCATGTTTGTGTTTTTATGATTTTATGGTTACTCAGGCACAGAACTGATCAACCAGACTTCCTTAAAAATGCCTTATACTTTAAATCAATCACTCTGAAGCAACACAACTTGACATGCATAAGGCAGCAAAGTACTTCATTCACTTTTGTAGGCTTTTAACTTGCGTACAATCTTCTGGTGTACGGAGATTGTGCGCTGCACATGACCGTTGGGATGATGCAAAAGTATTGATGCACGGACATGAATGCTAAACACGGCCCACGTTAAAACTCGCAACCTGGTTTTTCAGAATGTTTTCATGGAACGCTGCGCTAACATGGCCAGCTTGCCCCGTTGTCAGCGCTAACATGGCCAGCTTGCACCGTTGTCAGTGCTAACTTGGCCAGCTTGCCCCGTTGTCAGCGCTAAGGTGGCCAGCTTGCCCTGTTGCCAGCGCTAAGGTGGCCAGCTTGCCCCGTTGTCAGCGCTAAGGTGGCCAGCTTGCCCCGTTGTCAGCGCTAAGGTGGCCAGCTTGCCCCGTTGTCAGCGCTAACTTGGCCAGCTTGCCCCGTTGTCAGCGCTAACATGGGCTTGCCCCGTTGTCAGCGCTAACTTGGCCAGCTTGCCCCGTTGTCAGCGCTAACTTGGCCAGCTTGCCCCGTTGTCAGCGCTAAGGTGGCCAGCTTGCCCCGTTGTCAGCGCTAAGGTGGCCAGCTTGCCCCGTTGTCAGCGCTAACATGGCCAGCTTGCCTTTTTGTCAGCGCTAACTTGGCCGGCTTGCCCTGTTGTCAGCGCTAACTTGGGCTTGCCCCGTTGTCAGCGCTAACTTGGCCAGCTTGCCCCGTTGTCAGCGCTAACATGGCCAGCTTGCCCCGTTGTCAGCGCTAACATGGCCAGCTTGCCCCGTTGTCAGCGCTAACTTGGCCAGCTTGCCCCGTTGTCAGCGCTAACATGGCAAGCTTGCCCCGTTGTCAGCGCTAACTTGGCCAGCTTGCCCCGTTGTCAGCGCTAACATGGCCAGCTTGCCCCGTTGTCAGCGCTAACATGGGCTTGCCCCGTTGTCAGCGCAAACTTGGCCAGCTTGCCCCGTTGTCAGCGCTAACATGGCCAGCTTGCCCCATTGTCAGCGCTAACATGGCCAGCTTGCCCCGTTGTCAGCGCTAACTTGGCAAGCTTGCCCCGTTGTCAGCGCTAAGGTGGCCAGCTTGCCCCGTTGTCAGCGCTAACTTGGCATGCTTGCCCCGTTGTCAGCGCTAAGGTGGCCAGCTTGCCCCGTTGTCAGCGCTAAGGTGGCCAGCTTGCCCCGTTGTCAGCGCTAACATGGCCAGCTTGCCCCGTTGTCAGTGCTAACTTGGGCTTGCCCCGTTGTCAGCGCTAAGGTGGCCAGCTTGCCCCGTTGTCAGCGCTAACTTGGTCAGCTTGCCCCGTTGTCAGCGCTAAGGTGGCCAGCTTGCCCCGTTGTCAGCGTTAACTTGGCCAGATTGCCCCGTTGTCAGCGCTAACGTGGCCAGCTTGCCCCGTTGTCAGCGCTAACTTGGCCAGCTTGCCCCGTTGTCAGCGCTAACATGGGCTTGCCCCGTTGTCAGCGCTAACATGGCCAGCTTGCCCCGTTGTCAGCGCTAACATGGCCAGCTTGCCCCATTGTCAGCGCTAACATGGGCTTGCCCCGTTGTCAGCGCTAACATGGCCAGCTTGCCCCGTTGTCAGCGCTAACTTGGCCAGCTTGCCCCGTTGTCAGCGCTAACTTGGCCAGCTTGCCCTGTTGTCAGCGCTAACATGGGCTTGCCCCGTTGTCAGCGCTAACATGGGCTTGCCCCGTTGTCAGCGCTAACTTGGCCAGCTTGGCCCGTTGTCAGCGCTAAGGTCGCCAGCTTGCCCCGTTGTCAGCGCTAACATGGGCTTGCCCCGTTGTCAGCGCTAACATGGCCAGCTTGCCCCGTTGTCAGCGCTAAGGTGGCCAGCTTGCCCCGTTGTCAGCGCTAACTTGGCCAGCTTGCCCCGTTGTCAGCGCTAGCATGGCCAGCTTGCCCCGTTGTCAGCGCTAACATGGGCTTGCCCCGTTGTCAGCGCTAAGGTGGCCAGCTTGCCCCGTTGTCAGCGCTAACTTGGTCAGCTTGCCCCGTTGTCAGCGCTAAGGTGGCCAGCTTGCCCCGTTGTCAGCGCTAACTTGGGCTTGCCCCGTTGTCAGCGCTAACTTGGCCAGCTTGCCCCGTTGTCAGCGCTAACTTGGCCAGCTTGCCCCGTTGTCAGCGCTAACATGGCCAGCTTGCCCCGTTGTCAGCGCTAACTTGGCCAGCTTGCCCTGTTGTCAGCGCTAACATGGGCTTGCCCCGTTGTCAGCGCTAACATGGGCTTGCCCCGTTGTCAGCGCTAACATGGGCTTGCCCCGTTGTCAGCGCTAACTTGGCCAGCTTGCCCCGTTGTCAGCGCTAAGGTGGCCAGCTTGCCCCGTTGTCAGCGCTAACATGGGCTTGCCCCGTTGTCAGCGCTAACATGGCCAGCTTGCCCCGTTGTCAGCGCTCAGGTGGCCAGCTTGCCCCGTTGTCAGCGCTAACTTGGCCAGCTTGCCCCGTTGTCAGCGCTAACATGGCCAGCTTGCCCCGTTGTCAGCGCTAACATGGGCTTGCCCCGTTGTCAGCACTAAGGTGGCCAGCTTGCCCCGTTGTCAGCGCTAACTTGGTCAGCTTGCCCCGTTGTCAGCGCTAAGGTGGCCAGCTTGCCCCGTTGTCAGCGCTAACTTGGGCTTGCCCCGTTGTCAGCGCTAACTTGGCCAGCTTGCCCCGTTGTCAGCGCTAACTTGGCCAGCTTGCCCCGTTGTCAGCGCTAAGGTGGCCAGCTTGCCCCGTTGTCAGCGCTAACTTGGTCAGCTTGCCCCGTTGTCAGCGCTAAGGTGGCCAGCTTGCCCCGTTGTCAGCGCTAACATGGGCTTGCCCCGTTGTCAGCGCTAACATGGGCAGCTTGCCCCGTTGTCAGCGCTAAGGTGGCCAGCTTGCCCCATTGTCAGCGCTAACATGGGCTTGCCCCGTTGTCAGCGCTAACATGGGCAGCTTGCCCCGTTGTCAGCGCTAACATGGCCAGCTTGCCCCGTTGTCAGCGCTAACATGGCCAGCTTGCCCCGTTGTCAGCGCTAACATGGCCAGCTTGCCCCGTTGTCAGCGCTAAGGTGGCCAGCTTGCCCCATTGTCAGCGCTAACATGGGCTTGCCCCGTTGTCAGCGCTAACTTGGCCAGCTTGCCCCATTGTCAGCGCTAACATGGCCAGCTTGCCCCGTTGTCAGCGCTAACTTGGCCAGCTTGCCCCGTTGTCAGCGCTAACATGGCCAGCTTGCCCCGTTGTCAGCGCTAACATGGCCAGCTTGCCCCGTTGTCAGCGCTAAGGTGGTCAGCTTGCCCCATTGTCAGCGCTAACATGGGCTTGCCCCGTTGTCAGCGCTAACTTGGCCAGCTTGCCCCGTTGTCAACGCTAACTTGGCCAGCTTGCCCCGTTGTCAGCGCTAACATGGCCAGCTTGCCCCGTTGTCAGCGCTAACATGGGCTTGCCCCGTTGTCAGCGCTAACTTGGCCAGCTTGCCCCGTTGTCAGCGCTAACATGGCCAGCTTGCCCCATTGTCAGCGCTAACATGGCCAGCTTGCCCCGTTGTCAGCGCTAACTTGGCAAGCTTGCCCCGTTGTCAGCGCTAAGGTGGCCAGCTTGCCCCGTTGTCAGCGCTAACTTGGCAAGCTTGCCCGTTGTCTGCGCTAAGGTGGCCAGCTTGCCCCGTTGTCAGCGCTAAGGTGGCCAGCTTGCCCCGTTGTCAGCGCTAACATGGCCAGCTTGCCCCGTTGTCAGCGCTAACTTGGGCTTGCCCCGTTGTCAGCGCTAAGGTGGCCAGCTTGCCCCGTTGTCAGCGCTAATTTGGTCAGCTTGCCCCGTTGCCAGCGCTAAGGTGGCCAGCTTGCCCCGTTGTCAGCGTTAACTTGGCCAGCTTGCCCCGTTGTCAGCGCTAACATGGCCAGCTTGCCCCGTTGTCAGCGCTAACTTGGCCAGCTTGCCCCGTTGTCAGCGCTAACATGGGCTTGCCCCGTTGTCAGCGCTAACATGGCCAGCTTGCCCCGTTGTCAGCGCTAACATGGCCAGCTTGCCCCATTGTCAGCGCTAACATGGGCTTGCCCCGTTGTCAGCGCTAACATGGCCAGCTTGCCCCGTTGTCAGCGCTAACTTGGCCAGCTTGCCCCGTTGTCAGCGCTAACTTGGCCAGCTTGCCCTGTTGTCAGCGCTAACATGGGCTTGCCCCGTTGTCAGCGCTAACATGGGCTTGCCCCGTTGTCAGCGCTAACTTGGCCAGCTTGCCCCGTTGTCAGCGCTAAGGTGGCCAGCTTGCCCCGTTGTCAGCGCTAACATGGGCTTGCCCCGTTGTCAGCGCTAACATGGCCAGCTTGCCCCGTTGTCAGCGCTAAGGTGGCCAGCTTGCCCCGTTGTCAGCGCTAACTTGGCCAGCTTGCCCCGTTGTCAGCGCTAACATGGCCAGCTTGCCCCGTTGTCAGCGCTAACATGGGCTTGCCCCGTTGTCAGCGCTAAGGTGGCCAGCTTGCCCCGTTGTCAGCGCTAACTTGGTCAGCTTGCCCCGTTGTCAGCGCTAAGGTGGCCAGCTTGCCCCGTTGTCAGCGCTAACTTGGGCTTGCCCCGTTGTCAGCGCTAACTTGGCCAGCTTGCCCCGTTGTCAGCGCTAACTTGGCCAGCTTTCCCCGTTGTCAGCGCTAACATGGCCAGCTTGCCCCGTTGTCAGCGCTAACTTGGCCAGCTTGCCCTGTTGTCAGCGCTAACATGGGCTTGCCCCGTTGTCAGCGCTAACATGGGCTTGCCCCATTGTCAGCGCTAACATGGGCTTGCCCCGTTGTCAGCGCTAACTTGGCCAGCTTGCCCCGTTGTCAGCGCTAAGGTGGCCAGCTTGCCCCGTTGTCAGCGCTAACATGGGCTTGCCCCGTGAGTTGAGTTGACACGGGTGCAGGGCACAGATTAGTTAGATGGGCTAGGGGACCTGTACAGGATGTCTGTTATTAAACACATTCCACACCTATGCGAACTGCCTCTGTACTCTGTCCGATGCGTGCGGGGTAGGGCGGGGACTGTCTGCCAGTGTGTGTGAGGGCTGCTGCGATAGAGGTTGGGCTCCGGTGCGTGTGACCTGCGGCCCTCTGTATAGGCATCATCAGCCACGACCGCAACGGGTAACCCTGTCGCCCAGCAACCAGCCCCGCAGCGGGGGGGTGTCCCTTGAACATGGCAGGGATAAACAATTGGGCCAGTATAAAGGAATCATGCACACTGCCAGGGTACCTGGCGCAGACGTGTAGGATTGTCATCCTGTGGTCGCAGACAACCTGCACGTTCATTGAATGTGCACCCTTCCTGTTTAGGCACATGGTCCTTTCCTCCGAGGTGGGCCGCATGGCAATGTGCACTCCATCGATCGCCCCCTGCACCATAGGCATCTGGGCAACAGCGGCGAACGCCGCTGGTGGACGCGGTCCGCAGGGAACTGTATGTACCGGTCCGCGGTGTCGGACAGGGCGTCGGTGACGGCCCGGATGCATCTGTGCACCAATTGTCGTGTGTTCACCCTGGGGTAACTCGGACTGCACACGATGCAGTTAACTGATCAAGCATACACTAAACGTGGGCATTGGTTCGATATAAGATTTATTGAACCTCAGTAATGAAGCACACAGCTGCCTGTGGGTTGACTCTCCACTACTCTAAGTAAACTAACATTAACTATCTAGACCAGGCTAGCTCTGATCCACGTGTAGAAGGTGTTGAATGATTTGTACACCCTGACTGTCACTACAGTTGTCACCAGTGGAAAGAGGCAGAGTGCTGATGCCTCGTGTGTTTTATAGTTGGAAGCCCTCCTCTGGTGTCCTGTCTTGTGATTGGTCGTGTTCTGTTCTGTATATTGCTTGGCTCACCTGGGTGTCTGTCACTGCCTGCTTTTACCTCAAGATGTGCATCACAGGTCGGCGCAACATCGAGGGCCGAAGGGCCTGTACTGCGCTGTAATGTTCTATGTTGTATGGGTGCATATTATGACACCGATGGTCGGGAGATGCCAGACAGGTCCCCACTCGGCGACTGGAACGACCCCATCATGAAGAAGTTGAGGGCGACCGTCACCTTGACGGCCACCGGGATGGCGTGTCTACCCCCGGTCCCGTGTGGTGCCAGGTGTGCCATCAGGTGGCAGATGTGGGCTAAGGACTCGCGGCTCATCCGCAGTCTCCTCCTGCACGCTCTGTCCGGGAGGTCCTCGAAGGAGGACATGCGGTACACTCGGTGTCGCATCGGACGCCTCCGTGGCCATGGGACACCCTCCTCCTCCCCCTCGGCATCCCCGTGCTGTGGCTCCCGCACGGGGTGGTGCCCCTCCTGCGCCTCTCGGGCGTGCGGCACTGCGGCCTGGGCGGCTTGCACGTGCCCCACTGCTGTACTGCTGGCTCCAGCACCTCCCTCTCACGCCCGTGCCCCAGTTCCCACTGCGCCTCATAGAACATACAACATAGAACATACAGTGCAGAAGGAGGCCATTCGGCCCATCGAGTTTGCACTGACTCATTTATGTCCTCACTTCCACCCTATCCCCGTAAACCAATAACAACAGCTAAACATTTTATTTGGATACTAAGGGCAATTTATCACGGCCAATCCACCTAACCGACACGTCTTTGGACTGTGGGAGGAAACCGGAGCACCCGGAGGAAACCCACGCACACACGGGGAGAATGTGCAGACTCCGCACAGACAGTGACTTAGCAGGGAATTGAACCCCGGTCCCTGGCTCTGTGAAGCCACAGTGCTAATCACTTGTGCTACCGTGCTGCTCATGCAGGACAGCAGCCCTCGCCACGGCGGCCAACAGCACTGGGAGATGGCTGAACATTGTACGATTTGTAGGGGGTGGGAGTAGACAGGGTTTCATCATTGGTATGCCCCCCTCCACGAGTAGGTGCCATGGGCAGCATGGCAGGCCCAGTTGCCAGAAGGCACCCCATCCCCGCCCCCTTGGTGCCCTGGCACCTGTCGGCCGTCCCCCCTCATGGGAGGGCTGCCGTGTGTGCCGTCCTGGAGCCACCCGCCGATGGGTGCCACCGGTCTGGTGAGTGTGGGGTCTGGCACATGTCAGGACGGCCGGGCCCCGTGGGCCGCGACAGCGGACAGGCTGGGTGGACGACCGCGTGTCCACCGTCATGGCGGGCAGTGGCCTCCCGCAGCCTTCCGTACCCCCACATGCTGTTTTATAGCATGTTGGAACAGCGCTGGCGTGACATCCGGTCACGCTGGCGGGACTTTGGTCCATCCGGCCCGGAGAATTGCTGGCCCACCGGAGAATCGGCACTTGCGCAACGGCCGTTTGCGGCGATTCTCCGTGCAGCCCGGCGCCATTCGCGCGCGACCGTTTCCACAGGGGTGGGAGAATCGCGTCCTGGCGTCGGGTCAGCGTGGCACGATTCGCGCGGCGCTGTGGCGATTCTCCCACTCGGTGGGGGGGCGGAGAATCCCGCCCAGTGTTTCTGGGCATTCCCAAATCTTGATGTGAACCAAGTTAAAGTGGAGATGATTAGGAGAGCGACTGTATCATTGATGCCGGAGACAATTTGTCATCAGAAGTTGAAGTATCTGCCTTTAAAACCATCAAACATTATCCTATGGCTGTATGCAGAAGAGGCCATACCACGAAAATAATATAATAGGGTAAAAGTGGAAATAAGTGGACAAACTGCAGAGTTGCCTCTCCCCATTGTGGAGATTTTCCTGCTTTTTTGGTGGAGCATGGCTGACAAAGGTTAAACTCAATTGGAGAGCAATATATCAGCTAGTGGAGGCAGGAATTGCGGCGCACCAGTCGGCGGCCGCTGGCAGCTGCCCCCCCCGGCAATTCTTGGCCCGCGATGGGCCGAGTGGCCGCCCGTTTTCTGCCAATCCCGCCGGCGTAAATGAGAGTAGGTCCTTACCAGCGGGAGCTGGCGGCGCAGGCGGCCTCCAGGGTCCTCGGGGGGGACCTGACCCCGGGGGGTGACCCCACGGTGGCCTGGCCCACGATCGGGGCGCACCGATCCGTGGGCGAGCCTGTGCCATGGGGGAACTCTACTGTTCCGCATTGGCTGCTGTCGGCCTCCGCGATGGCCGACGTGGAGATGAACCCCCCCCCTGCACATGCGCTGGGATGACTCCAGCACACCCTGGCGCTCCCGCACATGCGTCGGCCGGCGGAGGCCCTTCGCCGCCGGTTGGCGTGGCGCCAAGCCCCTTCCCCACTGGCCGGCGCGGCGCAAACCACTCCGGGGCCGGCCTAGCCCCTGAGTGTGCGGTGGATTCTGCACCTTTGGCCGGTCCGACGCCGGAGTGGTTCACGCCACTCTTCGGCGCCGGGACCCCCCAGCCCGCCGGGTACGGGAGAATCCCGCCCCTAATCTTTGATATTATCGGCACACATGCACAATTACCAATATCGTAAGTCACAGCAACATGCAAATGCTGATGTTTTGTCAAGATTGCCGTTACAAGTCAAGCAGGAACCTGAAGAACATTTCATCAACATCTTATATTTCTCACTCATGAGTAATGTATCTGTGACTTCATCTCAAATTCCGAGATACACAAGAGCCACTCCAGCGATGTGGAAGGTGGTGGACATGGTTCAAAAAGGAACGATGACAGAAGGACATGATAAAAATCCAGATCTCAGGTGATGGGGAATCTGAGTGATCATTCCTCTGTGCTTGTGTAATAAATTCCTGAACCAACTGCATAAGGGACATCCTGGTACGGTGAGGGTGAAGGAATTGGCACACAGTTATTTTTGGTGGCCAGGATTAGATGCTCAAATCAAAGAGTCAATCCTGTGCGAAACTAAGAAACACTCCACCATTACAACATTGAACATTATTCTGGTTTCCCTAATGATCTGTCACTGGCTCCCTCCTATTTCTCATCTAAACAACATATTTCACATGTACACTGACAATATCCAGCTTGAGCTCGTCAACTTTAAACCCTTCATTGTCTCAAATAGTCTTGTTACTTCTTTGATAACCAGTATTAGATACTCAAAAGGTTCCCCAATTACATTTTGGACAGACCATCTTTAGGATCCATCCAAAATAGATTATCATAGAATTTACAGTGCAGAAGGAGGCCATTCAGCCCATCGAGTCTGCACCGGGTCTTGGAAAGAGCACACTACCCAAGGTCAACACCTCCACCCTATCCCCATAACCCAGTAACCCCACCCAACACTAAGGGCAATTTTGGACACTAAGGGCAATTTATCATGGCCAATCCACCTAATCTGCACATCTTTGGACTGTGGGAGGAAACCGGAGGACCCGGAGGAAACCCACGCACACACGGGGAGGATGTGCAGACTCCGCACAGACAGTGACCCAAGCCGGAATCGAACCTGGGACCCTGGAGCTGTGAAGCAATTGTGCTATCCACAATGCTACCGTGCTGCCCCTGATGTGTGGAATTGGGTAACGATCTAGACAGGAGACATGGTTCACTGTCAACTTATAGTGACAGCATAATTGTACCGGCCCATCAGATTTCAGTACTGGCACTACTGGCACAGCCCATTCAGCAAATCGGACTGGGTGGATAATTTCCAGCTCGGCATCGACCTTAAGGCGTAATGCGTAGGGTACTGGCTAGGCACGGGAATAGCGGGGCTGCATTTGCTGGTCCAGCTGATTTTTGCCACAGCCCCCTTGATGGTGCCCAAACACCTGGAAATTTTGCCAGGACCTCTTCAGGGCCATGGGGGTACATGCGGAAGACTTGCTCCCAGTCTAACTTGAGGTGAACCAGCCAGTCACAGACTAATAAACTGGGGGCACCATTAAGGACCATCATTAATGGCAAGCACGCTGACTGTTCACTGTACGTTACAGGTAGCAGAGACATTGCCAGAGATTCCCCTGTGTATGTGGCCAATCTGGCATCTGTATCTTGGAGGATCAAAGTCTGGAGACTGGATCGAATCTCATTGAATGTATGGCGGCTTATGGCCAAGATCACCGCTCTGATGTCGAGTTCCATCTCAATAGAGTGCCCTTTGACCTGCAGCGCTTTCCAGATGTGAGTACTCGGGGTGCCGTCACATAATAGAATTGTTGATAGGAATCGTCCTGGTCATCCACATAGTAGGTCTGATCACGAGGGGGGTGGCAACGCCTGGGGACCAGCGGGTGAATGGATCCTCGCGGATTCGCCTAGTGTCTTGGTCCCGGCACCCAGCTTGTTATCTGCGGTCACCATCTTGATACCCCAGTTCGGGAGAGCTGTCTCGCTGGGCCTCGGACGGTCTGGGGCGACAGCCTCCATCCCTGAGGTGGGCTCCCCACTGCTGGGGGTCACGCTCCTGGGTTCTGGTTTCAGTCGGCCAGCGGTCGCTCTGCTAGCCGAGGTTTAGGATTGTCATTCCCTGGAGCTCTTCGGCCCTGAGTTGCGCGCACTCACAGGAGATGGCAATTTTGATTGCTCACTGGAGGGTTATGTAGGTTTCTGTTAGTAGTTTCCACCGTGCAACAGCATCGCAAATGCAAAAAATGAATTGGTCTCACAGGGACTCATTTAGTGTGGGCCCAAATTCGCAAGTTTTGGCAAGTTTCCTTAAGCGCTCCCAAAGGTCGCTGTTGGACTCTCCTTGGACCTGGGAGGCCATATGGAAGTCAAATCTGCAGACTATAATTGGGGGCTTTGTGTTCAAATGCTCCTCGACCAAGGCTACCAACGCGGTGGAAGACCGGGAATCTAGCGCGCCGAGGTGGGTTAGGCTATTTATGAGCACATAGGCCGCCCACCGACTGGTTTGCCTTTCATCTCCAATTATCGCATTTGAGTTTTCTGGTGCGGCGCGCCACCTCCGGCAGCCAGATTCTTCATCTCACCAGCCAACCAATGGGGTTTCCCATTGTGGCCAACTCCACGCCATCGGGTGCACTGCCAGCTCAAGGGAGAATCCCAACAGTGGAGAATATAGCCCGTGCAGTTCAGTGGATTGGCCATGCTAAATTATCCCTTGGTGTCCAAAGGTTAGGTGGGGTTATGGGGATAGGGCGAGAGATTGGGCCTGGGTAGGGTGCTCTTTAAGAGGGTCGGTGTGGACTCAATGGGCCAAATGATCTCCTTCTGCACTGTAGGGACTCTGTAAATGCCTAATGCATTCTGATGGTGCGAGTTATTGATGATCAATTTCGAGTATGGTCAATGAATACTTGTCTTTAGTATTAACTGAACCACATATGCCAACCAGGAAACTGCAGGTTCATTAAAGCTAATGGATAATGAATAGGAGAACACATTATTTCACTGCTGAGATAAATTGACCCTCAAGGTTATTTATGATTTAAGCCTCAGTGCCCCTTTCACATCTCACCAACGCTCCTGAAAGTGTGAGCCCTTATATCAGGAAAGGGGAAGTTAATATCCCAGGTGTGGGACGTGAGACAAGAGTGGAAGTAGAACATTTGATGTGAGAGAAAATGGGATGAGCAAGAGGAGAGATGGGTTGGGAGATATGAGAGTATAGGTAAAACGTGACCTGTTCAAGCAGACATGGATTGGTCCCAGTGAAAGGTGGAGGTGGGATGGGATCTTCGAGGAGAGGGAGAATGGGACCAGTGAGCAGACAGCAGTGGTTCCTCTAAGAGGTGCAGTCATGAAGAAATCTGGAATGTGCAGTGCATTGAAATAAACAAGGTGCTCACATCTTCAAAACCCCATCCAGTGTGAACACTGGAACGTCACCACATCCAGTGTGGACACTGGACCTTCACCACATCCAGTGTGGACACTGGACCTTCACCACACCCAGTGTGGACACTGGACCTTCACCACATCCAGTGTGGACACTGGGTCTTCACCACACCCAGTGTGGACACTGGACCTTCACCACACCCAGTGTGGACACTGGACCTTCACCACACCCAGTGTGGACACTGGACCTTCACCACATCCAGTGTGGACACTGGACCTTCACCACATCCAGTGTGGACACTGGACCTTCACCATACCCAGTGTGGACACTGGACCTTCACCACACCCAGTGTGGACACTGGACCTTTACCACATCCAGTGTGGACACTGGACCTTCACCACATCCAGTGTGGACACTGGACCTTCACCACATCCAGTGTGGACACTGGACCTTTACCACATCCAGTGTGGACACTGGACCTTCACCACATCCAGTGTGGACACTGGACCTTCACCACACCCAGTGTGGACACTGGACCTTCACCACATCCAGTGTGGACACTGGACCTTCACCACATCCAGTGTGGACACTGGACCTTCACCACATCCAGTGTGGACACTGGACCTTCACCACATCCAGTGTGGACACTGGACCTTCACCACACCCAGTGTGGACACTGGAACTTCACCACATCCAGTGTGGACACTGGGTCTTCACCACATCCAGTGTGGACATTGGATCTTCAGCACATCCAGTATGGACACTGGACAATGGCGTTGTAACAGATTGGCACTTTGTAACAATTCTAAAGCAATGGGGAAGTCACTGATGGCAATACAAAACTTCCCATGTTTGTGTTTTTATGATTTTATGGTTACTCAGGCACAGAACTGATCAACCAGACTTCCTTAAAAATGCCTTATACTTTAAATCAATCACTCTGAAGCAACACAACTTGACATGCATAAGGCAGCAAAGTACTTCATTCACTTTTGTAGGCTTTTAACTTGCGTACAATCTTCTGGTGTACGGAGATTGTGCGCTGCACATGACCGTTGGGATGATGCAAAAGTATTGATGCACGGACATGAATGCTAAACACGGCCCACGTTAAAACTCGCAACCTGGTTTTTCAGAATGTTTTCATGGAACGCTGCGCTAACATGGCCAGCTTGCCCCGTTGTCAGCGCTAACATGGCCAGCTTGCACCGTTGTCAGTGCTAACTTGGCCAGCTTGCCCCGTTGTCAGCGCTAAGGTGGCCAGCTTGCCCTGTTGCCAGCGCTAAGGTGGCCAGCTTGCCCCGTTGTCAGCGCTAAGGTGGCCAGCTTGCCCCGTTGTCAGCGCTAAGGTGGCCAGCTTGCCCCGTTGTCAGCGCTAACTTGGCCAGCTTGCCCCGTTGTCAGCGCTAACATGGGCTTGCCCCGTTGTCAGCGCTAACTTGGCCAGCTTGCCCCGTTGTCAGCGCTAACTTGGCCAGCTTGCCCCGTTGTCAGCGCTAAGGTGGCCAGCTTGCCCCGTTGTCAGCGCTAAGGTGGCCAGCTTGCCCCGTTGTCAGCGCTAACATGGCCAGCTTGCCTTTTTGTCAGCGCTAACTTGGCCGGCTTGCCCTGTTGTCAGCGCTAACTTGGGCTTGCCCCGTTGTCAGCGCTAACTTGGCCAGCTTGCCCCGTTGTCAGCGCTAACATGGCCAGCTTGCCCCGTTGTCAGCGCTAACATGGCCAGCTTGCCCCGTTGTCAGCGCTAACTTGGCCAGCTTGCCCCGTTGTCAGCGCTAACATGGCAAGCTTGCCCCGTTGTCAGCGCTAACTTGGCCAGCTTGCCCCGTTGTCAGCGCTAACATGGCCAGCTTGCCCCGTTGTCAGCGCTAACATGGGCTTGCCCCGTTGTCAGCGCAAACTTGGCCAGCTTGCCCCGTTGTCAGCGCTAACATGGCCAGCTTGCCCCATTGTCAGCGCTAACATGGCCAGCTTGCCCCGTTGTCAGCGCTAACTTGGCAAGCTTGCCCCGTTGTCAGCGCTAAGGTGGCCAGCTTGCCCCGTTGTCAGCGCTAACTTGGCAAGCTTGCCCCGTTGTCAGCGCTAAGGTGGCCAGCTTGCCCCGTTGTCAGCGCTAAGGTGGCCAGCTTGCCCCGTTGTCAGCGCTAACATGGCCAGCTTGCCCCGTTGTCAGTGCTAACTTGGGCTTGCCCCGTTGTCAGCGCTAAGGTGGCCAGCTTGCCCCGTTGTCAGCGCTAACTTGGTCAGCTTGCCCCGTTGTCAGCGCTAAGGTGGCCAGCTTGCCCCGTTGTCAGCGTTAACTTGGCCAGATTGCCCCGTTGTCAGCGCTAACGTGGCCAGCTTGCCCCGTTGTCAGCGCTAACTTGGCCAGCTTGCCCCGTTGTCAGCGCTAACATGGGCTTGCCCCGTTGTCAGCGCTAACATGGCCAGCTTGCCCCGTTGTCAGCGCTAACATGGCCAGCTTGCCCCATTGTCAGCGCTAACATGGGCTTGCCCCGTTGTCAGCGCTAACATGGCCAGCTTGGCCCGTTGTCAGCGCTAAGGTGGCCAGCTTGCCCCGTTGTCAGCGCTAACATGGGCTTGCCCCGTTGTCAGCGCTAACATGGCCAGCTTGCCCCGTTGTCAGCGCTAAGGTGGCCAGCTTGCCCCATTGTCAGCGCTAACTTGGCCAGCTTGCCCCGTTGTCAGCGCTAGCATGGCCAGCTTGCCCCGTTGTCAGCGCTAACATGGGCTTGCCCCGTTGTCAGCGCTAAGGTGGCCAGCTTGCCCCGTTGTCAGCGCTAACTTGGTCAGCTTGCCCCGTTGTCAGCGCTAAGGTGGCCAGCTTGCCCCGTTGTCAGCGCTAACTTGGGCTTGCCCCGTTGTCAGCGCTAACTTGGCCAGCTTGCCCCGTTGTCAGCGCTAACTTGGCCAGCTTGCCCCGTTGTCAGCGCTAACATGGCCAGCTTGCCCCGTTGTCAGCGCTAACTTGGCCAGCTTGCCCTGTTGTCAGCGCTAACATGGGCTTGCCCCGTTGTCAGCGCTAACATGGGCTTGCCCCGTTGTCAGCGCTAACATGGGCTTGCCCCGTTGTCAGCGCTAACTTGGCCAGCTTGCCCCGTTGTCAGCGCTAAGGTGGCCAGCTTGCCCCGTTGTCAGCGCTAACATGGGCTTGCCCCGTTGTCAGCGCTAACATGGCCAGCTTGCCCCGTTGTCAGCGCTAAGGTGGCCAGCTTGCCCCGTTGTCAGCGCTAACTTGGCCAGCTTGCCCCGTTGTCAGCGCTAACATGGCCAGCTTGCCCCGTTGTCAGCGCTAACATGGGCTTGCCCCGTTGTCAGCACTAAGGTGGCCAGCTTGCCCCGTTGTCAGCGCTAACTTGGTCAGCTTGCCCCGTTGTCAGCGCTAAGGTGGCCAGCTTGCCCCGTTGTCAGCGCTAACTTGGGCTTGCCCCGTTGTCAGCGCTAACTTGGCCAGCTTGCCCCGTTGTCAGCGCTAACTTGGCCAGCTTGCCCCGTTGTCAGCGCTAAGGTGGCCAGCTTGCCCCGTTGTCAGCGCTAACTTGGTCAGCTTGCCCCGTTGTCAGCGCTAAGGTGGCCAGCTTGCCCCGTTGTCAGCGCTAACATGGGCTTGCCCCGTTGTCAGCGCTAACATGGGCAGCTTGCCCCGTTGTCAGCGCTAACATGGGCTTGCCCCGTTGTCAGCGCTAACATGGGCAGCTTGCCCCGTTGTCAGCGCTAACATGGCCAGCTTGCCCCGTTGTCAGCGCTAACATGGCCAGCTTGCCCCGTTGTCAGCGCTAACATGGCCAGCTTGCCCCGTTGTCAGCGCTAACATGGCCAGCTTGCCCCGTTGTCAGCGCTAACATGGCCAGCTTGCCCCGTTGTCAGCGCTAACATGGCCAGCTTGCCCCGTTGTCAGCGCTAAGGTGGCCAGCTTGCCCCATTGTCAGCGCTAACATGGGCTTGCCCCGTTGTCAGCGCTAACTTGGCCAGCTTGCCCCATTGTCAGCGCTAACATGGCCAGCTTGCCCCGTTGTCAGCGCTAACTTGGCCAGCTTGCCCCGTTGTCAGCGCTAACATGGCCAGCTTGCCCCGTTGTCAGCGCTAACATGGCCAGCTTGCCCCGTTGTCAGCGCTAAGGTGGTCAGCTTGCCCCATTGTCAGCGCTAACATGGGCTTGCCCCGTTGTCAGCGCTAACTTGGCCAGCTTGCCCCGTTGTCAACGCTAACTTGGCCAGCTTGCCCCGTTGTCAGCGCTAACATGGCCAGCTTGCCCCGTTGTCAGCGCTAACATGGGCTTGCCCCGTTGTCAGCGCTAACTTGGCCAGCTTGCCCCGTTGTCAGCGCTAACATGGCCAGCTTGCCCCATTGTCAGCGCTAACATGGCCAGCTTGCCCCGTTGTCAGCGCTAACTTGGCAAGCTTGCCCCGTTGTCAGCGCTAAGGTGGCCAGCTTGCCCCGTTGTCAGCGCTAACTTGGCAAGCTTGCCCGTTGTCTGCGCTAAGGTGGCCAGCTTGCCCCGTTGTCAGCGCTAAGGTGGCCAGCTTGCCCCGTTGTCAGCGCTAACATGGCCAGCTTGCCCCGTTGTCAGCGCTAACTTGGGCTTGCCCCGTTGTCAGCGCTAAGGTGGCCAGCTTGCCCCGTTGTCAGCGCTAATTTGGTCAGCTTGCCCCGTTGTCAGCGCTAAGGTGGCCAGCTTGCCCCGTTGTCAGCGCTAACTTGGCAAGCTTGCCCCGTTGTCAGCGCTAAGGTGGCCAGCTTGCCCCGTTGTCAGCGCTAAGGTGGCCAGCTTGCCCCGTTGTCAGCGCTAACATGGCCAGCTTGCCCCGTTGTCAGTGCTAACTTGGGCTTGCCCCGTTGTCAGCGCTAAGGTGGCCAGCTTGCCCCGTTGTCAGCGCTAACTTGGTCAGCTTGCCCCGTTGTCAGCGCTAAGGTGGCCAGCTTGCCCCGTTGTCAGCGTTAACTTGGCCAGATTGCCCCGTTGTCAGCGCTAACGTGGCCAGCTTGCCCCGTTGTCAGCGCTAACTTGGCCAGCTTGCCCCGTTGTCAGCGCTAACATGGGCTTGCCCCGTTGTCAGCGCTAACATGGCCAGCTTGCCCCGTTGTCAGCGCTAACATGGCCAGCTTGCCCCATTGTCAGCGCTAACATGGGCTTGCCCCGTTGTCAGCGCTAACATGGCCAGCTTGCCCCGTTGTCAGCGCTAACTTGGCCAGCTTGCCCCGTTGTCAGCGCTAACTTGGCCAGCTTGCCCTGTTGTCAGCGCTAACATGGGCTTGCCCCGTTGTCAGCGCTAACATGGGCTTGCCCCGTTGTCAGCGCTAACTTGGCCAGCTTGGCCCGTTGTCAGCGCTAAGGTGGCCAGCTTGCCCCGTTGTCAGCGCTAACATGGGCTTGCCCCGTTGTCAGCGCTAACATGGCCAGCTTGCCCCGTTGTCAGCGCTAAGGTGGCCAGCTTGCCCCGTTGTCAGCGCTAACTTGGCCAGCTTGCCCTGTTGTCAGCGCTAACATGGGCTTGCCCCGTTGTCAGCGCTAACATGGGCTTGCCCCGTTGTCAGCGCTAACATGGGCTTGCCCCGTTGTCAGCGCTAACTTGGCCAGCTTGCCCCGTTGTCAGCGCTAAGGTGGCCAGCTTGCCCCGTTGTCAGCGCTAACATGGGCTTGCCCCGTTGTCAGCGCTAACATGGCCAGCTTGCCCCGTTGTCAGCGCTAAGGTGGCCAGCTTGCCCCGTTGTCAGCGCTAACTTGGCCAGCTTGCCCCGTTGTCAGCGCTAACATGGCCAGCTTGCCCCGTTGTCAGCGCTAACATGGGCTTGCCCCGTTGTCAGCACTAAGGTGGCCAGCTTGCCCCGTTGTCAGCGCTAACTTGGTCAGCTTGCCCCGTTGTCAGCGCTAAGGTGGCCAGCTTGCCCCGTTGTCAGCGCTAACTTGGGCTTGCCCCGTTGTCAGCGCTAACTTGGCCAGCTTGCCCCGTTGTCAGCGCTAACTTGGCCAGCTTGCCCCGTTGTCAGCGCTAAGGTGGCCAGCTTGCCCCGTTGTCAGCGCTAACTTGGTCAGCTTGCCCCGTTGTCAGCGCTAAGGTGGCCAGCTTGCCCCGTTGTCAGCGCTAACATGGGCTTGCCCCGTTGTCAGCGCTAACATGGGCAGCTTGCCCCGTTGTCAGCGCTAAGGTGGCCAGCTTGCCCCATTGTCAGCGCTAACATGGGCTTGCCCCGTTGTCAGCGCTAACATGGGCAGCTTGCCCCGTTGTCAGCGCTAACATGGCCAGCTTGCCCCGTTGTCAGCGCTAACATGGCCAGCTTGCCCCGTTGTCAGCGCTAACATGGCCAGCTTGCCCCGTTGTCAGCGCTAAGGTGGCCAGCTTGCCCCATTGTCAGCGCTAACATGGGCTTGCCCCGTTGTCAGCGCTAACTTGGCCAGCTTGCCCCATTGTCAGCGCTAACATGGCCAGCTTGCCCCGTTGTCAGCGCTAACTTGGCCAGCTTGCCCCGTTGTCAGCGCTAACATGGCCAGCTTGCCCCGTTGTCAGCGCTAACATGGCCAGCTTGCCCCGTTGTCAGCGCTAAGGTGGTCAGCTTGCCCCATTGTCAGCGCTAACATGGGCTTGCCCCGTTGTCAGCGCTAACTTGGCCAGCTTGCCCCGTTGTCAACGCTAACTTGGCCAGCTTGCCCCGTTGTCAGCGCTAACATGGCCAGCTTGCCCCGTTGTCAGCGCTAACATGGGCTTGCCCCGTTGTCAGCGCTAACTTGGCCAGCTTGCCCCGTTGTCAGCGCTAACATGGCCAGCTTGCCCCATTGTCAGCGCTAACATGGCCAGCTTGCCCCGTTGTCAGCGCTAACTTGGCAAGCTTGCCCCGTTGTCAGCGCTAAGGTGGCCAGCTTGCCCCGTTGTCAGCGCTAACTTGGCAAGCTTGCCCGTTGTCTGCGCTAAGGTGGCCAGCTTGCCCCGTTGTCAGCGCTAAGGTGGCCAGCTTGCCCCGTTGTCAGCGCTAACATGGCCAGCTTGCCCCGTTGTCAGCGCTAACTTGGGCTTGCCCCGTTGTCAGCGCTAAGGTGGCCAGCTTGCCCCGTTGTCAGCGCTAATTTGGTCAGCTTGCCCCGTTGCCAGCGCTAAGGTGGCCAGCTTGCCCCGTTGTCAGCGTTAACTTGGCCAGCTTGCCCCGTTGTCAGCGCTAACATGGCCAGCTTGCCCCGTTGTCAGCGCTAACTTGGCCAGCTTGCCCCGTTGTCAGCGCTAACATGGGCTTGCCCCGTTGTCAGCGCTAACATGGCCAGCTTGCCCCGTTGTCAGCGCTAACATGGCCAGCTTGCCCCATTGTCAGCGCTAACATGGGCTTGCCCCGTTGTCAGCGCTAACATGGCCAGCTTGCCCCGTTGTCAGCGCTAACTTGGCCAGCTTGCCCCGTTGTCAGCGCTAACTTGGCCAGCTTGCCCTGTTGTCAGCGCTAACATGGGCTTGCCCCGTTGTCAGCGCTAACATGGGCTTGCCCCGTTGTCAGCGCTAACTTGGCCAGCTTGCCCCGTTGTCAGCGCTAAGGTGGCCAGCTTGCCCCGTTGTCAGCGCTAACATGGGCTTGCCCCGTTGTCAGCGCTAACATGGCCAGCTTGCCCCGTTGTCAGCGCTAAGGTGGCCAGCTTGCCCCGTTGTCAGCGCTAACTTGGCCAGCTTGCCCCGTTGTCAGCGCTAACATGGCCAGCTTGCCCCGTTGTCAGCGCTAACATGGGCTTGCCCCGTTGTCAGCGCTAAGGTGGCCAGCTTGCCCCGTTGTCAGCGCTAACTTGGTCAGCTTGCCCCGTTGTCAGCGCTAAGGTGGCCAGCTTGCCCCATTGTCAGCGCTAACTTGGGCTTGCCCCGTTGTCAGCGCTAACTTGGCCAGCTTGCCCCGTTGTCAGCGCTAACTTGGCCAGCTTTCCCCGTTGTCAGCGCTAACATGGCCAGCTTGCCCCGTTGTCAGCGCTAACTTGGCCAGCTTGCCCTGTTGTCAGCGCTAACATGGGCTTGCCCCGTTGTCAGCGCTAACATGGGCTTGCCCCATTGTCAGCGCTAACATGGGCTTGCCCCGTTGTCAGCGCTAACTTGGCCAGCTTGCCCCGTTGTCAGCGCTAAGGTGGCCAGCTTGCCCCGTTGTCAGCGCTAACATGGGCTTGCCCCGTGAGTTGAGTTGACACGGGTGCAGGGCACAGATTAGTTAGATGGGCTAGGGGACCTGTACAGGATGTCTGTTATTAAACACATTCCACACCTATGCGAACTGCCTCTGTACTCTGTCCGATGCGTGCGGGGTAGGGCGGGGACTGTCTGCCAGTGTGTGTGAGGGCTGCTGCGATAGAGGTTGGGCTCCGGTGCGTGTGACCTGCGGCCCTCTGTATAGGCATCATCAGCCACGACCGCAACGGGTAACCCTGTCGCCCAGCAACCAGCCCCGCAGCGGGGGGGTGTCCCTTGAACATGGCAGGGATAAACAATTGGGCCAGTATAAAGGAATCATGCACACTGCCAGGGTACCTGGCGCAGACGTGTAGGATTGTCATCCTGTGGTCGCAGACAACCTGCATGTTCATTGAATGTGCACCCTTCCTGTTTAGGCACATGGTCCTTTCCTCCGAGGTGGGCCGCATGGCAATGTGCACTCCATCGATCGCCCCCTGCACCATAGGCATCTGGGCAACAGCGGCGAACGCCGCTGGTGGACGCGGTCCGCAGGGAACTGTATGTACCGGTCCGCGATGTCGGACAGGGCGTCGGTGACGGCCCGGATGCATCTGTGCACCAATTGTCGTGTGTTCACCCTGGGGTAACTCGGACTGCACACGATGCAGTTAACTGATCAAGCATACACTAAACGTGGGCATTGGTTCGATATAAGATTTATTGAACCTCAGTAATGAAGCACACAGCTGCCTGTGGGTTGACTCTCTACTACTCTCAGTAAACTAACATTAACTATCTAGACCAGGCTAGCTCTGATCCACGTGTAGAAGGTGTTGAATGATTTGTACACCCTGACTGTCACTACAGTTGTCACCAGTGGAAAGAGGCAGAGTGCTGATGCCTCGTGTGTTTTATAGTTGGAAGCCCTCCTCTGGTGTCCTGTCTTGTGATTGGCCGTGTTCTGTTCTGTATATTGCTTGGCTCACCTGGGTGTCTGTCACTGCCTGCTTTTACCTCAAGATGTGCATCACAGGTCGGCGCAACATCGAGGGCCGAAGGGCCTGTACTGCGCTGTAATGTTCTATGTTGTATGGGTGCATATTATGACACCGATGGTCGGGAGATGCCAGACAGGTCCCCACTCGGCGACTGGAACGACCCCATCATGAAGAAGTTGAGGGCGACCGTCACCTTGACGGCCACCGGGATGGCGTGTCTACCCCCGGTCCCGTGTGGTGCCAGGTGTGCCATCAGGTGGCAGATGTGGGCTAAGGACTCGCGGCTCATCCGCAGTCTCCTCCTGCACGCTCTGTCCGGGAGGTCCTCGAAGGAGGACATGCGGTACACTCGGTGTCGCATCGGACGCCTCCGTGGCCATGGGACACCCTCCTCCTCCCCCTCGGCATCCCCGTGCTGTGGCTCCCGCACGGGGTGGTGCCCCTCCTGCGCCTCTCGGGCGTGCGGCACTGCGGCCTGGGCGGCTTGCACGTGCCCCACTGCTGTACTGCTGGCTCCAGCACCTCCCTCTCACGCCCGTGCCCCAGTTCCCACTGCGCCTCATAGAACATACAACATAGAACATACAGTGCAGAAGGAGGCCATAGGGCCCATCGAGTTTGCACTGACTCATTTATGTCCTCACTTCCACCCTATCCCCGTAAACCAATAACAACAGCTAAACATTTTATTTGGACACTAAGGGCAATTTATCACGGCCAATCCACCTAACCGACACGTCTTTGGACTGTGGGAGGAAACCGGAGCACCCGGAGGAAACCCACGCACACACGGGGAGAATGTGCAGACTCCGCACAGACAGTGACTTAGCAGGGAATTGAACCCCGGTCCCTGGCTCTGTGAAGCCACAGTGCTAATCACTTGTGCTACCGTGCTGCTCATGCAGGACAGCAGCCCTCGCCACGGCGGCCAACAGCACTGGGAGATGGCTGAACATTGTACGATTTGTAGGGGGTGGGAGTAGACAGGGTTTCATCATTGGTATGCCCCCCTCCACGAGTAGGTGCCATGGGCAGCATGGCAGGCCCAGTTGCCAGAAGGCACCCCATCCCCGCCCCCTTGGTGCCCTGGCACCTGTCGGCCGTCCCCCCTCATGGGAGGGCTGCCGTGTGTGCCGTCCTGGAGCCACCCGCCGATGGGTGCCACCGGTCTGGTGAGTGTGGGGTCTGGCACATGTCAGGACGGCCGGGCCCCGTGGGCCGCGACAGCGGACAGGCTGGGTGGACGACCGCGTGTCCACCGTCATGGCGGGCAGTGGCCTCCCGCAGCCTTCCGTACCCCCACATGCTGTTTTATAGCATGTTGGAACAGCGCTGGCGTGACATCCGGTCACGCTGGCGGGACTTTGGTCCATCCGGCCCGGAGAATTGCTGGCCCACCGGAGAATCGGCACTTGCGCAACGGCCGTTTGCGGCGATTCTCCGTGCAGCCCGGCGCCATTCGCGCGCGACCGTTTCCACAGGGGTGGGAGAATCGCGTCCTGGCGTCGGGTCAGCGTGGCACGATTCGCGCGGCGCTGTGGCGATTCTCCCACTTGGTGGGGGGGCGGAGAATCCCGCCCAGTGTTTCTGGGCATTCCCAAATCTTGATGTGAACCAAGTTAAAGTGGAGATGATTAGGAGAGCGACTGTATCATTGATGCCGGAGACAATTTGTCATCAGAAGTTGAAGTATCTGCCTTTAAAACCATCAAACATTATCCTATGGCTGTATGCAGAAGAGGCCATACCACGAAAATAATATAATAGGGTAAAAGTGGAAATAAGTGGACAAACTGCAGAGTTGCCTCTCCCCATTGTGGAGATTTTCCTGCTTTTTTGGTGGAGCATGGCTGACAAAGGTTAAACTCAATTGGAGAGCAATATATCAGCTAGTGGAGGCAGGAATTGCGGCGCACCAGTCGGCGGCCGCTGGCAGCTGCCCATCCCCGGCAATTCTTGGCCCGCGATGGGCCGAGTGGCCGCCCGTTTTCTGCCAATCCCGCCGGCGTAAATGAGAGTAGGTCCTTACCAGCGGGAGCTGGCGGCGCAGGCGGCCTCCAGGGTCCTCGGGGGGGACCTGACCCCGGGGGGTGACCCCACGGTGGCCTGGCCCACGATCGGGGCGCACCGATCCGTGGGCGAGCCTGTGCCATGGGGGCACTCTACTGTTCCGCATTGGCTGCTGTCGGCCTCCGCGATGGCCGACGTGGAGATGAACCCCCCCCTGCACATGCGCTGGGATGACTCCAGCACACCCTGGCGCTCCCGCAGATGCGGAGGCCGGCGGAGGCCCTTCGCCGCCGGTTGGCGTGGCGCCAAGCCCCTTCCCCGCTTGCCGGCGCGGCGCAAACCACTCCGGGGCCGGCCTAGCCCCTGAGTGTGCGGTGGATTCTGCACCTTTGGCCGGTCCGACGCCGGAGTGGTTCACGCCACTCTTCGGCGCCGGGACCCCCCAGCCCGCCGGGTACGGGAGAATCCCGCCCCTAATCTTTGATATTATCGGCACACATGCACAATTACCAATATCGTAAGTCACAGCAACATGCAAATGCTGATGTTTTGTCAAGATTGCCGTTACAAGTCAAGCAGGAACCTGAAGAACATGTCATCAACATCTTATATTTCTCACTCATGAGTAATGTATCTGTGACTTCATCTCAAATTCCGAGATACACAAGAGCCACTCCAGCGATGTGGAAGGTGGTGGACATGGTTCAAAAAGGAACGATGACAGAAGGACATGATAAAAATCCAGATCTCAGGTGATGGGGAATCTGAGTGATCATTCCTCTGTGCTTGTGTAATAAATTCCTGAACCAACTGCATAAGGGACATCCTGGTACGGTGAGGGTGAAGGAATTGGCACACAGTTATTTTTGGTGGCCAGGATTAGATGCTCAAATCAAAGAGTCAATCCTGTGCGAAACTAAGAAACACTCCACCATTACAACATTGAACATTATTCTGGTTTCCCTAATGATCTGTCACTGGCTCCCTCCTATTTCTCATCTAAACAACATATTTCACATGTACACTGACAATATCCAGCTTGAGCTCGTCAACTTTAAACCCTTCATTGTCTCAAATAGTCTTGTTACTTCTTTGATAACCAGTATTAGATACTCAAAAGGTTCCCCAATTACATTTTGGACAGACCATCTTTAGGATCCATCCAAAATGCAGTTTGTTCGCCAGCAACTCCATCCCTCCCCTTAACAGCTGTCTCCAGCTAAAATAGACCATTTGCAACTTTAGCATTCGAGACTCACTGAGCTTCCCATAATAGTTGACTAACCGGGTGTAGGCCGTGTTGTCCACACAATACTCCAAGTAGGTGACCTCGGGTAGGCCGTTAAAAATGCATTTCTCCATTTGAAGGCGGGCGCCGGCCTGTTCAAACCACCAGAGGACTTCAGCCAGGTTATCCAGATGTTCCTTGTCTGAGGCTTCAGTGATGAGGATGTCATCCAGATACACAGCCACCCTGGGTAGACTCCGTAGGATATTTTCCATCAAACGTTGAAATATTGCGCATGCCGAGGAAACCCCAAACGGAAGCCGGGTGTACTCGTACAGCCCCCTGTTGGTATTAATGGCGACAAATCTCCTGGAGCTGAGGTCCAGGCCCAACTGTAGGTATGATGCGTTAATCATATCTAGTTTAGTAAATGTCTTTTACCCACTGAGCTTTGTGTAAAGGTCCTCGATGTCATAGATTATCATAGAATTTACAGTGCAGAAGGAGGCCATTCAGCCCATCCAGTCTGCACCGGGTCTTGGAAAGAGCACACTACCCAAGGTCAACACCTCCACCCTATCCCCATAACCCAGTAACCCCACCCAACACTAAGGGCAATTTTGGACACTAAGGGCAATTTATCATGGCCAATCCACCTAATCTGCACATCTTTGGACTGTGGGAGGAAACCGGAGGACCAGGAGGAAACCCACGCACACACGGGGAGGATGTGCAGACTCCGCACAGACAGTGACCCAAGCCGAAATCGAACCTGGGACCCTGGAGCTGTGAAGCAATTGTGCTATCCACAATGCTACCGTGCTGCCCCTGATGTGTGGAATTGGGTAACGATCTAGACAGGAGACATGGTTCACTGTCATCTTATAGTCACAGCATAATTGTACCGGCCCATCAGATTTCAGTACTGGCACTACTGGCACAGCCCATTCAGCAAATCGGACTGGGTGGATAATTTCCAGCTCGGCATCGACCTTAAGGCGTAATGCGTAGGGTACTGGCTAGGCACGGGAATAGCGGGGCTGCATTTGCTGGTCCAGCTGATTTTTGCCACAGCCCCCTTGATGGTGCCCAAACACCTGGAAATGTTGCCAGGACCTCTTCAGAGCCATGGGGGTACATGCGGAAGACTTGCTCCCAGTCTAACTTGAGGTGAACCAGCCAGTCACAGACTAATAAACTGGGGGCACCATTAAGGACCATCATTAATGGCAAGCACGCTGACTGTTCACTGTACGTTACAGGTAGCAGAGACGTTGCCAGAGATTCCCCTGTGTATGTGGCCAACCTGGCATCTGTATCTTGGAGGATCAAAGTCTGGAGACTGGATCGAATCTCATTGAACGTATGGCGGCTTATGGCCAAGATCACCGCTCTGATGTCGAGTTCCATCTCAATAGAGTGCCCTTTGACCTGCAGCGCTTTCCAGATGGGAGTACTCGGGGTGCCGTCACATAATAGAATTGTTGATAGGAATCGTCCTGGTCATCCACATAGTAGGTCTGATCACGAGGGGGGTGGCAACGCCTGGGGACCAGCGGGTGAAGGGATCCTCGCAGATTCGCCTAGTGTCTTGGGCCCGGCACCCAGCTTGTTATCTGCGGTCACCATCTTGATACCCCAGTTCGGGAGAGCTGTCTCGCTGGGCCTCGGACGGTCTGGGGCGACAGCCTCCATCCCTGAGGTGGGCTCCCCACTGCTGGGGGTCACGCTCCTGGGTTCTGGTTTCAGTCGGCCAGCGGTCGCTCTGCTAGCCGAGGTTTAGGATTGTCATTCCCTGGAGCTCTTCGGCCCTGAGTTGCGCGCACTCACAGGAGATGGCAATTTTGTTTGCTCACTGGAGGGTTATGTAGGTTTCTGTTAGTAGTTTCCACTGTGCAACAGCATCGCAAATGCAAAAAATGAATTGGTCTCACAGGGACTCATTTAGTGTGGGCCCAAATTCGCAAGTTTTGGCAAGTTTCCTTAAGCGCGCCCAAAGGTCGCTGTTGGACTCTCCTTGGACCTGGGAGGCCATATGGAAGTCAAATCTGCAGACTATAATTGGGGGCTTTGTGTTCAAATGCTCCTCGACCAAGGCTACCAACGCGATGGAAGACCGGGAATCTAGCGCGCCGAGGTGGGTTAGGCTATTTATGAGCACATAGGCCGCCCACCGACTGGTTTGCCTTTCATCTCCAATTATCGCATTTGAGTTTTCTGGTGCGGCGCGCCACCTCCGGCGGCCAGATTCTTCATCTCACCAGCCAACCAATGGGGTTTCCCATTGTGGCCAACTCCACGCCATCGGGTGCACTGCCAGCTCAAGGGAGAATCCCAACAGTGGAGAATAAGAATATAGCCCGTGCAGTTCAGTGGATTGGCCATGCTAAATTATCCCTTAGTGTCCAAAGGTTAGGTGGGGTTATGGGGATAGGGCGAGAGATTGGGCCTGGGTAGGGTGCTCTTTAAGAGGGTCGGTGTGGACTCGATGGGCCAAATGATCTCCTTCTGCACTGTAGGGACTCTGTAAATGCCTAATGCATTCTGATGGTGCGAGTTATTGATGATCAATTTCGAGTATGGTCAATGAATACTTGTCTTTAGTATTAACTGAACCACATATGCCAACCAGGAAACTGCAGGTTCATTAAAGCTAATGGATAATGAATAGGAGAACACATTATTTCACTGCTGAGATAAATTGACCCTCAAGGTTATTTATGATTTAAGCCTCAGTGCCCCTTTCACATCTCACCAACGCTCCTGAAAGTGTGAGCCCTTATATCAGGAAAGGGGAAGTTAATATCCCAGGTGTGGGACGTGAGACAAGAGTGGAAGTAGAACATTTGATATGAGATAAAATGGGATGAGCAAGAGGAGAGATGGGTTGGGAGATATGAGAGTATAGGTAAAACGTGACCTGTTCAAGCAGACATGGATTGGTCCCAGTGAAAGGTGGAGGTGGGATGGGATCTTCGAGGAGAGGGAGAATGGGACCAGTGAGCAGACAGCAGTGGTTCCTCTAAGAGGTGCAGTCATGAAGAAATCTGGAATGTGCAGTGCATTGAAATAAACAAGGTGCTCACATCTTCAAAACCCCATCCAGTGTGAACACTGGAACGTCACCACATCCAGTGTGGAAACTGGACCTTCACCACATCCAGTGTGGACACTGGACCTTCACCACATCCAGTGTGGACACTGGACCTTCACCACATCCAGTGTGGACACTGGACCTTCACCACATCCAGTGTGGACACTGGACCTTCACCACACCCAGTGTGGACACTGGACCTTCACCACACCCAGTGTGGACACTGGACCTTCACCACATCCAGTGTGGACACTGGACCTTCACCACATCCAGTGTGGACACTGGACCTTCACCACATCCAGTGTGGACACTGGACCTTCACCACACCCAGTGTGGACACTGGACCTTCACCACATCCAGTGTGGACACTGGACCTTTACCACATCCAGTGTGGACACTGGACCTTCACCACATCCAGTGTGGACACTGGACCTTCACCACACCCAGTGTGGACACTGGACCTTCACCACATCCAGTGTGGACACTGGACCTTCACCACACCCAGTGTGGACACTGGACCTTCACCACATCCAGTGTGGACACTGGACCTTCACCACATCCAGTGTGGACACTGGACCTTCACCACACCCAGTGTGGACACTGGACCTTCACCACATCCAGTGTGGACACTGGACCTTCACCACATCCAGTGTGGACACTGGACCTTCACCACATCCAGTGTGGACACTGGACCTTCACCACACCCAGTGTGGACACTGGAACTTCACCACATCCAGTGTGGACACTGGGTCTTCACCACATCCAGTGTGGACATTGGATCTTCAGCACATCCAGTGTGGACACTGGGTCTTCACCACATCCAGTGTGGACACTGGGTCTTCACCACATCCAGTGTGGACATTGGATCTTCAGCACATCCAGTATGGACACTGGACAATGGCGTTGTAACAGATTGGCACTTTGTAACAATTCCAAAGCAATGGGGAAGTCACTGATGGCAATACAAAACTTCCCATGTTTGTGTTTTTATGATTTTATGGTTACTCAGGCACAGAACTGATTAACCAGACTTCCTTAAAAATGCCTTATACTTTAAATCAATCACTCTGAAGCAACACAACTTGACATGCAAAAGGCAGCAAAGTACTTCATTCACTTTTGTAGGCTTTTAACTTGCGTACAATCTTCTGGTGTACGGAGATTGTGCGCTGCACATGCCCGTTGGGATGATGCAAAAGTCTTGATGCACGGACATGAATGCTAAACACGGCCCACGTTAAAACTCGCAACCTGGCTTTTCAGAATGTTTTCATGGAACGCTGCGCTAACTTGGCCAGTTTGCCCCGTTGTCAGCGCTAACTTGGCCAGCTTGCCCCGTTGTCAGCGCTAACTTGGCCAGCTTGCCCCGTTGTCAGCGCTAACTTGGCCAGCTTGCCCCGTTGTCAGCGCTAAGGTGGCCAGCTTGCCCCGTTGTCAGCGCTAACTTGGCCAGCTTGCCCCGTTGTCAGCGCTAACTTGGCCAGCTTGCCCCGTTGTCAGCGCTAACATGGCCAGCTTGCCCCGTTGTCAGCGCTAACATGGCCAGCTTGCCCCGTTGTCAGCGCTAACTTGGCCAGCTTGCCCCGTTGTCAGCGCTAACTTGGCCAGCTTGCCCCGTTGTCAGCGCTAACTTGGCCAGCTTGCCCCGTTGTCAGCGCTAACATGGCCAGCTTGCCCCGTTGTCAGCGCTAACTTGGCCAGCTTGCCCCGTTGTCAGCGTTAACTTGGCCAGCTTGCCCCGTTGTCAGCGCTAACTTGGCCAGCTTGCCCCGTTGTCAGCGCTAACTTGGCCAGCTTGCCCCGTTGTCAGCGCTAACTTGGCCAGCTTGCCCCGTTGTCAGCGCTAACATGGCCAGCTTGCCCCGTTGTCAGCACTAACTTGGGCTTGCCCCGTTGTCAGCGCTAACGTGGCCAGCTTGCCCCGTTGTCAGCGCTAACTTGGCCAGCTTGCCCCGTTGTCAGCGCTAACTTGGCCAGCTTGCCCCGTTGTCAGCGCTAACTTGGCCAGCTTGCCCCGTTGTCAGCGCTAACATGGCCAGCTTGCCCCGTTGTCAGCGCTAACTTGGCCAGCTTGCCCCGTTGTCAGCGTTAACTTGGCCAGCTTGCCCCGTTGTCAGCGCTAACTTGGCCAGCTTGCCCCGTTGTCAGCGCTAACTTGGCCAGCTTGCCCCGTTGTCAGCGCTAACTTGGCCAGCTTGCCCCGTTGTCAGCGCTAACATGGCCAGCTTGCCCCGTTGTCAGCACTAACTTGGGCTTGCCCCGTTGTCAGCGCTAACGTGGCCAGCTTGCCCCGTTGTCAGCGCTAACTTGGCCAGCTTGCCCCGTTGTCAGCGCTAACTTGGCCAGCTTGCCCCGTTGTCAGCGCTAACCTGGCCAGCTTGCCCCGTTGTCAGCGCTAACTTGGCCAGCTTGCCCCGTTGTCAGCGCTAACATGGCCAGCTTGCCCCGTTGTCAGCGCTAACATGGCCAGCTTGCCCCGTTGTCAGCGCTAACTTGGCCAGCTTGCCCCGTTGTCAGCGCTAACATGGCCAGCTTGCCCCGTTGTCAGCGCTAACTTGGCCAGCTTGTCCCGTTGTCAGCGCTAACTTGGCCAGCTTGCCCCGTTGTCAGCGCTAACTTGGCCAGCTTGCCCCGTTGTCAGCGCTAACTTGGCCAGCTTGCCCCGTTGTCAGCGCTAACTTGGCCAGCTTGCCCCGTTGTCAGCGCTAACTTGGCCAGCTTGCCCCGTTGTCAGCGCTAACTTGGCCAGCTTGCCCCGTTGTCAGCGCTAACTTGGCCAGCTTGCCCCGTTGTCAGCGCTAACTTGGCCAGCTTGCCCCGTTGTCAGCGCTAACTTGGCCAGCTTGCCCCGTTGTCAGCGCTAACATGGCCAGCTTGCCCCGTTGTCAGCGCTAACTTGGCCAGCTTGCCCCGTTGTCAGCACTAACTTGGCCAGCTTGCCCCGTTGTCAGCGCTAACTTGGCCAGCTTGCCCCGTTGTCAGCGCTAACTTGGGCTTGCCCCGTTGTCAGGTAAGTTATTTTACTTTTTTATTTGGTACTTTTACTTTTGTGTCCAGAATTATCGAGCAGAGATAGTCCTGACGGGTCGGCGAATCGCCGGGGGGCGTCGTGATTCCCGCCCCCGCCGGCTGCCGAATTCTCCACGCCGGGGTTTTGGCGGGGGCGGGAATCGCGGCGCGCCGGTTGGCGGCTGCTGGCAGCGGCCCCCCCGGAGAATCTCCGGCCCACGATGGGCCGAGTGACCGCTCGTTTTCGGTGGGTCCCACCGGCGTAAATCACAACAGGTCCTTACCGGCGGGAGCTGGCTCCACGGGCGGCCTGCAGGGTATTCGGGGGGGCACAGGTGGATCTGGCCCCGGGGGGTGCCCCCACAGTGGCCTGGCCCGCGATCAGGGCCCACCGATCTGCGGGCGGGCATTTGCCATGGGGGCACTCTTTCCCTCCGCACCGACCGCTGTCAACCTCCGCCATGGCCAGTGTGGAGAAGAACCCCCCTGCACATGCGCTGGGATGATGCCAGCACACGTTGGCGCTCCCGCGCATGCGCCAACTCGCGCCAGCCGGCGGAGGCCCTTCAGCGCCGGTTGGCGTGGCACCAAGCCCTTCCGCGCTGGCTGGCGCGGTGCCAAACACTCCGACGCCGGCCTAGCCCCTGAAGGTGCGGAGGATGCCTCACCTTCGGGGCGGCCCGACGCCGGAGTGGTTCACGCCCCGCCGGTTCGCGGGGAATCCCGCCCCATTTTCCCCATAGGATTAGTGTTTATAAATATGTTTAAAATGTACATAAAGTGAAAAAAAGATTTTTTATAAAAACTTTGACCTGTCATGAGGATGTTAATTCTATTAAAGGAACTATAATGGATAGACTGGGTATGGAGTGTATATCCTCTTCGGCGATCACTCACTAACGAGTATGATTGTCCACCAAAGGAACTCGATGGGCGGAATTCGCTGATAATGGGGCTATGTCCCCACGCCGGCAAGATAATGGGTGCAAATCACTCTGGACTTTCCTGAAGAAAGTCTAGAGTGATTCCCCGTTTGAAGGGGGCTCTCAGGGCCCCGGAGTGATCCACACAGCTCCAGCGTCCGATACGGGGCCCTGCGGCGACGGCCCCCTGCAACATGGCCGACCCACACCGAGGGCCGGCCCCAACAATATAGCCTCCCCCCCAGATTGCACACGCCCACCGATCGGTGGCCCCCAACTGAGTCCACAGCCGCCACTCCAAGTGCCTGCCATGTGGAACCATGAATGAACCACGCCGGCGGGAACTCGGGCAGTTGCCAGCAGAGGTTCACCGCGGGGGCCACTTTCAATGGCCCCTGGCACCAATCGCGGGTCTGACGCCCATTTTCCGCCCCCGTGCCGAGAGCAATTGCGCCGCGCAGGGTCTGAGAATCCCGGCCCATGTCACTGTTCATGGGTTCTGTGGGTCCTTGCGTGGCTGATGAGTCCGATCCGAGAGCCACATCTTTGACTGCACACCTGACTGGTGTTTCTGGGAGGTGGGATCGATCCTTGTACTCAAGACCGCGGGTATTCCTTTCTCAGGCTCCTTTTCCGGGCCTCCTCATGTGTCGAAGAATTGATTCCCTTCAATCAGGGGGTTCCTCCAAGTAGGTCTCGTCTGAGCAAGGGTCTCCCAGGCGTTGACGTCAATGTTGCATTTCTTGAGATAACCCTCCAGGGTGTCTTGGAAGCGTTTCCTTTGTCCTCCTCCTGTTGCTCTTCACCCTGTGCAGGGTGAAGAAGATTTGTTTTGGCAGTCAGGACTCTGACATCCTAAGTACATGGCTGGCCCAGCAGAGTTGGTTTCAGATGATCATGACCTCGATGCTGGTGTTCTTGGTTCCTCCAAGGACGCTGATGTCAGCACGCCTGTCTTCCCAGATGGTGCCGAGCTAAAGTACATTTGGATTTTGCAATTTATTTTAAGCTGTGTTGTATAAGAGTCTCCCTGATATAATGTTGATACTTAAAAGCCCCAGTGATTACTTCAAATGATTTAGCAAAGTTTAATGCCTTAGTTGATGTATGCCAGCCTCCTGTAAGCTAATGTGAACTATCTCTCGAACAGGCATTGCAGGTTCAAAATCTGGAGTCAGGCTATATGTCTGTCTGGTGAGGAAGAGAATCAATTATCTGCCCCTTAGTGTGTACAGGCAAAGGACATCATATTAAATGATGTCAGAGGAGTTGTGTGCCAGGAGACTGCAATTCAGCAAAGAAGCAAGGACACCAGGCTGCCTTAACAGTGAAGATTAAACTCACGATGGTTGTTGTGTGTTGTGAATTGCACAACTTTTCCTTTCAACATGGACTGAGTATTCACCTGGAAGATGACTTGCCATCAGAAGCTGGAGGAGGACAATATGGAGCCTTTTTTTTATTCATCCATGCGATGTGGGCATCACTGGCTGGGCCAGCATTTAAGAGTCAACCACATTGCTGTGGGTCTGGAGTCACATGTAGACCAGACCAGGTAAGGACAGCAGATTTCCTTCCCTAGAGGACATTAGTGAACCAGATGGGATGACAATCGGCAATGGCTTCATGGTCACCTTTTGGACTTGTAATTCCAGATATTTACTGAATTCTAATTTCACCATCGATCATGGAGGGATTCGTACCTGGGTCCCCAGAGCATGATTCTGGGTCTCTGGATTACCAATCGAGTGATAATACCACTACCCCACTGTCTCCCCGATGCAGACATACCTCCTGGTGCAGGTGTGCAAGCCCAGGCTCCAGGTGACACAAGGGGAGTTCAAGCACAACTGGCAGCTGCTGCTTTTGGACATTGAACCCTCCTTCCTTTCCCCTCCCCTCCTCCCTCCTCCTTTCCTCCCTCCCCTCCCCTCTCCTTCCCTTTTCTCTTCACCCCTTTTTCCCCTCTCTTCACCCCTTTCCCTCCCTCCCCTTCCCTCAACCCTCTTCCCCCTCCAAATCATCCCCTTCCCCCACACCCCCACTCCCTCCCTTCTCCCATTATCTTTCACCTCCCCTTCCTTCCCTCACCCACTTTCCCCTTCCACTCAACCCTCCCCTCCCTTTTCCCTTCCCACTCCCCTTTCCCCTCCCCTTCCCTCCCTCCACTCACCCTTCCCCCCACCCCTCCCCTCCCCCTTCCTCCCCTCCCCTCCCTATTTACAGAAATAGGATTCACCTGAGGAAGGAGCAGCGCTCCGAAAGCTAGTGACATCGATACAAACCTGTTGGACTTTAACCTGTGTGTTGTAAGACTTCTTACTGTGCTCACCCCAGTCCAACGCCGACATCTCCACATCATATTTACAGAAAGACAACAGAACCATTGTGTTCAAGTTTTTAAAAAAGACTAATTGTTGTGTTGTTTATCTATGTGTGTGTGTGTGTCTATAGAGAGAGTGGGAGTAGTTAGAAAGGGTGGGTTGGGAAAGGGGTATTAGTCAGTTATATTTTCTGCCCGTTTAATTCGGGCGGCACAGTAGCACAGTGGTTAGCGCTGTTGCTTCATAGCCCAAGGGTCCCAGATTCGATTCTAGGCTTGGGTCACTGCCTGTGCGGAGTCTGCACGTTCTCCCTGTGTCTGCGTGGGTTTCCTCCGGGTGCTCCGGTTTCCTCCCACAAGTCCCGAAAGACGTGCTGTTAGGTAATTTGGACATCCTGAATTCTCCCTCTGTGTACCCGAACAGGCGCCGGAATGTGGCGACTAGGGACTTTTCACAGTAACCTCATTGCAGTGTTAATGTAAGCCTACTTGTGACAATAAAGATTATTATTATCAATACTGTACATAATAAAAGGTTACTTGTGTTAAAGTTACAAACATGGTGACTGCAGTTTATTGGGTTCAGTCAAGGTCTTCAGGTATTTTAAAATAACATTAATTGCACTTGTCTGGCGACTCCGGGTCAGTTATGGCTGGAATTGACCGCACCCTCGCCCAAGGGTCAGTGACAGTGTCAAGTCTCAAACCTGAGCCAAAGTAGGGGCTGGCTTTAGATTCAGCCATGTCTCTCGATGCCCCATTCTAGCTCAAGGGAATGTCCCTGTATTGCAGGTCGGTCTAATTTTACTAAGTGCTGCATGTTTGCCTGACAATTATTTGGAAACTGGCCACGAGGGTGTTAAATGCTGATAAATGTCTTTTTATGTTGACCCAACACGATCAAATAAAACCACATCTTAGGTTAGTGAAAAAAACAAAACGAGTGATGTTTTTAACAGTCGGTCACAGTCATTCTGCTGGCAGCCTTATCTGAGCAGATGCAGCTTCCTGCACTGTCCCTCACCTCACCACAGAGTCCACAGTCTGGCTAGTGTTAACCCCAACACAAACCCTCCCGGAGGCTCAAACCAGGCTACATGTCGCACACTGCCCACAGATGCTCACTGTGGAGTTATTAACTCAGCTTAGATCCAGCCACTTATAAGCATTTCAAAAACTCAATATCCTAAATTGGCACAGTTATGAAAAGGCAACACTTGTCGATAGCAACGGGCAAATCACCTATTGCTAGTAACAAGGCTTATGGAGTGAGGATCATAGTCACACACACTGACGTCTGTACTTAGATTCACACAGTGCACAAAGACTATTCAGCCCATGGTGCCTTGCTAGCTCACTGAAAGACCTATTTATTGTAGTCAGTGAGGAGTCCTGAAAAGGAGAATTGAAATAGTTTATTTCCTACTCACAGCTGAAAATAAAATACCAAACTAACAGTCCAAGTCCCACCGGGACCATCCTGACATACCGAATCCTTCCTGGGCCGGCTTTTAGCTCGGGGAATTAATGAGCCACCTGTTGGGCCTCCACCCCTCTGCGGGGGAGCTCGTACTCCACGAGCCCCACAGGGAAATCAATCAGATCGAGGTTACAACATCCCTCCCCCCCACCCCTCAAAGTCTGTAAGTCTCTCTGTTGTAGGGGGTGGAGGAGATTGTCTTCTCCACTTGGCCAACGGTTGCGCCTCGGGCTGTTGTGGGACTGGGTCAAGGGTGTGTAGCGTGACGGGGAGCATTTTCACGTCGATCGTTTGAGGGCCACCATTGGCGACTGTTCCCTGGTGAGGCCGTCATCGGAAAACTCAAATGTCTGCATCGCCATGTCAGATTCCGAATCCTCCATTTCACGCATCTCAGTGTCGAAGCCCCCAGGGGACAATGCCCCCAGATCCTCATGTGCAGACTGGCAGGGCTCGAAGGTGGTCCCTCCAGTGAGGCTTGTCCTAACTCTGGCTCTCTACTCTGGAGATGATCTAGATGCGTCTGCACCATCTGTTCTCTAGTCTTTAGTTGGTTGGATACTGATCCAGTCTGTTTCATCACTGGATCCAACGCACCGTCACCGAAGTTCCGGATGTCCACCACGTCCCTTGGTCGAAGGCCTCTGATCTGTGTCCGTCTGCTTCAGTACTGCCTCTGAAAGTCTTGACTGCATTCTACTTTCCTGCTAATATCAGGACATTAGACTAATGCAAGTCTGAGCCTGTGTCCCAAAAACAGTTCCTTCGGTGCCACTCCAGTCAAAACGTGTGGTCTAGTAACTGAACAAAAAGCACGCCAACCTCGTCTCCATGGATCCCGTGGCCTGTTTTTCATACCCTTCTTGAAAGTCTGCACTGCTCGTTTCGCCAGACTATTTGAGGAAGGGTGGTATGGGGCCGTTGGTATGTGCTTCATCCCGTTAGTCTTCATGAAGCATTCAAACTCTTCACTGGTGAACAGCTTACAGCTGTCCGTCACTAGTACCTCTGGGATGTCATGGGTGCTTGAAAGAGAGTTGCAGCTTCACAATGGTGGCCTTTGAAGTGGTGAATGACATTTGATGGACATCTAGCCATTTGGAATGGGCGTCCACCATGAGCATGAACACTGTGCTTTGGAAAGGTCTGGCAAAATCTGCGTCTAGGCACACCCAAGGCCAGCCCACCCATTTCCACGGGTGGAGTGGTGCGGCTGGCAAGAGCTTCTGATGTTCTTGGCATGTGGAGCATTGTTTTTTTTTCAAATAAAGGGACAATTTAGTGTGGCCAATACACCTACCCTGCACATCTTTGGGTTGTGGGGCGAGACCCTGGCAGACACAGGGAGAATGTGCAAACTCCAAAAGGACAGTGACCCAGGGCCGGGATGAACCCGGGTCCTCAGCTCATGTGGAGAATTGTTGGACCAGTCGCTCGATCTCCATCCAGGCCTGACCACCATACGAAGCTCCTGACTCACATTTTCAACTTTGACACCTCGGGTGTCCTTTGTGCCGGTCTTGATGTATGGCCTGTCTGCCCTGACTTGGGATCATAACGGGAGCTCCCCACACTGAGCATATGCTGCTTGATCTCAAAACCCGCAGTTCCTTAGGCAGTTTCCCTTACTGGCCCCCCTGTAAGACGTGGCGTAACTTTGCCAATACTGGGTACTTCTGTGTCAGTCACATTTCTGAGCAGCGGTGACCGGCAAGGTATCCATAAAAGGTAAGGTCAATATGACCTCATCAGTCCTTGGTGGCGTTGGGGCTGGGGGGCATGTTGGCAGTGGGAGCTGGCTCAGAACATCTGCATTTGCAATCACATGCCCAGGCGATGTTCAAACATGCACTCGTATGCCACTAGCACTCGGCCCCATCATTGTGTTGGGACAGTTGTCAGTGGCAGAATTGCCTTGTCCTCTTTAAATAATCCGAGCAGTGACTTGTGGCCTGTTATGATGGTGAATCGATGCCCATACACATACTGGTGAAATTTCTACACCGCAAAGACGACGGTCTACCCTTCTTTCATTATCTGAGCATAGTTGCACTCTGCAGCAGCCAAAATACGTGAAGCATAGGCTATCGGTCTTTTGTGCCCGTCATCCATGCGGTGGGCTAACACCTCCTCGATTCCGTCTGGGGAGGTGTCGCAAGGGACCAAAAGGGGCTTTGAGGGGTCATAATTGGTCAATAACCCTGATGATGAGAGGCGGCGTTTCACCCTGGCGAAGGCTTCTTCATGCGGCGCTCTCCACGCCCATTCATGATGCTTCTTAAGTAGCACATTCAACGGTGCGAGGACGGTGGCCAGGTTAGGGATAAATTCCCTGAAATAATTTACGAGGCCTAAGACTGACCATAACGCGGTTGAGTTTTAAGGGGTGGGGGATTGTATGATTGCTCACACTGCGATGATATGTGAACTATCATCTATGTATATAACATAATTACCAAACCGTATGTAAACATTAGTGCTGTACACATAGATTTGTATTCTAGCATCCAACCACAGGTGGCGTTAGGAGAATGTCACTGGAAGACACCACATGGTGAGACAGGATGCATTCTAGCATCTGACCAAAGGTGGCATGGCAACAAGAGTAGGTCACTGGAAGACAGGCCACATGGAGACTGGACGTATTCTCTTGGACAGCACAGATATACAGAATCTGGACAGCAAGCACAGAGTACAGTCGCATATCAAGCAGCACCTGAGTCAACAGTAATTAATAATAGTTAATCATAGTTGTTTGTATTTAACCGTAATATCCAACTGTAATCTTACATCATAGAAAGCTTTTAGCGTTTTAGTTAATTAATAAACAATTTTGTTCATTTACAAAGCTGTACGTTCTTTGAGCACTTCAACTATAAAGACCTTGCCATCCATGCGTGCAGAGAACATTACACACACCTTCTACTCTATTGGGTGCAGGCCATCTCAGTTGACAGGATACCCTATGTACGTGACCTCTTTGGCGTAGAAAACGCATTTTCCTTCTTGAGGCGGATGCCTGTCTCAGAAAACCTGTAGAGGACTTCCTCCAAATTGCTCAGATGCTCCTTTTCGGTGGCTCTGATGACCAGGACACCCTCCAAGTAGATCGCCACTCGCTGATGTTCTCCATGACTCTCTGGAAAAAAGCACAACCTGATGACATTCCAAATGGTAACCTTGTATAGTCACAGACACTGCTGTGGATATTAATGGTCATAGATTTTCTGGAATCTGTGTCCAGCTCCAATTGAAGGTATGTACATAGAACATAGAACAATACAGCGCAGTACAGGCCCTTCGGCCCACGATGTTGCACCGAAACAAAAGCCATCTAACCTACACTATGCCATTATCATCCATATGTTTATCCAATAAACTTTTAAATGCCCTCAATGTTGGCGAGTTCACTACTGTAGCAGGTAGGGCATTCCACGGCCTCACTACTCTTTGCGTAAAGAACCTACCTCTGACCTCTGTCCTATATCTATTACCCCTCAGTTTAAAGCTATGTCCCCTCGTGCCAGCCATTTCCATCCGTGGGAGAAGGCTCTCACTGTCCACCCTATCCAACCCCCTGATCATTTTGTATGCCTCTATTAAGTCTCCTCTTAACCTTCTTCTCTCCAACGAAAACAACCTCAAGTCCATCAGCCTTTCCTCATAGGATTTTCCCTTCATACCAGGCAACATCCTGGTAAATCTCCTCTGCACCCGCTCCAAAGCCTCCACGTCCTTCCTATGATGCGGTGACCAGAACTGTACGCAATACTCCAAATGCGGCCGTACCAGAGTTCTGTACAGCTGCAACATGACCTCCTGACTCCAGAACTCAATCCCTCTACCAATAAAGGCCAACACTCCATAGGCCTTCTTCACAACCCTTTCAACCTGGGTGGCAACTTTCAGGGATCTATGTACATGGACACCTAGATCCCTCTGCTCATCCACACTTTCAAGAACTTTACCATTAGCCAAATATTCCGCATTCCTGTTATTCCTTCCAAAGTGAATCACCTCACACTTCTCTACATTAAACTCCATTTGCCGCCTCTCAGCCCAGCTCTGCAGCTTATCTATATCCCTCTGTAACCTGCTACATCCTTCCAGACTATCGACAACACCACCGACTTTAGTATCGTCTGCAAATGTACTCACCCACCCTTCTGCGCCTTCCTCTAGGTCATTGATAAAAATGACAAACAGCAACGGCCCCAGAACAGATCCTTGTGGTACTCCACTTGTGACTGAACTCCATTCTGAACATTTCCCATCAACCACCACCCTCTGTCTTCTTTCAGCTAGCCAATTTCTGATCCACATCTCTAAATCACCCTCAATCCTCAGCCTCCGTATTTTCTGCAATAGCCTACCGTGGGGAACCTTATCAAACGCTTTGCTGAAATCCATATACACCACATCAACTGCTCTACCCTCGTCTACCTGTTCAGTCACCTTCTCAAAGAACTCGATAAGGTTTGTGAGGCATGACCTACCCTTCACAAAGCCATGCTGACTATCCCTGATCATATTATTCCTATCTAGATGATTATAAATCTTGTCTCTTATAATCCCCTCCAAGACTTTACCCACTACAGACGTGAGGCTCACCGGTCTATAGTTGCCTGGGTTGTCTCTGCTCCCCTTTTTGAACAAAGGGACCACATTTGCTATCCTCCAGTCCTCTGGCACTATTCCTGTAGCCAATGATGACATAAAAATCAAAGCCAAAGGTCCAGCAATCTCTTCCCTGGCCTCCCAGAGAATCCTAGGATAAATCCCATCAGGTCCCGGGGACTTATCTATTTTCAGCCTGTCCAGAATTGCCAACACCTCTTCCCTACGTACCTCAATGCCATCTAATCTATTAGCCTGGGGCTCAGCATTCTCCTCCACAACATTATCTTTTTCCTGAGTGAATACTGACGAAAAATATTCATTTAGTATCTCGCCTATCTCTTCAGACTCCACACACAATTTCCCATCCCTGTCCTTGACTGGTCCTACTCTTTCCCGAGTCATTCGCTTATTCCTGACATACCTATAGAAAGCTTTTGGGTTTTCCTTGATCCTTCCTGCCAAATATGTGTGACTCATATTGAGTTTAGAAAAAGAGTGGCCTCCTGCCAACTTTGTGTAGAGGTTCTCTGTTCATGGTATCGTGCATCTGTCCAATCAAGAGGCCTTGCTCACTGTTAGCTTACATTTCCTGCACTACCGGACGGTTTTGTCGGTTTAAGTACTGGGACTACAGATGCTGCCCCAATCTGCAAATTATACTGGCCAGATGATTCCTAGGTTTTCCAAGTGGTTGAATTTGTCCCCTATCTTTGTCAACAATGCACAGGGAACTGGGCGGGCCCTGAAATACTTTAGTTGGGCCTCAGGGTCTACATGTATCTCAGCCTTGGTACTTTTGATTTTACCCAGGCCCTCCTGGAAAACTTGAGGGTACTTCCTCAGGACTTTGTATAATCCCCTAGTGTCCATCTTGATAATTCTTTGTCTGTCCAAATGGAGCCTCTGTGGCAATCACTGCCCATAAATCTCAGGCCGGGGACATGAACTATTATCAAGGGCAGCCTGTGGACTGCTGTCCATAGGCAATTGGGGTCATCGATGGCTAAGGGCTCCCCCGTGTCGGTTGCCAACCTCGCCTTGGTATTCTGCAAGTTCAACTGCTGGATTCCTGCCTTAATCTTTTCAAATGTCTGGCATCCTATCACTGGGACTGCAGCCCCCTTTTCCAGCTCCATTTCTAGTGGGTGGCCATTCACCTGTACAGTGACCTTGATGCGGAATCCCGCGACACAGTGATACAATTCAATTGCATCCACCCGTCTTCGTTGGGCTGCTCCATGTGGAGGGCACTGGCTCTCGGCAGGCTCCTCTATCGACCAGGGCGGCGTGCTTGCTGGCTGACCTGGCATTGCCTGTCTCTGGCACCGCACCACCGTGGAGTTTCCTCTTTTGATTCTCGGGAGGTGTCTTGCCTGGTTGCAGCGATCCTTGGCCAATAGGCCTGGTCGTAATGGTATTTGGGTAAGGATGGCGTCCCAGAGGTCCCACTCCCAGGGAGCGCTGCTCATCTGAATGAGCTATTCACCAAGCTATACATCTCCATCCCTGACATCCCCCAGATCTCCTGGACCACTTTCTCCGCCCTGATCCGTGAGAGGGAGATCTCAACTGCTTTTTTTGGTCCAGCAACGGGTCAGCCAGCAATTGCTGCTGGGTCGCCAATTTGCTTACAACACATACAAGGTGGCCTCGTAGCATCTCAGTTAGGGTTGGCCCATAGTCGCAGAGTTCCACCAGTGTTAAAAACTCCGAAGCAGACTCCCCTGTGATTTTTTTCGGCCGTGTTAAACCGGTATTGTTGGACAATGATTGATGGCTTGGGGTTGTAGTGATTTGTCATGGGTGGCACTAATTCCTCGAACGTCTTGGAGTCTGGGACTGCAGGGTAGGTTAGGCTCCTTATGACGCTGAAAGTGGGGACCCCACAGATGGTCAAATGAATCACCATCTGGTGCTCTTCCTCATTAATTTCATTTGCCCTTATGAAATATCGCATATGCCCCACGTACTGAGCTCCATCTTCCACACTCGCATCAAACGTGTCGAGTCTACAGGTGGGCGATGAGTCTCCTTTGTGTTGAGAAGCAGCAATATTCTAAATGGGAGGCTATAGAATCATAGAATTTACAGTGCAGAAAGAGGCCTTTCGGCCCATCGAGTCTGCACCGGCCCTTGGAAAAGCACCCTGCTAAAGCCCTAAGGGGCAATTTAGCATGGCCAATTCACCTAACCTGTACATCTTTGGACTGTGAGAGGAAACCGGAGCACCCGGAGTAAACCCACGCACACACGGGGAGTACGTGCAGACTCCGCACAGACAGTGACCTGAGGCCGGAATTGAACCCGGGTCCCTGGAGCTGTGAGGCAGCAGTGCTTACCACTGTGCTACCGTGCCGCCCCCGTTTTATTCTCGCTGGCAATATTGTAGTCAATGAGGAGCCCTGAAAAGGAGAAAATAGTTTATTTCCTACTTACGCTAGGAAATACAATAACAAATTAACAGTCCAAGTCCCAGCCTGGACCATCCTGAGATACCGGCTCATTCCTCGGCCGGCTTTTCGCTCGGGGAATTAATAAGCCCACTGCTGGCTCCCTGTGCCTCAGTGGGAGCTCACACTCCATGAGCCCCATGGGGAGATCAATCGGGTTGCCGTTGTGGGTGTTGTGAGGGTTATAACAGTATTCAATTAGTTTCTTTGGCCTTCCCTTTCCCCATCGCCCTATAACTTTTTCCACTTCAAGGCTGGAATCTGCCGTTCTGAATTGGAATCTCAGTGGTGGGTCTGGAGTGAGTGATTCCTGTTTGAGAGGAGTGGGAGAACGGCTGAACAGGTGTAATTTTGCATCGTTCAGCTCATTACTTCTGTATCTGTGCAGAGTATGGTGAATCTCATCATCCCAGCCCTTACTTCATGGGATCAAATGTCAGATGCCATATTTGAAGGGCACCCAGTCAGCCTCCCTTCCCTTCCCTCCTTAACCCGCCTCCCAGGTCAAGCCTCCATGCCAACCCTTCCATCTGATCCAGGTCCAGCCTTTGGGCAACTTCTGCTACCCACACCGAATGTGTGTGAGGTTATGAGAAGATCCCCAAGAGGACTAAAGCTGGGTCCACTCACACCAAAGTCATGGAAGAAGTGAAGTTGATAGTTGCACATCATTTATATACAATCGTAAAACTGAACGAGCTAATTTCTGCTTGCGGTGAACATAATTTGACATGGACACTTAATTCCAGTGAGGCGGCCTTTAAATGAGCATGCCTTTTAGGCAGCACGGTAGCATAGTGGCTAGCACTGTGACTTCACAGCACCAGGCTCCCAGGTTCGATTCCCCGCTGGGTCACTGTCTGTGCAGAGTCTGCACGTTCTCCCCGTGTGTGCGTGGGTTTCCTCCGGGTGCTCCGGTTTCCTCCCACAGTCCAAAGACGTGCAGGTTAGGTGGATTGGCCACGCTAAATTGCCCTTAGTGACCAAAAACAAAGGTTAGGAGGGGTTATTGGGTTACGGGGATAGGGTGGAAGTGAGGGCTTAAGTGGGTCGGTGCAGACTCGATGGGCCGAATGGCCTCCTTCTGCACTGTATGTTCTATGTTCTTATGACTGACATGCTAACACATGCAAAAGGACTTCCCAATACTGTTTGGCAGGGAAGCTCTACCCAAGAACAGAATTCCGACAGTTCACGCCAATGTCAGGAAACTGATTTTTGGTCTTATCTCCAATTCCTTTCGAGTTTGTTTCCAACTGTCTTTCAGTAAATGCATTCCAGAACAAAACAAAATGGTTAGAAAAAGGGGCGTCATTCTCCGACCCCCCGCCGGGTCGGAGAATGGCCGTTGGCCGCCGTGAATCCCGCCCCCGCCGAAGTCTCCGAAGGGAGAAAAGTCGGCGGGGCGTTAATGGCGCCGCTGCCGCGGAGAATGTCACGGGTCTGCGCAAGGCAGCCGATTTTCGGCCTGCCGATATTCTCCCTTCCGGATGGGCCGAAGTCCCGTCGACGTGATGACCGTTCACGTCGACGTGAATCAAACCTCCTTTTCATCGGCGTGACCCGGTGCTCCAGGCTCACGCCGACCAGCGAGGAGGTGAGTGACGGCCTGGGGGGTTGGCTCTGGGCAGGAAATGGCGTGGCCGCAGACTGATTGCGTGAGGAGAGGTGTGTCTCGGCTTGTGTGTGTGTGTGTGCGGCGGGGGGGGGGGGTGGTTAGAGTAGGCTGGGCTCCGGGGGAGTGCCGGGAGGGGGTCCGTGCCGGGGTGGAGGTTGGGGGTTGGGGGGGGGTCCGTGCCGGGGTGGAGGTTGGGGGTTGGGGGGGGGGGTCCGTGCGGGGTGGAGGTTGGGGAGGGGGTCCGTGCTGGGGTGGAGGTTGGGGGTGTCTGTGCCGGGGTGGAGGTTGGGGGTTGGGGGGGGGGTCCGTGCTGGGGTGGAGGTTGGGGAGGGGGTCCGTGCCGGGGTGGAGGTTGGGGGGGGGGTCCGTGCTGGGGTGGAGGTTGGTGGTTGGGGGGGGTCCGTGCTGGGGTGGAGGTTGGGGAGGGGGTCCGTGCCGGGGTGGAGGTTGGGGGGGGGTCCGTGCAGGGGTGGAGGTTGGGGGGGGTCCGTGCCGGGGTGGAGGTTGGGGGGGGGTCCGTGCTGGGGTGGAGGTTGGGGGTTGGGGGGGGTCCGTGCTGGGGTGGAGGTTGGGGTGGGGGTCCGTGCTGGGGTGGAGGTTGGGGGGGGGGGTCCGTGCCGGGGTGGAGGTTGGGGGTTGGGGAGGGGGTCCGTGCCGGGGTGGAGGTTGGGGGTTGGGGGGGGTCCGTGCCGGGGTGGAGGTTGGGGGTTGGGGGGGGTCCGTGCCGGGGTGGAGGTTGGGGAGGGGGTCCGTGCTGGGGTGGAGGTTGGGGGGGGGTCCGTGCCGGGGTGGAGGTTGGGGGTTGGGGGGGGGATTCGTGCTGGGGTGGAGGTTGGGGAGGGGGTCCGTGCCGGGGTGGAGGTTGGGGGGGGGGGTCCCTGCTGGGGTGGAGGTTGGTGGTTGGGGGGTGTCCGTGCTGGGGTGGAGGTTGGGGAGGGGGTCCGTGCCGGGGTGGAGTTTGGGGGGGGGGTCCGTGCCGGGGTGGAGGTTGGGGGGGGGGACCGTGCTGGGGTGGAGGTTGGGGGTTGGGGGGGGTCCGTGCTGGGGTGGATGTTGGGGAGGGGGCCCGTGCTGGGGTGGAGGTTGGGGGGGGGTCCATGCCGGGGTGGAGGTTGGGGGTTGGGGAGGGGGTCCGTGCCGGGGTGGAGGTTGGGGGGGGTGGTCCGTGCTGGGGTGGAGGTTGGGGGTTGGGGGGGGTCCGTGCCGGGGTGGAGGTTGGGGAGGGGGTCCGTGCCGAGGAGGGTGATGGGAGGGCAAATGAGTTGGTCCACCTGGCCAGGTGCCAGCCTCCAACAGTTGGACCCATGCGGTCCATGCCACCTGGCTGGGGGGAGGAGGGGATATGGGCAATGATGACATGTCGTCGTTCCCCTCCCCCCCACCAGGCCGTCATGTTTTCAGACCATCCAGCGATGTTGGCCGCCATGGTGGCAGCCGTTCATGTCTATGTTGCCCTGGATGAGGAGGAGGAGGAGGAGCGTGCCAGAGAGGCGGCGCAGGCTGCCGCAGAGGGGCAGGCGGCAGCCGCCCAGGCTGGAGGGACACCTGACCGACAGGACGAGGAGGGGGAGGAGGACGTCGCGGCCCCACGGCAACGGAGGCACCCGAGGGCGCCCCGTGTGTACCGGCCCCGGCAGTCATACCAGGACCTCACGGACCGGGAATGCAGGAGGAGACTCCGGATGAGCCGGGAAACCGTGGTACACATCTGCCACCTGCTGGCACACCTGTCACCGCGTGGCACTGGCGGGGGACACCCTCTCCCCGTGTCCATCAAGGTTACGGTGGCCCTGAACATTTATGCAACGGGGTCATTCCAGGCACCGAGTGGGGACCTGTCCGGCATATCGCAGACATCGGTGCACCGGTGCATCCGGGCAGTGACAGATGCCCTCTATGCCATGGCGCACCGCTACATCCGCTTCCCCGTGGACCGGGCCAGCCAAGATGCCCGGGCCTTGGGCTTCTCTGCCGTTGCCGGGTTCCCCATGGTCCAGGGCGCGATCGATGGGATGCACGTCGCCGTGCGGCCACCTGCAGATAACAGGGCCGTGTTCACTAATAGGAAGGGGACCTATTCGATGAACGTACAGGTGGTCTGCGACCACCGCATGATGATCCTGCACGTCTGCGCCCGTCACCCAGGCAGTGTACACGACTCATTCGTGTTGTCGCGGTCATCCATCCCCGGCATGTACGAGGGACGCCATCCCCGGCTGAGGGGCTGGTTGCTGGGCGACAGGGGCTACCCATTGCGATCGTGGCTGATGACGCCTATACGGAGGCCACGCAATGAGGCGGAGTCCCGCTACAATGATGCCCATGTAGCGACAAGGGGAGTGATCGAGAGGTGCTTTGGCGTGCTGAAGATGCGTTTCAGGTGCCTGGACCTCTCTGGGGGCGCCCTCCAGTATCGGTCAGATAGGGTCGGCCGCATCATTGTGGTGTGCTGCGTCCTGCACAACATAACCCAGCAGAGGGGCGATGTGCCGCAGGCAGAGGAGGGTGGAGTGGAGGAGCAGCAGGAAGAGGCGCAGTCCTCCCCAGATGAGTGGGATGGGGGCAATGGTCAGGGCAGACGGGGTAGACACAGGCGGGTGGCTGTCCACCGTTACCGGCTGGCCCAGCGGGCACGGGACAGACTGATAGCCGCCCGCTTCACTGACTAGATGGGCGTGGGAATCGAGTAGTATGGCCACAGACCGCACACCATGGCAACAGCCGACCACCCACACCCCCCACCCATCCACCCACCCAGCACCCTCACCCCCCCTCCCCAACCCCACACACCCCACCCGCATGCACACCACCCCCCCCCCCCCCAATTGCCGATCCACCGGCGGCACAACGGGCCGGGCTCACCCAATTGTGGGTGGACGCGTGTCTATCGCAGGCCATGGAGGATGATGACAACCCGCCCTGCGATGAGCTCCTGGCTCTACATCGTTGGACTATGTCTGACCCATGGCCACAGTACCACCATCCACCCGGACCATCCCTGCATGCGGCTGTGACACTGCAGCGCACGGTCCCGTCCTCTGCCCGGGGGATGTTGATGGCGGCCCAGGGGGAAGGGGGCAGACTCACCTGGGGCTGAGGTAAGACCACCCGTCACACACACACTTGCGCTCAACGTACATGACACGCCCGCACACTTTGGACAGAGCACAAAGGCAGCTTCGGTAGGTGTAACATTGACTTTAATAACCAAAGGAGTTCATGCACGTGCCCTAGCCCCTAAAATTCATCTGTGCCCTGCACCCGTGCCAACTTACTCAGTGTCTAATTGTTTGGCCTTACGGGCCCTTTGACTACGTCTACGTGGTTCCCCAGACGGTACAGCAGAACTGGAGGTGGACTCCTGTGATTCCTGCCCTCTGACACTGGATCCCTTTGGCGGCCGTTTCCTGGGGCGTTCTGGCCTAGATGGGCCAGGCTGCGGCCCGGGCGACTGGGATGGCGAGCTGCCAGCCTGTCCTGCCCGTTGCCCACCCGATGCACCTGGGACGGAAGGGGGGGAGTCCGAGGTGTCGCGGTGTACCGGGACCTCCCCTACAGAGGGAGCCGGGACGGACCACACCACCTCCTCCTCCCTCGGGGTGCCCGATGGCCCCCAGGCCTCTACATGGGTGGGGGATGCGAACGGACTGGCCATCCGATGCGCCCCCGACATCTGGCGCTGCCAGTCCTGGAGGCCCGTGCTGGTATCGACAGGGGTCTGCAGGTTTGCAGCCATGGAGCCCAGGGGGTTGTCAAACCCTGTCTGTGACAGTGCGACACCGGCTCGCACATGGCCACTGGCGCCGATGCCCTCAGCGATGGCCTGCTGAGACTGGGCCATGGCCTGCTGAGACTGGGCCATGGCCTGCTGAGACTGGGCCATGGCCTGCAGAGACTGGGCTATGGCATGCTGAGACTGGGCCATGGCCTGCTGAGACTGGGCTATGGCGTTGAGCGCCTCTGCCATCTGGCGCTGGCACTGGCTCATGGCCTCCTGTGAGAGGGCAGCCATTTCCTGGGCCACAGACGCCGCCTGCACGGAAGGCCCCAGGCCTCGCAAACCGTTCCCCATGTCTGACACCGTCGCACCCATTGCCTCCACCGCGGACGCCACCCGTGCGGTGTCAGCCTGGGTGGCACGCATGACCGGGACCACTCCCAGCTCCTGGACGCGGGTGGACTCCTCCACCTGCGACCGCAGCCGCCGCAAGCCACCCGTCACCCTATTCGCTCGTCTCCGTGTCGGTGGTTGCATCGGATCTATGTGTGGGTGTGGTAAATGCAGGAACCCAGGATCCATCTGGGCGGCAGATGTTCGCTTGGCCTGGGCTGCCCTCCGACCGCCCGGTCCCTCTGCTGCTCCTACCTCCACCTGCTGTACCGGGACGGCTGTGTTGTGCGCACCAGTGAGTGTACCAGACGCCTCATCACTAAAGTGCCCAACCGTGGTGAGTGTTTCTGCGATGGTGGAGGGTGTTGGTGACAGCAGTGGCGTTGTGTCGTGCTCTTCGTCCCACTCTGACTCCATGGCACTTTGGGGTGGGGGTTCGTCTCCACCCATCCACTCTGAGTCACTGTCCGGTATTTCGTCTTCCCGGGTAGGGGTGTCCTGGGTAGTGCTGTCCCGGGTAGTGCTGTCCCGGGTAGTGCTGTCCCGGGTAGGGGTGTCCTGGGTAGTGCTGTCCCGGGTAGTGGTGTCCCGGGTAGTGGTGTCCTGGGTAGTGGTGTCCTGGCTCGGATGTGACGGGGGCCTGTGGCTGCCCCCCTCATCGCTGGGTGGTCGCTCCCGCATGTGACGGGGGTGTCGTCTCCCTGTTGCTCCAGGTCTCTCCGTCTCCCGTGGTGTGCGAGGGGCATCCTGCGGGCGTCGCGTGCTGGAGGGTCCGGGTCTCTCCGTCTCCCGTGGTCTCCGAGGGGCACCCTGCGGGCGTCGCATGCTGGAGGGTCCGGGTCTCTCCGTCTCCCGTGGTCTCCGAGGGGCATCCTGCGGGCGTCGCATGCTGGAGGGTGCGGGTCTCTCCGTCTCCTGTGGTCTCCGAGGGGCATCCTGCGGGCGTGGTGCATCTGCGGGGCTGGGTGCCTGGACGTTTGGTCCTGCGATACACAATGAAGCATGCATGGTTAGACATCAGGCAGTGATCAGCTGATACGGGGGAGGGGGATATAGGGGAGGGGGGATATGGGGACGGGCTGTCGGTGGCTCACTTGCTCGTGGGCCCCCGACCTCTGCATCAGCAACCTCCCGGTCCTCAGGTCCGCCAGCCAGTTCCAGGGCCCTTTCCTCGTGTACGGTCAGTGGCCTCTCATCAGCGGGCCCTCCTCCAGTCCTCACATGCTCCCTATTGTTGTGTGCGCGCTTCTCCTGTGGGGGGGGGGGGGGGTGGTGGCAGGGGTAAAAGGCAACAGTGTTAGGCAGGTATATGAATGCACGCCATCGGTTGCGCGTGCATTGCAGAGGTTAAGGTTAGGGCTGGATTCACTTGGGGGATATGGGGAGGGGGGATATGGGGATATGGGGAGGGGGGATATGGGGGATATGGGGGAGGGGGGATACGGGGGAGGGGGATATGGGGGAGGGGGATATGGGGGAGGGGGATATGGGGATATGGGGAGGGGGGATATGGGGGATATGGGGGGAGGGGGATATGGGGGAGGGGGGATATAGGGGAGGGGGGATATGGGGGAGGGGGGATATGGGGGGGATATGGGGAGGGGGGATATGGGGGAGGGGGGATATGGGGGAGGGGGGATATGGGGATATGGGGGAGGGGGGATATGGGGGAGGGGGGATATGGGGGATATGGGGAGGGGGGATAGGGGGAGGGGGATATGGGGGAGGGGGGATATGGGGGATATGGGGGAGGGGGGATATGGGGGAGGGGGGATATGGGGAGGGGGATATGGGGATATGGGGGAGGGGGATATGGGGATATGGGGGAGGGGGGATATGGGGGAGGGGGGATATGGGGGAGGGGGGATATGGGGAGGGGGGATATGGGGGATATGGGGGAGGGGGGATATGGGGGAGGGGGGATATGGGGGAGGGGGATATGGGGAGGGGGGATATGGGGGAGGGGGCGATATGGGGGAGGGGGATATGGGGGAGGGGGATATGGGGGAGGGGGGATATGGGGAGGTGGGGATATGGGGGATATGGGGGAGGGGGGATATGGGGGAGGGGGGATATGGGGGAGGGGGGATATGGGGAGGGGGGATATGGGGAGGGGGGATATGGGGAGGGGGGGATATGGGGGAGGGGGATATGGGGGAGGGGGGATATGGGGGATATGGGGGAGGGGGATATGGGGGATATGGGGGATGGGGGGATATGGGGGATATGGGGGAGGGGGATATGGGGGATATGGGGAGGGGGATATGGGGAGGGGGATATGGGGGATATGGGGGAGGGGGGGATATGGGGGATATGGGGGAGGGGGATATGGGGAGGGGGATATGTGGGATATGGGGGAGGGGGGATATGGGGAGGGGGGATATGGGGATATGGGGGAGGGGGGATATGGGGGAGGGGGGATATGGGGAGGCTCACCCTGCCTGCAGGACGAGGTCGTTCACCTTCTTGTGGCACTGGGTGCCTGTCCGTGGTGTCAGGGCCACAGCGGTGACGGCCTCTGCCACTTCCCTCCACAGACGCCGGCTGTGGCGTGGGCAACTCTGCAGCCGTGCCCGGGATACAGGGCGTCCCTCCTCTGCTCCACCGCGTCCAGGAGCGCCTCCACATCGCGTGACTCGAACCTCGGGGCTGAGCGACGGCCAGCCATCCAGTCGGGTGTTGCGGTCCGGGTGTTCTGGTCGGGTGGGGGGAGCTGCGCAGCCTTATGAGCCGTCACGCCGCGCAGCGCGTATGACGCTGCATGGCGTGAACCACTGCGCAAGCGCGGATCCCGTTATGTCGCTGCTAGCCCATTTCGGGCTGGAGACTATCGACCCATTTTTTATGACGTGACGCAAGTGGGATTTGCGCCGTTTTTTGCGCCGATCGGCGGACTTTCCGCCGATAACGGAGAATTTCGCCCAAGGTTCCTCATTTCCCAGCTATAAATGTTGTTGATTATTTTAATTTGTTTTTATTCATTCATGGGATGTGGCACGGTGGCACAGTGGTTAGCACTGCAGCTTCACAGCGCCAGGGACCCGGGTTCAATTCCCGCCTTGGGTGACTGTGTAGAGTTTGCACTTTCTCCCCGTGTCTGCGTGGGTTTCCTCCAGGTGCTCCAGTTTCCTCCCACAGCCCAAAGATGTGTAGATTAGATGAATTGGCCATGATAAATTGCCCCTTCGTGTCAAAAGAAGTGCAGGTTAGGTGGGATTACTTGGATAGGGTGAGGTCGTGAGACTAGGTAGGATGTTCTTTCAGACGGCTAGTGCAGATTGATGGACCGAATGGCCACCTTATGTACTGTAGGGATTCTGTGTGGGCATCACTGGCAAGGCCAGAATTTGTTGCCCATCCCTAATTACCCTTGAACTGAGTGATTTACAAGGCCATCTTAGAAGATAGTTAAAAGTCAACCACATTGCTGTGGGTTGGTGGAGTCACATGTAGGCCAGGCCAGGTAACAACAGCAGATTTCCTTCCCGAAAGAACATTAGTGAAGGAGATGGGCTTTACACCAATCGACAATGATATAGTCAACATTTAACTCCACATTTTTATCGAGATTAATTTTCACCATCTGCAGTAGCGGGATTCGAACCCGGGTCCCCAGAGCATTACTCTGGGTCTCTGGATTACTAATCCAGTGACAATACCACTGCCCCATCATCTCCCCCTTTGCATCCTTTGGTTACTGGCCCTCCTGCCAGTAAAATCAGTTTCTCCTTATTTGCTCCATCAAAACCCTTCTTAATTTTGAACAGTCGATTAAACCTTTCTATAATGTTCTGTTCTGTCAGGAGTACTGCCCCAGATCCTTTACTCTATACGAATAATTGAATCCTCCCAGATTCCATTCTAGAAAATATCCTCGACACATCTTCTTCCAGGCACTCCAACTCCAATTTATTTTGAGCCTTTTCCCTTCTCCGGAAGCTGTTCAGACCTAATCTTCCTGCTTCTCAGACAGCTGCATCAATATTCTCCACCGCAATTGCAAACCCAGAGAGAATACCTATTGTGCAGCCGGAGGCTATTTCGGCCCATTGGATCAACACCGTCCCTCTGGAAGAGCACCCTACCTAGGCCCAGAGGGGATGGGGGATGGACTCCCCCTTTTCCCCTCAGTCCCATCCACCATCCCCTCTCTGACAGACACTCCCCTCAAACCCATCCCCCAGTGTTCCATTCCCTTTCACTGACACTCTCCTGAATCCCATCCCCCAAAACCCCATTCCATCGCTCAGATAGACTCACCCTCAGTCCCATCCCCCATCCCCTCTGTCATGATATGCAAACATGCAGCTAATGAACACATAGAATAGGACACGACCAATGAGCAGTTAGGACACTCAGGGCTGGTATCTCACTATAAAATGGATGAGGCACTCACACCCCGCCTCTTTCCACAGACCAACATCTACAGAGTGAGACAGGGTGTATCCTCAGCATCACACCCCAGCACGTGGCTTAGAGCAAGGCTGGTTCAGTTAGACTGAGTTACTACATTTAGATTAGCAGAGAGTCGGACTCATCGAGAACTGTGCTAATAGTTCAATAAAACACATTGAACTCACTTCAAAGTCTGGAGCATCTTTTACTCAAAACTGCATCAAGTGGCAGCTTGTGTTATTCCAAATTACATAACACAACACCCTCTCTCTGACAGAATCTCCTCTCAGTCCCATCCCATAAAGCCCCATTCCCTCCATCCGACAGACTCTCCTCATAGAATCCCTACAGTGTAGAAGGAGGCCATTCGGCCCATTGAGTCTGCACCAGTCCTTGGGAAGAGTACCCTACTTAAGCTCACACCGCCACCCTAACCCCACCTAACCGCCGGGAGTGGGGAATAATGGAGATGGACCACCGGATCTGCAACCCCTCATCGTGGCTGAGCAGAGGGCCCTGGACATGGTCCATGGCCCAGAAGGAAAGGAACGTTGCCGGGGTGGAAGTCGGCTGCAGGCGAGAAAGTGAGACCCTGCTGAATTGCATTTCCCCGTGACACGTCTGTCTACCCCCCCCCCCCCCAACACCACCTCCATACCAGCCTCACCCCCACACCATTCTCACCCTCACCTACACCACCCCCATCCCCCCCCCAGCCAGTACCAGAGCCGGAGTCCCGCCGTGTGCCAACCAGAGATGAGGACAGCAGCACGACGGAGCCCTCAACCCAAAACCCAGCACAGCCTGGAGCTCGAGTCTGAGGATGACACAGATTTCCAGTCACAGCTGTCTCCAACACCCTCCACCATCCCAGAGACACTCACCTCGGTCAGGCACTTTAGTGAAGAGGCTCCTGGGACACCCTCTGGTGTGCATCACACAGCTGCTCCGGTACAAGAAGAAGAAGAGGAGGAGGGGGAATTGTCGCTGCAGCCCGCAAAATGGAGGTGAGGAGCCTTTGGTCGGAAAGCAGGTCAGTCCCACCATCCCAGGAATCAGTCTGGTAAACCTTCGCTGCACTCTCTCTCTAGCAAGAACATCCTTCCGCAGGTAAGGCCAAAACTGCAGAATAGTTCAGCTGCGGACTCACCAGGGCCCTGTATAATTGCAGCAAGACATCCCGGTCATCATATCCACATCAGCATATCATGGAGCAATCACACACACACTGATGCACAGGCAGTTGGACCAACCAGCACACATACAACATCGCAGCCAATCACCAGTGAGAGCACACGCACTATAAAACAGGAAACACCACAGTTCCCGCTCAGTCTACCAGGAGACAGCTCAGAGCACAGAGCTCACAGCGTGCCACTCAGACATACACCATGTGCTGAGTGCCTCACTAAGATAGTGACAGGGCTGGGTCCACAGGTTAGCTGGTGAGCACGTACCCCAGCCAGCAGTTAGTTGTTACAGTTGTTTAGACAATAAAACACAGTTGTACCATCTACAGCCGTGTTGGATCATTTGTGCATCAGAACACCCAACACGACAATCCCTGCTCCTGTATTGGACATTCTGAATTCTCCCTCAATGTACCCGAACAGGCGCCAGAGTATGGCAACTAGGGGATTTTCACAGTAACTTCATTGCAGTGTTAATGTAGTAAGCCTACTTGTGACAATAAAGGTTATTATTATTACATCAGGTGGAGATAGGAACACTGGAGTAGGCGGACAGTCAAAGGGCGGGTGGGGTGGGATGCAGTGTTTGTGCCCCTGCCCAGCCCCCCCTTCCCCCCACTCCCTCCTCCCCCTCCCCCCCAGTTCTTGAACCTGGAGGCGTTCAGGGCATCCCGTGTGCATTGGCTCTGGCGCACACGTTGTGTGGCCTCCCGTGCCTGCCTAGGCCCCATGTGCTGCCCATCCTAGCCCACCCCCGCATCCTCCTCATTGGAGTAGGCCTGGCGTCCATCCTCCTCCTCCAGCACATCGCCCCTCTGCTGTGCGATGTTGTGGAGGACACAGAAGCCCGCCACGATGCGGGCGACCCTCTCAGCATCATACTGGAGAGCCCGTCCAGAGCGGTCCAGGCACCTGAACCACCGTTGCTGATTGAATTCCAATATCAATTGTCTGCAGAGGGTGAAAGGCTGAAATGTTAGCATGGTGCATACCCCCATGTCCAACCAGATCCTCTGGGCTACACATTGGCCCAGGATGGCACTGCGGACACTGTCCCCGTATATCCACACCTCTGGCACTGGCGCCCACTCCTGCTGCCAGGGGTACTGTTGGCTGCCACTGCCCATGCCAGCGGTACGCTCTGCGTCCCCTGACCAGCACCCCCCTGTAGGGGTACTGTGGATGTAGCCCTTGGGTGGGCCATGTGATGCGCTGCCAGCGGGTGGCAGCTGGTTGGGGGGAGTGGTATGGCAGTGGGTGGGGTATGGGGGTGGTGGGATGGGGGCACCCATACGTCCGCCATTATTCTGAAGAACTAAGGCCAAAGTGGGTGGTCACCCCGGCCCCACGGCCAGTCCCTCATCACATTCTTGCCCTCCTGACCCCAGCCCTGGCAGACCCCCTCCCCGGGTGGAGTGTCAGAACCTGCAGCCCAGGGTTGTGCCCTCTGCATGACCTATCTCCTCTCTCTCCCTCATCAGCCACGGCGACTGTTTCCCGATGTTTGAAAGCACAAGTGAACCTTGCCAATGGAAATTCCCCTCAGTGGAGAATCGCGGAGTCCCCGGAGAATACCAGGGAGGGCCCGCTAATGATCTGCCAATGGCGTTTGCTCTATGTGCGGAGTAGGACACAATGATGCCGCTGTCGGGGCACGGAGATTTGAGATTTGAGGTGAAACCAGCGGCCGTCACGATTTCGCCATGAAAACGGTTTCTCCAACCAATTATGTTCCCTGAATCCGGTGTCAGCAGGCGGAGAATCTGAGGGACATTTTTAAAAATTAATTTATGGGCTGTGGGTGTTGCTGTATGGGTCAGCATTTATTGTCCATCCCTAGTTGCCCTTCAGAAGGTGGTGGTGAGCTGCATTCTTGAACTGCTGCAGTCCCTGAGATGTAGGTACACCCACACTGCTGTTAGGGAGGGAGTTTCCGGATTTTGATCCAACGACATTGAAGGAACGGTGATGCATTTCCAAGTCAGGGTGGTGATTGACTTGGAACAAAGAACAAAGAAAAGTACAGCACAGGAACAGGCCCTTCGGCCCTCCAAGCCCGTGCCGACCATGCTGCCCGACTAAACTACAATCTTCTACACTTCCTGGGTCCGTATCCCTCTATTCCCATCCTATTCATGTATTTGTCAAGATGCCCCTTAAATGTCACTATCCTCCCTGCTTCCACCACCTCCTCCGGCAGCGAGTTCCAGGCACCCACTACATTGTGTGTAAAAAAACTTGCCTCGTACATCTCCTCTAAACCTTGCCCCTCGCACCTTAAACCTATGGCCCCTAGTAATTGACCCCTCTACCCTGGGGAAAAAGCCTCTGACGATCCACTCTGTCTATGCCCCTCATAATTTTGTAGACCTCTATCAGGTCCCCCCTCAACCTCCGTCGTTCCAGTGAGAACAAACCAAGTTTATTCAACCGCTCCTCATAGCTAATGCCCTCCATACTAGGCAACATTCTGGTAAATCTCTTCTGCACCTTCTCTAAAGCCTCCTCATCCTTCTGGTAGTGTGGCAACCAGAATTGAACACTATACTCCATGTGTGGCCTAACTAAGGTTCTATACAGCTGCAACATGACTTGCCAATTCTTATACTCAATGCCCCGGCCAATGAAGGCAAGCATGCCGTATCCTTCTTGACTACCTTCTCCACCTGTGTTGCCCCTTTCAGTGACCTGTGGACCTGTACACCTAGATCTCTCAGACTTTCAATACTCTTGAGGGTTCTACCATTCACTGTATATTCCCTACCTGCATTAGACCTTCCAAAATGCATTATCTCACATTTGTCCGGATTAAATTCCATCTGCCATCTCTCCGCCCAAGTCTCCAAACAATCTAAATCCTGCTGTATCCTCTGACAGTCCTCATCTATATCCGCAATTCCACCAACCTTTGTGTCGTCTGCAAACTTACTAATCAGACCAGTTACATTTTCCTCCAAATCATTTATATATACTACAAACAGCAAAGGTCCCAGCACTGATCCCTGCGGAACACCACTAGTCACAGCCCTCCAATTAGAAAAGCATCCTTCCATTGCTACTCTCTGCCTTCTATGACCGAGCCAGTTCTGTATCCACCTTGCCAGCTCACCCCTGATCCCGTGTGACTTCACCTTTTGTACTAGTCTACCATGAGGGACGTTGTCAAAGGCCTTACTGAAGTCCATATAGACAACATCCACTGCCCTACCTGCATCAATCATCTTTGTGACCTCCTCGAAAAACTCTATCAAGTTAGTGAGGCACGACCTCCCCTTCACAAAACCATGCTGCCTCTCACTAATACGTCCATTTGCTTCCAAATGGGAGTAGATCCTGTCTCGAAGAATTCTCTCCAGTAATTTCCCTCCCACTGACGTAAGGCTCACCGACCTGTAGTTCCCCGGATTATCCTTGCTACCCTTCTTAAACAGAGGAACAACATTGGCTATTCTCCAGTCCTCCGGGACATCACCTGAAGACAGTGAGGATCCAAAGATTTCTGTCAAGGCCTCAGCAATTTCCTCTCTAGCCTCCTTCGGTATTCTGGGGTAGATCCCATCAGGCCCTGGGGACTTATCTACCTTAATATTTTTCAAGATGCCCAACACCTCGTCTTTTTGGATCTCAATGTGACCCAGGCTATCTACACACCCTTCTCTAGACTCAACATCTACCAATTCCTTCTCTTTGGTGTATACTGATGCAAAGTATTCATTTAGTACGTCGCTCATTTCCTCTGGCTCCACACATAGATTCCCTTGCCTATCCTTCAGTGGGCCAACCCTTTCCCTGGCTACCCTCTTGCTTTTTATGTATGTGTAAAAAGCCTTGGAATTTTCCTTAACCCTATTTGTCAATGACTTTTCGTGACCCCTTCTAGCCCTCCTGACTCCTTGCTTAAGTTCCTTCCTACTTTCCTTATATTCCACACAGGATTTGTCTGTTCCCAGCCTTTTAGCCCTGACAAATGCCTCCTTTTTCTTTTTGACGAGGCCTACAATATCTCTCGCTATCCAAGGTTCCCGAAAATTGCCGTATTTATCCTTCTTCCTCTCAGGAACATGCCGGTCCTGAATTCCTTTCAGCTGACACTTGAAAGCCTCCCACATGTCAGATGTTGATTTACCCTCAAACATCCGCTCCCAATCTAGGTTCTTCAGTTCCCGCCTAATATTGTTATAATTAGCCTTCCCCCAATTTTGCACATTCATCCTGGGACCACTCTAATCCTTGTCCACCAGCACTTTGAAACTTACTGAATTGTGATCACTGTTCCCGAAATGCTCTCCTCCTGAAACTTCTACCACCTGGCCGGGCTCATTCCCCAATATCAGGTCCAGTACAGCCCCTTCCCTCGTTGGACTGTTTACATATTGTTTTAAGAAGCCCTCCTGGATGCTCCTTACAAACTCTACCCCGTCTAAGTCCCTGGCACTAAGTGAGTCCCAGTCAATATTGGGGAAGTTGAAGTCTCCCATCACAACAACCCTGTTGTTTTTACTCTTCCAAAATCTGCCTACCTATCTGCTCCTCTATCTCCCGCTGGCTGTTGGGAGGCCTGTAGTAAACCCCCAACATTGTGACTGAACCCTTCTTATTCCTGATCTCTACCCATATAGCCTCACTGCCCTCTGAGGTGTCCTCCTGTAGTACAGCTGTGATATTCTCCCTAACCAGTAGCGCAACTCCGCCACCCCTTTTACATCCCCCTCTATCCCACCTGAAACATCTAAATCCTGGAACGTTTAGCTGCCAATCCTGCCCTTCCCTCAACCAGGTCTCTGTAATGGCAACAACATCATAGTTCCAAGTACTAATCCAAGCTCTAAGTTCATCTGCCTTACCCGTAATAGGTGGTGGGGTTCCCAGGTATCTGCTGCTCTTGTCCTTCTAGATGGCAGTGGTCGTGGGTTTGGAAGGTGCTGTCTAAGGAACCATGGTGAGTTCTGCAATAATAATAAGCTGCTCCACCTCTCCATCCAAACACATGGTTCTCTCTCACATCCCCAGTGCTGAAGATGGAGCAGTTTGGAGACCTGTTTGTGGGGACAGCTTTTCAAGCTTGATGGGGTTGGTAGAGGAGTATGAGTTTCCCAGTGGGAATGGGTTCCCGTCCTTACATGTTCGGGATTATGTGAGTAAACAGGTGCCGTCCTTTCCTGACCTGCCGCCCCCGGGGTTGCAGGACAAAGTGGTGTCAAAAACAAGGGTTAGTGAGGGCAGGGTGTCCCATAAGTCCTGAAAGACGTGCTGTTAGGTAACTTGGCCATTCTGAATTCTCCCTCTGTGTACCCGAACAGGTGCCAGACTGTGGCAACTAGGGGCTTTTCACAGTGACTTCATTGTGGTGTTAATGTAAACCTACTTGTGACAACAATAAAGATGATTATTAATATCTATTAGTGGATCAACTGAGGTGACAGATGGCCTCTTGGGACATTATGTAGGTCAGGAACTCGAGGGATGGTTTAGTGACAGCACCAAGAGAGATCAGTGCAGCATTTGAGTCTTTCTACAAGCATCTGTAAAGGTCGGAGCCATCGGAATGGGTGTTTGATATGGCGGAGTTTCTAGACAGGTTGTCCTTCCTGAGAGTAGAAGAGAAGAGTATGGAGGAGCTGGAGGCCCCGTTGGACTCAGATGAGGTGCTGAGGGTGATTGGGTTGATGGAGACGAACAAGGCTCCGAGCCCTGATGCCCTTGAATTTTACAAACAATTCTCAGGCCAGCTGGTACCAATAATGGTAGATATATCAGGGGCTGGTTTAGCACAGTGGGCTAAACAGCTGGCTTGAATTGCAGAACAAGGCAGCAGCGCGGATTCAATTCCCGTACCGGCCTCCCCGAACAGGCGCCAGAATGTGGCGACTAGGGGCTTTCCCCAGTAACTTCATTGCAGCCTACTTGTGACAATAAGCGATTATTATTATTATACGTTCAACAATGCTGCAGCTCGAGCTTACATGCCTGATAGAGAATTGGCTGCCTGGCAGAAGGCAGAGAGTGGGGATAAAGGGATCTATTGCAAGATGACAGCCGGTGACTAGTGGTGTGCCTCAGCGGTCTGTGCTGGGACCATAACATTTCACAATATACATTAATGATCTGGAAGGAACTGAAGGCACTGCTGCTAAGTTTGCAGAATATACAAAGGTCTGTAGGTGGACAGGTAGAATTGAGGAAGCAGAAGTATTTGGGCAAACTAGGAGAGTGGGCAATGAAGTGGCAGATGGAATACAATGTGGAAAATATGAGATTATGCACTTTGGAAGGAGGAATGGAGGCATAGACTATTTTCTAAACGGGGAAATGCTTCGGAAAGCAGAAGCACAAAGGGACTTGGGAGTCCTTGTTCACGATTCTCTTAAGGTTAACGTACAGGTTCAGTCGGCAGTTAAGAAGGCAAATACAATGTTAGCATTCATGTCAAGAGGGCGAGAATAAAAGACCAGGGATGTACTTCTGAGGCTGTTTCAGGCTCTGATCAGATCCCATTTGGAGTATTGTGAGCAGTTTTGGGCCCCGTATTTAAGGAAAGTTGTGTTGGCCTTGGAAAGGGTCCAGAGGAGGTTCACAAGAATGATCCCTGGAATGAAGAACTTGTCTTATGAGGAACGGTTGAGGACTCTGGGTCTGTACGTGTTGGAGTTTAGAGGGATGAGGGGGGATCTTATTGAAACTTGCAGGATACTGCGAGGCCTGGTTAGAGTGGATGTGGAGAGGATGTTTCCACTTATCGGAAAAACTAGAAGCAGAGGACACAATCTGAGACTAAAGGGACATCCTTTAAAACAGAGATGAGGAGGAATTTCTCCAGTCAGAGGGTGGTGAATCTGTGGAACTCTTTGCCGCAGAAGGCTGTGGAGGCCAAATCACTGAGTGTCTTTAAGACAGAGATAGATAGGTTCTTGATTAATAAGGGGATCAGGGTTATGGGGAAATGGCAGGAGAATGGGGATGAGAAAAATATCAGCCATGATTGAATGGCGGAGCAGACTCGATGGGTCGAGTGGTCTAATTCTGCTCCTATGACTTCTGATACGCTTACACAGGCCTCCATCTCCCTCATATTAAAGAAAGATAAGGACCCCATGGAGTGTGGTTCTTACAGGCCCATTTCGCTGCTAAATGTGGATGTTCAGCTACTGGCTAAGGTGCTGGCTGAGCCATGTGTCCCAGATATAGTGGTAGAGGACCAGAAGAGATTTGTGAAGGGTAGGCAGCTCTCATCTAATATATAGCGGGTTCTGAACCTTGGTTCCCAAGCCAGAGGTGATTATAGCGAAAGGTGTAGAGAAAGCATTCAACAGAGTAGAGTGGAAGTACCTCATTGAGGTGCTTGGGAGGTTTGGGTTCGGGCAGAAATTAATTTCATGGATGCGGCTGCTGTACACGAACCCCATGGCTAGCGTTCGTACCAATGTGACAATACTTTCCTCTGAGCAGGGGTACAAGACAAGGATGCCCATTGTCACCGCTTCTTTTCACTCTGGCGATAGAACCTCTGGCGAAGGCACTAAGGGCTTCTAGGGGTTGGAGGGAGATTGATCGGGGGGGTGGGGGGGGTGGGGGGGTGGGGGGGGGAAGAGAACATAGGGGGCGGGATTCTCCCTTCTGGGGACTAAGTTTCATGCCCGCCAGATAAAGGGCGAGAATCACTCCGGACATTTTCCAAGAAAGTCCGGGGTGATTCTCCATCCGGAAGGGGGCCAGCAGGGCCCCGGCGTGCATCCCACAGCTCCGGCTGCTGCCGGGGCCCTGCTGTACAGACCGCGTGGCCGCGCATGTGCACGGCGGCCGTCTTCGCGCCGGCCCCCACACAACATGGCGCCCTACAGGGACCCGGCGCGGAGGAACATAGGACCCCCTGGAATGAGCGCGCCCGCCGATCGGTAGCCACCGATTGCTGGCCCAACCCCGGAGTCGGATCCCCCCCCCGCTCCCCCACCAGGACAGCCCCCGCAGCCAGAACGCCGAGGTCCCGCCGGGTGGCACCACATGTGAACCACGCCGGCTGGACTCGATGGAACTCGGCCCATCAAGCACGGAGAATTGCCGCGGGGACTGTTTTCAGCGGCCCCCGACCGGTGCCACGTCGACTGGCACCGCGTCGTGCGTGCGCGACTGGCGGCGAATCTCCGGTCGCCGGAGAATTGGGTGCCGGCGTGGGAGCCTATTTTGGGTTGTTCTCCGCCCCCGCGCTGAGCATGATTTCGACGCGGAAGGTCGGAGAATCCCGCCCAGGCTGTCACTTTATCCTGATGACCTGCTCCAATATGTCATGGATCCGGTCTCCTCTATAGACGAGATAATGAGACTGCTGAAGGGATTTGGCTCCTTCTCGGGCTGTAATTTAAGTCTGCCGAACTGTGAGTATTTTCCAATTAATCCCCCAGGGAGGGGAGCCAATCTGGGGATTTTACCATTTCGCCGGGCCAGAGGTTAGCTTCCAGTATCTTGGCATCCAAGTGACATATGATTGGCATAGGCTTCATAAGTTAAACTATATAAGTTTGTTAGAGAAGGTGAGACTTGATTTACAGAGCTGGAGTAGCGTCCCATTATCCCTGGCAGGTAGAGTTCCAACCATTAAGATGAATATCCTGCCGAGGTTTCTCTTTTTGTTTCAATGCCTTTCACCTTTATCAGTTCTAAATGACCGGCTTTATTCTGATACTCTGCCCCCAGGCAGAGAAGGTGTTGGGGTGGTACAGAGTATTGGACACGATGGGCGGGATTAGCGTTGGCCGACATCAAAATCGGGAGCACTTTCATTTTTGAAACGCCTGGGGGCAGAGAATCAGAATAAAGTCGGTCATTTCGAACTTAGAAAAGATGAAAATTCTTACCAGGTTGCCCGTTTTTGGAATTCTCAACCTCGGAGGACTTTGAATGCACGGTCGTTGAGTGTATTTGAGGTTGAGGGCAATAAATGTTTGGAGTCTAAGGGAACATGGAATCAGGAAGGAAAGTGCAGCTGAGATCGAAGATCAGCCATGTGAAAATAGAATGGCGGATCATGCTAGAAGTTCATAAGGCCTGATACTATTTCTTCTTGTTTTGAGTTTTACATGTAGATTTGTTGATCTCTCTCAGAATCTCACCCAGCGTCCTTCTGGGTGCTTACAATTATCCAGTCTTTGCATTGTGCCAGCTATTAATTCTAGAGGTTGACGATTCTCTGGAAAGAGATAATCCTCAGTTCCACATCTATTTCTATGCTTTCATGAGTTCATCATAGAATCATAACATAGAATCCCAACAGTGTGGCAGAAGGCCATTCAGCCCATCGGATTCGTACCGACCCTCTGGAAGAGAACTCTACCGAGACTCACTCTCCCACCCAATCCCCATAACCCCACCTAACCTTTGGACACTAAGGGCAATTTATCATGGCCAATCCACCTAACCTACACATCTTTAGACTGTGGGAGGAAACCAGAGCACCCGGAGAAAACCCACGCAGAGAGGGAGAGAATGTACAAACTCCACACAGGCTGTCACCCAAAGGTCAGAAACAAACGTGGGTCCCTAGCACTGTAAGGTAGCAGTGCTAACCACTGTGCCAACATGCCACCCCTAATCTCCTGTCTCCTAATTCTCCCTAATTTATGGAACTCACCTACCCACATGTGTTAATTCAAATCCTTTCTTGATCAGCAGCTGTAATCCAGATGGTAAAGGTGAGTATTGCAGGGATTTACCCAGCAACAAATAGGAATGATGAACTATGTTCAAGTTGGCATGGTGTGTCACTTAGAGCAGAGGAGTAAGTGATGAGCTGTCCTTGTTCTTCAGTGGAATAAGAAGTCGTGGGTTTGGAAGATGCTATTGAAGAAGCTTTGATGAGTTGTTACAGTGTATCCTACAGATGGTACACATCTCTGCCATATTGCACCAGCAGAGGCAGCAAGGAATGTTTGAGGTGGTAGAAAGGATGCTAAATCAGCCTGTATCCCTTGTTCTGTGTGATACATAGATATATAGAATCCCTACAGTGCAGAAGGAGGCCATTCGGCCCGTCGAGTACCAACCCTTCCAATGAGCTCTCTACCCATTCCCACTTCCTCCCTATTCCCACAATCCCATAATCTAACCTGCACATCCCTGGATGCTAAGGGACAATTTAGCATGGCCAATCCACCTAACTTGCACATCTTTGAACTGTGGCAGGAAACCGGAGCACCCGGAGGAAACCCAGGCAGACACTCGGAGAACGTGCAAGCTCCACACAGACTGAGACCCAAGCCAGAATTGAACCAGGGTCCCTGGCTCTGTGAAACAGCAGTGCTAACCACTATGCCACCGTGCCACCCTAACTGTGTCAAGCTTATTGAGGGTTGGTGTGGCTGCACCCTTCAAGACAAGTGGAAAGTATCCCATCACACTCCTGATTTATTCTGGTCGATGATGGGGAGACTTTGGGGTTTCCGGCATGTCACCCAGCACAGAATTCCAAGCCTCTGATTGCCTCTTGTATTTATATGGCTGATCTAATAAAGCTTCTGGTTACAGGAATCCCCAAGACAGTGATGGATTTGACAAATGTAATGGCATTGAAAATCAAGCAGGTTTGATGTGACATTTGATAATTGGTGATGGCCTTTGCCAGTTCTGCCACTGATCAACTCAAAGCTGGATGTTGTCCAGGTTTTGTTATGTAGGCATCGACCAATTCATTAACTGAGGATATCTATTAGATAAAAATGTCCATCCTAATGTATATTCAATTTCTTCTCAATCACCACCACTGCATGAACCCCAAAAGACCAAACTCCTCCTCATTCAATAATCTTGAATTGAAAACCAACATCTCCCATTCTAGCACATCTTGCAGGGTCTGAACTATAATTCAATGAACACGAGTATCAGAGCAGGCTCAGGAAGCTGAGTCACACTCTCTGACATCTGATCACTAGATGCTGCTTTTCAAAGATTCAAATCAATAATTCAGCCAATCCACTTCTTTCAAGGCATCACAACCAACAATGGAAATCATCACTTTGCAACATATTGAGATAGAACCAGATTGTGTAACGTTCATTTTCTAAAAGAATCAAACCAACATCACACTTCATTCAGGATATGATACCGAGTGGACAGGGAGCGATTAGTAATGGGGACCGTTATAATGTGGGGGGTTGGGGAGGGGACATAACTGGGAGTGTTGTAGTGGGAGGTAACTGGGAATATTGTAGTGGGTGGGTAACTGGAAGTGTTGTAGTGACTGGGTAACTGGGAGTGTTATAGTTGGGGGCAACTGGGAATGTTGTAGTTATGGGGTAACTGGGACTGTTGTAGTGGGGATGGTAACTGGGAATGTTGTAGTGGGGGGTTAACTGGGAATGTTGTAGTGAGGGGTGATGTGTTGGGTGCTCTGGATCCGTGGAACACATACAGGCCACCAACACTTAATAAAATAGTGTTGCACTATTTTAAGTGAGAAACTGTTGAACATACTTTCACTGTGGGTTAACACAATGTTAGATTAAACTAAAGACCTATGCCTGTCCGAACCAGTCTATGCACTCAGCACATGGTGAGGATCTGTGCTGTAAGCTGTAAACTCTGTCCTTGTAGGAGGCTGCATCCCGAATGAGCGGGAACTCTGATGCCCCCCGTCTTCATAGTGAGTGTGCTCTCACTGGTGATTGGCTGCGGTGTTGTGTGTGTTTCCATCAGTGTGTATGTATCTGCACCATGATATACTGTGTATATCATGACAAGGGGGTTATTGGGAATGTTGTAGTTGGGGGGGTTACTGGCAATGTTGTAGTTGTGGGGTAATTGGAACTGTTGCAGTGGAGGTGGTAACTGGGAATGTTGTAGTGGGGATAACAGGCAATGTTGCAATTGGGGGAGTAACTGGGAGTGGTGTAGTGGGGGGGCAACTGGGAATGTTGTAGTTGGGGGTTACTGGGAATGTTGTAGTGGGGGGGGTGACTGGCAATATGGTAGTTGGGGAGGAACTGGAATTGTTGCAGTGGGGATGTAACTAGGAATGTTGTAGTGGGGGATAACAGGCAATGTTGCAATTGGGGGGGTAACAGGCAGTGTTGTAGTGGGTGGGTAACTGGGAATGTTGTAGTCGGGGGTTACTGGGAATGCTGTAGTGGGGGGTAACTCGGAGTGTTGTAGTGGGGGGGTAACTCGGAGTGTTGTAGTGGGGGGGTAACTCGGAGTGTTGTAGTGGAGGGGTATCTGAGAATGTTGTAGTTGCGAGGTTACTGGGAATGTTGTAGTGATGGTGCATGTCGGAGACTGGGAGACTTGTAGTGATGGGTAACTGAGGATGTTGTAGTGGGGGTGTAACAGGGAATGTTGTCACTGGGGTAACTGGGAATTTTGCAGTCGGGTGGGCAAAGGGGTGCATTGTAGTGCGGGGGTAACTGGGTGTGTTGTAATGAAGGGTAACTGGGACTGTTATAGTGGGGTGCAACTGGGAATGTTGCAGTTGTGGGGTGTAGCGCACAAAGACTCCGTGAGGCGAATAGAGTGAAGTCGATGAGGCTTTATTAAGCGTTCTGTTCCCCCGCAGCTCGATAGTAAACTGGCCTGCGGGGGAAGACTCCGGCTTCTTATACTCCGCCTTCAGGGCGGAGCTAGAGGTCAACGGCCAACCAGGACCCGGGATCTGTCAGCCAATGACATTAGGGCTTCCAGTCCCACATGACCCCCAATACATACTACCACATTCACCCCTTGTCAAAAATGAACCTGGCGGGGTGATGCTTCGTATGGTGGTAAGGGTTTACAGGGCTGGTCCTGGGAGGAAAAAAACATTCACAAGGCAATACAGTATTGTACAATTTTGTCCTGTTGCAACTATTTACAGAGGGTATGGGAAGAAAAGCAAAATGTTCTTGTGAAAAGTCCATATTTAGTTTTAGATCGACGCCACGAGTCAGTCGGGTGGTCTGGTCGTCCGTGTCGATCGCCTCGGCCCCGGTGGTGGTGGTGCTTGTACCGGTGTTGTCGCCTCCAGGAGCCTTACGGTTTCAGCTTGGGCTTTATTCTTGGTCGGTGCTGAGGGGAGGGGAACCGATCCTCCTGGGAAGGGGGCGGTCGCGGGGTGCGGTGGTGGCAGGAAGGGGGGGGGTTGGGTTGATGGTGTCGGGGGTGTGTGCGTGTTGCCGGCGGGCGCCAGATCCCGCAGGGAGACTGTGTCCTGTCGGCCTTCGGGGTACTCCACATAGGCGTACTGGGGGTTCGCGTGGAGGAGGTGAACCCTTTCGACCAACGGGTCCGCCTTATGTGCCCGCACATGCTTTCGGAGCAGGATGGGTCCTGGGGCCGCCAGCCAGGTCGGCAGCGACGTTCCAGAGGAGGACCTCCTAGGGAAAACAAGGAGACGCTCATGAGGCGTTTGATTAGTGCTCGTACATAATAACGACCGGATGGAGTGGAGAGCGTCCGGGAGGACCTCCTGCCACCGTGAAACTGGGAGGTCCCTGGACCGTAGGGCCAATAGGACGGCCTTCCAGACCGTGCCGTTCTCCCTCTCTACTTGCCCGTTCCCCCGGGGGTTGTAGCTGGTCGTCCTGCTTGAGGCTATGCCCTTGCTGAGCAGGAACTGGCGCAGCTCGCCACTCATGAAAGAGGACCCCCTGTCGCTGTGGACGTATGCGGGGTAACCGAACAGTGTGAAGATGCTGTTCAGGGCTTTAATGTCAGAACAGGGAATGGCAAAAGGGAAGCGGGAGTATTCGTCCACCACATTAAGAAAATATGCGTTGCGGTCGTTGGAGGGGAGGGGCCCTTTGAAATCGAAACTGAGCGTTCAAAGGGGCGGGAAGCCTTAATCAGGTGCGCTCCATCCGGCCTGAAAAAATGCGGCTTGCATTCCGCGCAGATGTGGCAGTCCCTTGTGACTGTACGGACCTCCTCTAAAGAGTATGGGAGATTGCGGGACTTGATAAAGTGGAAAAACCGAGTGACCCCCGGGTGGCAGAGGTCCTCGTGGAGGGTTTGGAGGCGGTTAATTTGTGCGTTGGCACATGTGCCGCGGGATAGGGCATCGGACGGCTCGTTCAGCTTTCCGGGACGATACAAAATCTCATAGTTGAAGGTGGAGAGCTCGATCCTCCACCTTAAGATCTTGTCGTTTTTGATTTTGCCCCGCTGTGCATTATCGAACATGAAGGCTACCGACCGTTGGTCCGTGAGGAGAGTGAATCTCCTGCCGGCCAGGTAATGCCTCCAATGTCGCATAGCTTCCACTATGGCTTGGGCTTCCTTTTCCACTGAGGAGTGGCGGATTTCTGAGGCGTGGAGGGTCCAGGAGAAAAAGGCCACGGGTCTGCCCGCTTGGTTAAGGGTGGCCACTAGAGCTACGTCGGAGGCGTCGCTCTCGACCTGGAAGGGGAGGGACTCGTCGATGGCGTGCATCGTGGCCTTTGCGATGTCCGCTTTGATGCGGCTGAAGGCCTGGCAAGCCTCTGTCGACAGAGGGAAGGTCGTGGTCTGTATTAGGGGGCAGGCCTTGTCTGCGTACTGGGGGACCCACTGGGCGTAGTATGAAAAGAACCCCAGGCAGCGTTTCAGGGCTTTTGGGCAGTGCGGGAGGGGAAATTCCATGAGTGCGCGCATACGTTCGGGGTCGGGGCCTATTATCCCATTGCGCACTACGTAGCCCAGAATGGCTAGCCGATCGGTGCTAAAAACGCACTTGTCCTCGTTGTACGTGAGGTTCAAGGCTTTGGCGGTCTGGAGGAATTTTTGGAGGTTGGCGTCGTGGTCCTGCTGATCGTGGCCGCAGATGGTTACATTGTCGAGATACGGGAACGTGGCCCGCAACCCATGTTGATCAACCATTCGGTCCATCTCCCGTTGGAAGACCGAGACCCCGTTTGTGACGCCAAAAGGGACCCGTAGGAAATGGTATAATCGCCCGTCTGCCTCGAAGGCTGTGTACTTGCGGTCACTTGGGCGGATGGGGAGCTGATGGTAGGCGGACTTGAGGTCCACGGTGGAGAAGACTTTATATTGGGCAATCCAGTTGACCATGTCGGATATGCGGGGGAGAGGGTACGCGTCTAGTTGTGTGTACCTGTTGATGGTCTGGCTATAGTCAATGACCATCCTTTGTTTCTCCCCTGTCTTCACTACTATGACTAGAGCGAGGGTAGGTCCAATCAAGGACAGTAGCGGGAGATTGTGTATTGAGTCTGAAGAGATAGGAGAGGTCTTGAACGAGTACTTTTCTTCTGTATTTACAAATGAGAGGGGCGATATTGTTGGAGAGGACAGTGTGAAACAGATTGGTAAGCTCGAGGAAATACTTGTTAAGAAGGAAGATGTGTTGGGCATTTTGAAAAACTTGAGGATAGACAAGTCCCCCGGGCCTGACGGGATATATCCAAGGATTCTATGGGAAGCAAGAGATGAAATTGCAGAGCCGTTGGCAATGATCTTTTCGTCCTCACTGTCAACAGGGGTGGTACCAGGGGATTGGAGAGTGGCGAATGTCGTGCCCCTGTTCAAAAAAGGGAATAGGGATAACCCTGGGAATTACAGGCCAGTTAGTCTTACTTCGGTGGTAGGCAAAGTAATGGAAAGGGTACTGAAGGATAGGATTTCTGAGCATCTGGAAAGACACTGCTTGATTAGGGATAGTCAGCACGGATTTGTGAGGGGTAGGTCTTGCCTTACAAATCTTATTGAATTCTTTGAGGAGGTGACCAAGCATGTGGATGAAGGTAAAGCAGTGGATGTAGTGTACATGGATTTTAGTAAGGCATTTGATAAAGTTCCCCATGGTAGGCTTATGCAGAAAGTAAGGAGGCATGGGATAGTGGGAAATTTGGCCAGTTGGATAACGAACTGGCTAACCGATAGAAGTCAGAGAGTGGTGGTGGATGGCAAATATTCAGCCTGGATCCCAGTTACCAGTGGCGTACCGCAGGGATCAGTTCTGGGTCCTCTGCTGTTTGTGATTTTCATTAATGACTTGGATGAGGGAGTTGAAGGGTGGGTCAGTAAATTTGCAGACGATACGAAGATTGGTGGAGTTGTGGATAGTAAGGAGGGCTGTTGTCGGCTGCAAAGAGACATAGGTAGGATGCAGAGCTGGGCTGAGAAGTGGCAGATGGAGTTTAACCCTGAAAAGTGTGATGTTGTCCATTTTGGAAGGACAAATATGAATGCGGAATACAGGGTTAACGGTAGAGTTCTTGGCAATGTGGAGGAGCAGAGAGATCTTGGGGTCTATGTTCATACATCTTTGAAAGTTGCCACTCAAGTGGATAGAGCTGTGAAGAAGGCCTATGGTGTGCTCGCGTTCATTAACAGAGGGATTGAATTTAAGAGCCGTGAGGTGATGATGCAGCTGTACAAAACTTTGGTAAGGCCACATTTGGAGTACTGTGTACAGTTCTGGTCGCCTCATTTTAGAAAGGATGTGGAAGCTTTGGAAAAGGTGCAAAGAAGATTTACCAGGATGTTGCCTGGAATGGAGAGTAGGTCTTACGAGGAAAGGTTGAGGGTGCTAGGCCTTTTCTCATTAGAACAGAGAAGGATGAGGGGCGACTTGATAGAGGTTTATAAGATGATCAGGGGAATAGATAGAGTAGACAGTCAGAGACTTTTTCCCCGGGTGGAACAAACCATTACAAGGGGACATAAATTTAAAGTGAAAGGTGGAAGATATAGGAGGGATATCAGAGGTAGGTTCTTTACCCAGAGAGTAGTGGGGGCATGGAATGCACTGCCTGTGGACGTAGTTGAGTCGGAAACATTAGGGACCTTCAAGCAGCTATTGGATAGGTACATGGATTACGGTTAAATGATATAGTGTAGATTTATTTGTTCTCAAGGGCAGCACGGTAGCATTGTGGATAGCACAATTGCTTCACAGCTCCAGGGTCCCAGGTTCGATTCCGGCTTGGGTCACTGTCTGTGCGGAGTCTGCACGTCCTCCCCGTGTCTGCGTGGGTTTCCTCCGGGTGCTCCGGTTTCCTCCCACAATCCAAAGATGTGCGGGTTAGGTGAATTGGCCAATGATAAATTGCCCTTAATGTCCAAATTGCCCTTGGTGTTGGGTGAAGGTGTTGAGTTTGGGTAGAGTGCTCTTTCCAAGAGCCGGTGCAGACTCAAAGGGCCGAATGGCCTCCTTCTGCACTGTAAATTCAATGATAATCTATGATTAATCTAGGACAAAGGTTCGACACAACATCGTGGGCTGAAGGGCCTGTTCTGTGCTGTATTTTCTATGTTCTATGTTCTATGTACTACCACCTGCGCTCTCTAGGGACTATTGCTGGCCTGGATTATGCCCTCCTTTAGTAGGGGCTGGACTTCGGACCGAATGAAGGTCCGGTCCTGGGCGCTGTACCGTCTGCTCCTAGTGGCGACGGGTTTGCAATCCTGGGTGAGGTTCGCAAACAAGGACGGGGGTTGCACCTTGAGGGTTGCGAGGCCGCAGATAGTGAGTGGGGGTATTGGGCCGCCGAATTTGAACGTAAGGCTCTGTAGATTGCATTGGAAATCTAATCCCAGCAAGGTGGGGGCACAGAGTTGGGGAAGGACGTTTAGTTTGTAGTTTTTGAACTCCCTCCCCTGCACCGTTAGGGTAACTATGCAGAATCCCTGGATCTGTACGGAGTGGGATCCTGCAGCTAGGGAAATCTTTTGTGCGCTGGGATAGGTGGTCAAGGAACAGCGTCTTACCGTGTCGGGGTGTATAAAGCTCTCCGTGCTCCCGGAGTCGACTGGGCATGGCGTCTCGTGGCCGTTTATTAGCACCGTTGTCGTCGTCGTCTGGAGTGTCCGGGGCCGAGCTTGATCGAGCGTAATTGAAGCGAGACGTAGTTGTAGTAGTGGAGTGGGGTCCGTAGTTGCCGTCCAAGATGGCGTCGGGGATGGACAAAATGGCCACCCCCATACATCGCACGTGGCTGGGGGGTCACAAGATGGCGGCGGGGGTGGACAAAATGGCCGCCCCCACGCGTCGTACAGGTCTGGGGCGGTCCAAGATGGCGGCACCCCTCCTCCCCTCGTGGTGGCCGGGACCCAAAATGGCGGCGTCTGCGGGTCTCACATGGTGCGCTGGGGGGGCTGGGGAGCGCTAGGACCGCGAGCGCTAGGACCGCGAGCGCTAGGACCGCGCGGAGCTCCCTCACCGGGGACAGCGGTGGTCGGGGCCCAAGTAGGTGGCGCCGGCGGGTCAGGCGTGGGGCGCGGGGTGGGGGTTAGGGGGGCGTTAGGGACGCGCAAAACTCCCTCCTCTACGTGGAGAGTGTTGGCCGGGACCCAAAGCGGTAGCGCCGGCGGCGGGTCATACATGGGCTGCGGGGAGGGGGGTTGGGGAGCGTAAGCGGCGTGCAGAGCTCCCAGTTCTCCCGGGACCACGGTGGTCGGGACCCAGAGCGGCTGCGCCTGCGGGTCGTACATGGCGTGCTGGGGGGGTTGGGGCGCGTAAACGGCTTGCAGGGCTCCCTGTTCTCCCGGGACAGCGGCGACCTCGCGGGACCGGCACACAACCGCATAATGGCCCTTTTTCCCGCAGCTCTTGCAGATGGCTGCGCGGGCCGGGCAGCGCTGTCGGGGGTGTTTCGCCTGGCCGCAGAAATAACAGCGGGCGCACCCGGTGCGACTCGGCGTTTGGACCGCGCAAGCCTGTGGGGTGTCCGGGGGGGGGGGGGGGGTAGGGGGTTTGCCGCGACGGGTACGTACGGGGCCCAATGGGCTGCCGCGCGGTCGGGGCCGTAGGCGCGGGTATTACGCGCGGCCACGTCTAGGGAGGCTGCTAGGACCCGTGCCTCTGAGAGTCCTAGCGACTCTTTTTCTAGAAGTCTTTGGCGGATTTGGGAGGAATTCATACCTGCCACAAAAGCATCGCGCATTAACATGTCAGTGTGTTCGTTTGCGTTCACCGACGGGCAGCTGCAGGCTCGTCCCAAAATCAGCAGCGCGGCGTAGAATTCGTCCATCGATTCTCCGGGAGCTTGCCGTCTCGTCGCGAGCTGGTAGCGAGCGTAGATTTGGTTAACTGGGCGGACATAGAGACTTTTCAGTGCTGCGAACGCCGTCTGGAAATCCTCCGTGTCTTCGATGAGGAAGAAAATCTCCGTGCTCACCCTCGAGTGCAGGACCTGCAGTTTTTGGTCTTCTGTGACCCGGCCGGTGGTCGTTCTGAGGTAGGCCTCGAAGCAAGTCTGCCAGTGCTTGAAAGCTGCTGCCGCGTTCACTGCGTGGGGGCTGATCCTCAGGCATTCCGGAATGATCCTGAGCTCCATAGTCCTTTTTAGGTACGCTTAATAAATTGTAGCGCACAAAGACTCCGTTAGACGAATAGAGTGAAGTCGATGAGGCTTTATTAAGCGTGTCTGTTCCCCCGCAGCTCGATAGTAAACTGGCCTGCGGGGGAAGACTCCGGCTTCTTATACTCCGCCTTCAGGGCGGAGCTAGAGGTCAACGGCCAACCAGGACCCGGGATCTGTCAGCCAATGACATTAGGGCTTCCAGTCCCACATGACCCTCAATACATACTACCACATGGGGTAACTGGTAGTATTGTAGTTGGGGTTAACTCGGAATGTGGTAGTGGAGGGGGTAACTGGGATTTTTGTAGTGAGTGCTAACTGGAGGTGTTGCAGTGGGGGGGAAATGGGAATGTTGTAATGGGGGTAACTGGGATTGTTATAGTTGGGGGAAACTGGGAATGTTGTAGTGAGTGGTAACTGGGATTGTTGTAGCGTGGGGATAACTGGAAAAGTTGCAGATGTGCGTAACTGAATGTTGTAGTGGGGACGTAACTGGGTGTGTTGTAGTGGGGACATAACTGAGAGTGTTGTAGTGGGGACATAACTGGGAGTGTTATAGTGGGGACGTAACTGGGAGTGTTGTAGTGGGGACATAACTGAGAGTGTTGTAGTGGGGACATAACTGGGAGTGTTATAGTGGGGACGTAACTGGGAGTGTTGTAGTGGGGACGTAACTGGGTGTGTTGTAGTGGGGACATAACTGAGAGTGTTGTAGTGGGGACATAACTGGGAGTGTTATAGTGGGGACGTAACTGGGAGTGTTGTAGTGGGGACGTAACTGGGTGTGTTGTAGTGGGGACATAACTGCGAGTGTTGTAGTGGGGACGGAACTGGGAGTGTTATAGTGGGGACGTAACTGGGAGTGTTGTAGTGGGGACGTATCTCGGAGTGTTATAGTGGGGACGTAACTGGGAGTGTTATAGTGGGGACATAACTGCGAGTGTTGTAGTGGGGACGGAACTGGGAGTGTTATAGTGGGGACGTAACTGGGTGTGTTGTAGTGGGGACGTATCTGAGTGTGTTGCAGTGGGGGGGGTAACTGGGAATGTTGTAGTGGGGGTGGAGTAACTGCGAATGTTGTGGTGGGGTTGCACCTCAGAGTGTCCTGATTGGGGTTAACTGGGAGTCTTGTAGTGGGGGTTAACTGGGAATGTTGTTGTGGGGGGGGTAGCTGGGAATGTTGTGGGAGGGGGCAACTGGGAATGCTGTAGTGGGGGGTAGCTGGGAGTGTTGTGGGGGGGGGCAACTGGGAATGCTGTAGTGGGGGGTAGCTGGGAATGTTGTAGTGGGGGGGATAACTGGGAATGTTGCAGTTGGGGGTTACTGGGAATGTTGTAGTGGGGGGTAATGGCAATATGGTAGTTGGTGGGGTCACTGGAATTGTTGCAGTGGGGATGTAACTAGGAATGTTGTAGTGGGGGATAACAGGCAATGTTGCAATTGGGGGCTAACTGGGAGTGGTGTAGTGGGGGGTTAACTGGGAATGTTGCAGTTGGGGGATTACAGGCAATGTTGCAATTGGGGGGGTAACTGGCAGTGTTGTAGTGGGTGGGTAACTGGGAATGTTGTAGTCGGGGGTTACTGGGAATGCTGTAGTGGGGGGTAACTCGGAGTGTTGTAGTGGGGGGTATCTGAGAATGTTGTAGTTGCGAGGTTACTGGGAATGTTGTAGTGATGGTGCATGTCGGAGACTGGGAGACTTGTAGTGATGGGTAACTGAGGATGTTGTCGTGGGGGGGGCGGGTAACAGGGAATGTTGTCACTGGGGTAACTGGGAATTTTGCAGTCGGGTGGGCAAAGGGGTGTATTGTAGTGGGGGGGGTAACTGGGTGTGTTGTAATGAAGGGTAACTGGGACTGTTATAGTGGGGGGCAACCGGGAATGTTGCAGTTGTGGGGTAACTGGTAGTATTGTTGTTGGGGTTAACTAGGAATGTGGTAGTGGAGGGGGTAACTGGGATTTTTGTGGTGAATGCTAACTGGAGGTGTTGCAGTGGGAGGGGAATGTTGTAATGGGGGTAACTGGGATTGTTATAGTTGGGGGAAACTGGGAATGTTGTAGTGAGTGGTAACTGGGATTGTTGTAGCGTGGGGATAACTGGAAAAGTTGCAGTTGTGCGTAATTGAGTGTTGTAGTGGGGACGTAACTGGGTGTGTTGTAGTGGGAACGTAACTGGAAATGTTGTAGTGGGGGTGGGGTAACTGGGACTATTATAAAGGGGAGGTAACTGGGAATGTTGCTGTGGGGGGTAACTGGGACTGTTGCTGTGGGGAGATAACTGGGAATGTTGTCGTGGGGGGTGACTGTGAAGGTTATAGTGGGGGAGTAACTGGGAATGTTGTCGTGGGGGGGTAACTGGAAATGTTAAAGTTGGGGGAAACTGGGAATGTTGTAGTGAGTGGTAACTGGGATTGTTGGAGCGTGGGGATAACTGGGTGTGTTGTAGTGGGGGAGTAACTGTGAATGTTGTACTGGGGGGGGTAACTGGGAAATTGTCTAGGGGGGACAACTCGGAATGTTGTAGTGGGTGGGATAACTGGGAATGTTCTAGTGGGGGCGTAATTGGAAATTTTGTAGTGGCGGGTAACTGGGAATGTTGTAGTGGGGTGTAACTGGGAATGTTGTGGTGGGGGGGGAATAACTGGGAATGTTGTAGTGGGGGGGGTAGCTGGGAGTGTTGTAGTGAGGGGTGTAACTGGGAATGTTGTAGTGGGGGGGTAGCTGGCAATGCTGTAGTGGGAGGGTAACTGGGAATGTTGTAGTGGGAGGGTAACTGGGAATGTTGTAGTGGGGGGGTTACTGGGAATGTTGTATTGGGAATGTTGTATTGGGAATGTTGTAGTGGCGGGTAACAGTGCATGTTGTAGTTGGGGGTTAGCTGGGAAAGTTGTAGGGGAGAGGTAACTGGGAATGTTGTAGTGGGGGTGTAGCTGGGAATGTTGTAGTGGGAGGGGTATCTGGGAGTGTTGTTGGGGGTAACTGGGCATGTTGTAGTGTGGGTTAACTGGGAATGTTATTGTGTGGGGATAACTGGGAATGTTGCGTTTGGGGGGTAACAGGGAATGCTGTAGTGGGGAGTAACTGGGAATGCTGTAGTGGGGGGGGTAACTGGGAAATTTTCTAGGGGGATAACTCGGAATGTTGTAGTGAGTGGGTAACTGGGAATGTTATAGTGGTGGGATAACTGGGAATGTTCTAGTGGGGGCGTAATTGGAAATTTTGTAGTGGCGGGTAACTGGGAATGTTGTGGTGGGGGGGTATAACTGGGAATGTTGTGGTGGGGGGTATAACTGGGAATGTTGTAGTGGGGGGGTAGCTGGGAGTGTTGTAGTGGGGGGTGTAACTGGGAATGTTGTAGTGGGGGGGTAGCTGGCAATGCTGTAGTGGGGAGGGTAACTGGGAATGTTATAGTGGTGGGATAACTAGTGGGGGCGTAATTGGAAATTTTGTAGTGGCGGGTAACTGGGAATGTTGTGGTGGGGGGGTATAACTGGGAATGTTGTGGTGGGGGGGTATAACTGGGAATGCTGTAGTGGCGGGTAACTGGGAATGTTGTGGTGGGGGGGTATAACTGGGAATGTTGTGGTGGGGGGTATAACTGGGAATGTTGTAGTGGGGGGGTAGCTGGCAATGCTGTAGTGGGGAGGGTAACTGGGACTGTTCTAGTATGGGGGTAATTGGAAATTTTGTCGTGGGGAGTAACTGGGAATATTGTAGTGGGGTGTAACTGGGAATGTTGTAGTGGGGGTGGAGTAACTGCAAATGTTGCGGTGGGGTTGCACCTCGGAGTGTCCTGGTTGGGCAGTAACTGGGAGACTTGTAGTGGGGGTTAACTGGGAATGTTGTTGTGGGGGGGGTAACTGGGAATGTTGTAGTGGGTGGGTAACTGGGAATGTTGTAGAGGGGGGTAGGTGGGAATGTTGTGGGGGGGGAAACTGGGAATTCTGTAGTGGGGGTTGCTGGGAATGTTGTAGTGGGTTGGTAACTGGGAATGTTGTAGTGGGGGGGGATAACTGGGTATGTTGTAGTTGCGAGGTTACTGGGAATGTTGTAGTGATGGTGCATGTCGGAGACTGGGAGACTTGTAGTGATGGGTAACGGGGGGGTAATAGGGAATGTTGTCACTGGGGTAACTGGGAATTTTGCAGTCGGGTGGGCAAAGGGGTGTATTGCAGTGGGGGGAAAATGGGAATGTTGTAATGGGGTAACTGGGATTGTTATAGTTGGGGGAAACTGGGAATGTTGTAGTGAGTGGTAACTGGGATTGTTGTAGCCTGGGGATAACTGGAAAAGTTGCAGTTGTGCGTAACTGAGTGTTGTAGTGGGGACGTAACTGGGAGTGTTGTAGTGGGGACGAACCTGGAGTGTTATAGTGGGGACGTAACTGGGAGTGTTGTAGTGGGGACGTAACTGGGAGTGTTGTAGTGGGGACGTAACTGGGAGTGTTGTAGTGGGGACGTATCTGAGTGTGTTGCAGTGGGGGGGGTAACTGGGAATGTTGTAGTGGGGAGTAACTGGGAATATTGTAGTGGGGGTGGAGTAACTGCGAATGTTGTGGTGGGGTTGCACCTCAGTGTCCTGGTCGGGGGTTAACTGGGAGTCTTGTAGTGGGGGTTAACTGGGAATGTTGTTGTGGGGGGTAGCTTGGAATGTTGTGGGAGGGGGCAACTGGGAATGCTGTAGTGGGGGGTAGCTGGGAGTGTTGTGGGGGGGGGGGGGCAACTGGGAATGCTGTAGTGGGGGGTAGCTGGGAATGTTGTAGTGGGGGGATAACTGGGAATGTTGTAGTTGGGGGTTACTGGGAATGTTGTAGTGGGGGTTAATGGCAATATGGTAGTTGGGGGGGGTAACTGGAATTGTTGCAGTGGGGATGTAACTAGGAATGTTGTAGTGGGGGATAACAGGCAATGTTGCAATTGGGGGCTAGCTGGGAGTGTGTAGTGGGGGGTTAACTGGGAATGTTGCAGTTGGGGGATTACAGGCAATGTTGCAATTGGGGGGGTAACTGGCAGTGTTGTAGTGGGTGGGTAACTGGGAATGTTGTAGTCGGGGGTTACTGGGAATGCTGTAGTGGGGGGTAACTCGGAGTGTTGTAGTGGGGGGTATCTGAGAATGTTGTAGTTGCGAGGTTACTGGGAATGTTGTAGTGATGGTGCATGTCGGAGACTGGGAGACTTGTAGTGATGGGTAACTGAGGATGTTGTCGTGGGGGGGGGGGGGGGGTAACGGGGAATGTTGTCACTGGGGTAACTGGGAATTTTGCAGTCGGGTGGGCAAAGGGGTGTATTGCAGTGGGGGGGGTAACTGGGTGTGTTGTAATGAAGGGTAACTGGGACTGTTATAGTGGGGGGCAACCGGGAATGTTGCAGTTGTGGGGTAACTGGTAGTATTGTTGTTGGGATTAACTAGGAATGTGGTAGTGGAGGGGGTAACTGGGATTTTTGTGGTGAATGCTAACTGGAGGTGTTGCAGTGGGAGGGGAATGTTGTAATGGGGGTAACTGGGATTGTTATAGTTGGGGGAAACTGGGAATGTTGTAGTGAGTGGTAACTGGGATTGTTGTAGCGTGGGGATAACTGGAAAAGTTGCAGTTGTGCGTAATTGAGTGTTGTAGTGGGGACGTAACTGGATGTGTTGTAGTGGGAACGTAACTGGAAATGTTGTAGTGGGGATTTAATTGGGAATGTTGTAGTGGGGGGGGGATAACTGGGACTATTATAAAGGGGAGGTAACTGGGAATGTTGTACTGGGGGGGTAACTGGGAGTGTTGTAGTGGGGGGTAACTGGGAGTGCTGCAGTGGGGAGATAACTGGGAATGTTGTCGTGGGGGGGTGACTGTGAAGGTTATAGTGGGGGAGTAACTGGGATTGTTGTAGTGGGGGGGTAACTGGAAATGTTAAAGTTGGGGAAACTGGGAATGTTGTAGTGAGTGGTAACTGGGATTGTTGTAGCGGGGGATAACTGGATGTGTTGTAGTGGGGGAGAAACTGTGAATGTTGTAGTGGGGGGGGTAGCTGGGAATGTTGTATTGGGAATGTTGTAGTGGCGGGTAACAGTGCATGTTGTAGTTGGGGGTTAGCTGGGAAAGTTGTAGGGGAGAGGTAACTGGGAATGTTGTAGTGGGGGTGTAGCTGGGAATGTTGTAGTGGGAGGGGTATCTGGGAGTGTTGTTGTTGGGGGTAACTGGGCATGTTGTAGTGGGGGTTAACTGGGAAAGTTGTAGAGGAGAGTTAACTGGGAATGTTGTAGTGGGGGTTGTAGCTGGGAATGTTGTAGTGGGAGGGGTATCTGGGAGTGTTGTTGTTGGGGGTAACTGGGCATGTTGTAGTGGGGGATAACTGGGAATGTTATTGTGTGGGGGTAACTGGGAATGTTGCGGTTGGGGGGTAACAGGGAATGCTGTAGTGGGGAGTAACAGGGAATGCTGTAGTGGGGGGGTAACTGGGAAATTTTCTAGGGGGGATAACTCGGAATGTTGTAGTGGGGGTGTAGCTGGGAATGTTGTAGTGGGGGTGGAGTAACTGCAAATGTTGTGTTGGGGTTGCACCTTAGAGTGTCCTGATTGGGGGGTAACTGGGAGACTTGTAGTGGGGGTTAACTGGGAATGTTGTTGTGGGGGGGGGGGTAACTGGGAATGTTGTAGTGGGTGGGTAACTGGGAATGTTGTAGCGGGGGGTAGCTGGGAATGTTGTGGGCGTGTAACTGGGAATGTTGTAGTGGGGGTTAACTGGGAATGTTGTAGTGGGGGTTAACTGGGAATGTTGTGTGGGGGTAACTGGGAATGTTGTTGTGGAGTGGTAACTGGGAATGGTGTTGTGGAGGGGTGACTGGGAATGTTGTAGTTGGGGATAACTGGGAATTGTGTCGTGGGTGGGTAACTGGGAATGTTGTAATGGGGGGGACAACTGGGTAATGTTGTAGTGGGTGGGTAACTGGGAATGTTGTAGTGGGGGGGGGTAACTGGGAATGTTCTAGTGGGTGGTTAACTGGGAATATTGTAGTGGGGGGTAGCTGGTAAAGTTGTTGTTTGGGGGTAACTGAGAATGCTGTAGTGGGGGGGTAACTGGGAATGTTGTAGTGGGGGGGGGGAACAACTGGGTAATGTTGTACTTGTGGGGGTTATTGGGAATATTGTAGTGGGGGGTAACTGGGAATGTTGTAGTGGGGTTGCATCTCGGAGTGTTCTGGTTGGGGGGAAACTGGGAGTCTTGTAGTGAGGGGAACTGGGGATGTTGTAGTGGGGCGAGGAGTAACCGGGACTGTTGCAGTTGGGTGGCTAACTGGCCGTGTTACAATGAAGGGTAACTGGGAATGTTGTAGTGGGGGAGTAACTGGGAATGATGTAGCTGTGGGGTAACCGGATGTTTATGGTATGGGGAAGGGGAGTGTTACAGTGAGTGGGGGCGGTGATTAATGTGATGAAAAAGGAGGTTTATAGCACAATGATAGGGGAGTGCTGTATTAGATGGTCCTCTCTGCATTTTTCTGGACAATATTTTAATTGAGCTCTTAATATCTTGTGTCAAGAATTTACAAAGCAAAACCAAACTAGCACGTGTCAATGAAAGAAAGGCTCCCAAGAGACAACTGTATTAATAATCCTCTTAACAAAAATATTTTGTCTGCAAACATTACATGGCCAAACCACGTATTTACAATAGTTTTTGTACATTGTGATTCAGGCATTCATTTGCCAGCAAACCGATCTCTTGTGGTTTCCTTCCCTTCTGCCTGCCCCCGGGATCCTCTTGGGTGCATTTGCACCCCCACGCCCCCCACTTCTCCCCCCCTTCCTTTCTTTTCCTTGTTCTGTGTCCACTCCACCACCTCACGCCCCTCCCCACTTTATTGGTTGCTGGCCACAAACATGTCTTGAAACAAGTTGGTGAACTGCTTCCACATCCTGTGAAAGTTTTCTTCTGACCCACGGATGACAAATTTTATCTTCTTCAGCCTGAGAAATTCCACCAGGTTGGACAGCCAGTCTGCAGCCTTGGGTGGTGCGTTGGTCGCCAGTCGAGCAGGTGTCTCCGGCCGGTGGTCAGAGAGGCAAAGGCTAGGGCGCCAGCGGTTGTGGCTAACGCTCAGAGGGATGTCCCTACACAGGAACTCTTCTCAATCCTCATCCACTCCGCTCCCAGTTCCTTGACCCATCCCCGTACTCTTTCTGTGTTGGCCGCCCAGTGGTAGAACTGGAGGTTTGGGAGGGCCAGGCCTCCCACATTCCTCCTCCTTTGTGGGACCTTCTTCCTAATCCTCGGCGTCTTTCCCCAACAGACAAACGCCATGATTAGCTTGTCAACTGTTCAGTAAAAGGGCTTGGAGATGTAGATCAGGAGGAATCTGAACAGGAAGAGGAACATGGGCAGTACGTTCATCTTGATCACCTGCACTCTCCCTGGCAGGGAGGGTGGGATTGAGTCCCACCTCTGCAGGTCCTTTTTAACTTCTCCCGCAAGTGCCGGGCCAGTGCTAGCGCAAACCTTTTATAGAAGTCCACCAGGAATCTGATCTGCCCCGGCAACTTCCCCGCCTGCATGTAGCTAATGTTCTCCATGACTTTCCTCAATGGTGCTTCCAGGTCCTGTCTCCTATCTTTCCCCATGACCGGCATGTTCAGCCTGTTGAGGAACTGCTTCATCTTTGAGTCCCCCTCCGGGGGCTCGGAGGTGTACAGTTCTCGGTAAAAGGTTGCAAAGGCTTTGTCGATCTGCTCTGGCGTTGCGAGTACTTTGCTGCTCCTACCTTTTACGATGTGGAGATGCCGGCGTTGGACTGGGGTGAGCACAGTAAGAAGTCTTACAACACCAGGTTAATGTCTAACAGGTGTGTTTTGAATCACTAGCCTTCGGAGCGCTGCTCCTTCCTCAGGTGAAACCAAAGAAAGTCTCAGCAGGTCTGGCAGCATCTGCAGGGAGAGAAAAGAGCTAACGTTTGAGTCCAGGTGACCCTTTGTCAAAGCTAAAGACAAGGAAAGTGGGAAATATTTATACTGTGGAGTGAGAATGAAAGTGAGTCCAGGGAAATGGGGTGCTAATAGCCACAGAGTCCAAGGGGAAAGAGTGCTCATGGCAGTCCCCAGAGAGGACAAAAGGTGTGAAAGGCCAAACTGCAGAGAAACTAACACCAGAGGGTGAACTATAGATGGGGGGGGGGGCAGCAAGGGGGGAGCAAAGGGGAGAAAGGGTAACGAAAGGTGGATAAGATGGAGGGGGGGTGAATATATATAAATAAAGACAAGAGAGAAAGAAATGGTAAAAAACAGTTAAATTTAAATGGGATGAAAACAAAGGGGTCGAGGTGGGAGAGAGCTTATCAAATGAAGTTGTTGAATTCGATGTTGAGGCCGGAAGGCTGTAGCGTGCCTAACCGGAAGATGAGATTTTGTTCCTCCAGTTTGCGTTGAGCTTCACTGGAACATTGTAATAGGCCAAGGACAGACATGTGGACATGGGAGCAGGGTCTTGTGTGTTAACATGGCAAGCAACGGGAAGGTCAGGGTCCTGAACGAACCGAAGGTGCTCAGCAATGCGATCACCCAGTCTGCGTTTGGTCTCTCCGATATAGAGAAGACCACATTGGGAGCAGCGAATGCAATAGACCAAATTGGAAGAAGTGCAAGTGAAACGCTGCTTAACCTGGAATGTGTGTTTTGGGCCTGGGATGTTAAGCATAACATGCAGTATGGCCACCCCTCTAGCCCTTGTCCCACAGCACAATTGGTAAGTCTGTACCACCCAGCTCTTTCTTACCCTCAGTTGATCCTGCTCCCTCAGGTGCACCTCTTGGTGGAAGATTACATCGGCCTTCGGCTTTTTAGATGGGTGAAGGCTATCCTGCTGAGGGGTTACTGACCCCCCAACCATGGGGTCAACTATACTTACCTTGTGGGTGCCCCCTGCACTCCGGGGTTTCCCTTTGTCCAGGTGTCCTCCAAGATGGCCGACTCTGCCGTCTACTCCATGTGGATGGGCCTGCACTCTCAGCTATCCGTTTGTTTGGGGGCCCTTCAAGATGGTGCTCTTTCCAAGGACCAGTGCAGACTCGATGGGCCGAATGGCCTCCTTCTGCACTGTAAATTCAATGGCAATTCTTGGCGCTTTTGTTGAAGCTGTTGTCATGTGCGACCTTTCATAACCAGCGTTCTACCCACCTCCGACCTCCTAACCCAGGTTCCTCCCCTGGGTCTGTCTACCCCTCTGTTGCCCCCCGTTCTCTCCCCCATTGTCTTTCCCCCCTTCTTTCTAGAGTTTTCTCTCCCCTTCTGCCAAGCACTCTCTCCCCCTCGGGAACTGTGCCATGGCCCCCCTTCGTCCATACCTCCCTGCGCTAGCTTGCTCGCGAGGGTGTGGTTTAGCTCAGTGGGCTAGACAGCTGGTTTGTGATGCAGAACAAGGCCTGCAGCGCGAGTTCAATTCCCGTTCCAGCTTACCCGAACAGGTGCCGGGATGTGGTGACTAGGGGCTTTTCACAGTAACTTCATGCTTGTGACAATAGAAGGTTATTATGTTATTATTATTATATTTTGGTGCTCCCCCCGGGAGCAATCTTGACCTTCTCCTCCCCGTTATATTCCTCCCCACCCCCCTCTCCTTCTCCCCACCCATTTCTGCGCCTTACCGTTCTCACCCTCACCTTCCTGGGACTTATAGCAGATTGAAAACAACGCAGTTCTGTCCCGTGCATTTGTCTTTTTTTTTTAAGTTTGTGTTCACTGCTGTTGCTGCCTTCCCAGCCCATGCCTGCTCACAAATTTGTCTGCTTCAGACGGTACGGTGATGTAATACTCATTCCCCTGAAAGGTTACCCAGAGCTTGGCCGGGTACAGCATCCCAAACCGCACCTTATTCTTGTATAGGGTCGCCTTGGCTGTGTTAAATTCATCCCAACGTTTGGTCAGGTCTGCCCCAACGTCTTGGTACACACAGATCGGGTGTCCCTCCCACTTACAGGGCCATGCGGCCCTTGCCCAATTCAATTTCTTCTCCCTGTCATTGTACCGGTCCAGCTTCACGATGACGACCTGAGGCTACTCCCCCATTTTGGGCCTCGGCCAGAGTGATCTATGGGCTTTGTCTATCTCAGGGGGGTTGGGGAACCTCTCCCAGAGCCAGCTTACCCAGCAGCTGGGCCACATACTCTGTGGGCTCCTGGCCTTGATACGCTCTGGTAGGCCTACAAAGCAAAGATTTTGGTGACGCATTTAGGGCAGCACGGTAGCACAAGTGGATAGCACTGTGGCTTCACAGCGCCAGGGTCCCAGGTTAAATTCCCCGCTGGGTCACTGTCTGTGTGGAGTCTGCACGTTCTCCCCGTGTCTGCGTGGGTTTCCTTCGGGTGCTCCGGTTTCCTCCCACAGTCCAAAGACGTGCAGGTTAGGTGGATTGGCCATGCAAAATTGCCCTTAGTGACCAAAAAGGTTAGGAGGGGTTATTGGGTTCCGGGGATAGGGTGGAAGTGAGGGCTTAAGTGGGTCGGTGCAGACTCGATGGGCCGAACGGCCTCCTTCTGCACTGTATGTTCTATGTTCTATGCAACCGGTTGTCGATGGTCCTCGACCTTCCCTTTCAGCGTTCACTGGGTCACCACAAACCTTGCCACTTGTCTCCTATGAGGCGATCCAGTCGTTTTCCATTTCCAGTTTGTCTTCATTTCCAGCAATAGATGATGTACTAATATCCACTACAAGCCCACTGACTCCCACAGCTATCTGGACTACAGCTCTTTGCACCCTACACCCTGTAAGGACTCCATCCCTTTCTCTCAACTCTTTCGCCTCCGTCGCATTTGTTCCGATGATGCCACTTTCCAAAATGGTGCTTCAAAAATGTGTTCCTTCTTCCTCAACCGTGATTTCCCACCTACACTTGTTGACAGGGCCCTCAATAGCATGAGGTCCATCTCCCATGCCACTACCCTCGCCCCCGCCCCTCCCTCCCAGAACAAGGATAGAGTCCCCCTGGTTCTCACATTTCACCCCACCACCCTCCGTATGCAAAGCATAATCCTCCGTGAATTTTGCCAACTCCAGCGTGATGCCACCACCAAACACATCTTCCCTTCACTCCCTCTGTCAGCATTCCGCAGAGACCGTCCCATCCGGAATAATCTAATCCACTCCTCCATCATACCCAATGCCTCTCCCATCACCCATGGCACCTTCCCATGCAATCGCAGAAGGTGCAACATCTGCCCCTTTACATCTTCCATGCTTAACATCCCAGGCCCAAAACACTCATTCCAGGTTAAGCAGCGTTTCACTTCCATCTCTTTCAATTTGGTCTATTGCATTCGCTGCTCCCAATGTGGTCTCCTCCAAATCGGAGAGACCAAACGCAGACTGGGTGATCGCTTTGCTGAGCACCTTCGGTCCGTGCGCATTCAGGACCCTGACCTTCCTGTTGCTTGCCATTTTAACACAAGACCCTGCTCCCATGCCCACATGTCTGTCCTTGGCCTGCTGCAATGTTCCAGTGAAGCTCAACGCAATCTGGAGGGACAGCATCTCATCTTCCGGTTAGGCACGCTACAGCCTTCCGGTCTCAACATCAAATTCAACAACTTCATTTGATGAGCCCTACCCCACCTCGACCCCTTTGTTTTCATTCCATTTCATTTTAACTGTCTTTTACCTTTTATTTCTTTCTTGTCATTCTTTATATATATTTTTCCCCCACTCTTTCCCCCTTTCTTATCCCCCCTTTCCTTACGCTTTCTCCCCTTTGCTTCACCTTTTTCTCATTTTACATCTCTCCCACCCATGTTCCCTCTCCCCCCACATCTATATCTGTCACAGCTTACCCTCTAATCTTATTTCTCTGCTGTTTGGCCTTTCGCACATTTTATTCTCTCTGGGGACTGCCATTAGCCCTCTTTTCACTTGGTTTTGGTGGCTATGACTCATCTTTCATTCCCTCACCCTACAGTATAAATATCTCCCACTTTCTATGCCTTTTAGCTTTGACAAAGGGTCATCTGGACTCAAAATGTTAGTTCTTTTCTCTCCCTACAGATGCTGCCAGACCTGCTGAGATTTTCCAGCATTTTCTCTTTTGGATCCATTCGCTTTGGCCCATTGCTGCTTTCTCCAGCTCCCTGATCGTTGCTTCCTGCACCTTCACCTTTGCCATCATCTCTAGTTTGATGGTGTCTCTGTGCTTTAGGAGCTCCTGTGTTAGGAGGACCATCCACTCGCTTATTGGTGGGTAGTCACCAGAATGGTCTCTTAGATAGTTGGCACTATCTAAATCAAGAGATGAGAATTGGTTAAATTGATAGTGAGAGATATGTATGCCCCAGCCAAGGTCAGTTCCTTTCCGACAAGGAAACTGACTGTGTAATGTGTCAACTGGATGCAGTCTTCAGTTGACAGTAATACTGAGAACCCATTTTTGGATTATGACTCCAATAGAGATCAGGGTCTGTGTGATTGCTTCCTCTTTCCCATGGAGTAAGCACTCTTCCCAGAATGAGTCAGACTGTGGCTGGTAGCTCATGTAGCTTGAAGCTGAATTAATTCTCCAAGAACCTAAAGCGTCGAACAGTTATTTTATCCAGAGTCCTGTGCTAATGGAGCTCTGTGCCCGGACGATTCCCACCCTCTGTCATTAGGCATTGCATGGCTTTCCAATGGTTCTGGGTGTCATTTGAGGAACGAGGTTGTCAGTCACAAGACATACAATTAAAGTGTCAACACATACCTGTCTGGGTGGTAAGGATTGATTCTCTTTCATTACGCCAAATTCACTGTTCACACTCACTGGATGATCGAACGGACTCATCACGCCCGACTCAGTGACACGGCGAGATCTGTGATGTTCAGAATGCCTCAAAAGATCAAACGAGATCGAACGACCTGGATCTCGCACTCGCTGGGCGAAATCCAGATGAACATATTTAAATGAGCCAATTTAAATATGTCAGCGCCCGATTCTCCCGAGGCCCGTGAACTAAGGCTTGAGAGACCTTGCCATGGCGCATTTTGCACTAGTCCACAGAAATATGGACCAGGCGTAATGGCACCTGGGGGTTGACCAGGCCCCTGGCAGTGTCATCCAGGCATCCTGACACTGTCACCCAGGCATTGCCAGGGTGGCACCGCAGGCTGTATGGAGCACTGCCAGGGTGCCAGACTGGCACTACCATGGTGTCCAGGTTCCCCTGCCAGGAATCATGCCTGGGGTTGCCCTTCCCTTAAGAGGTGGGTAGAGGGAGGGCTCTAGGACCCCCTAAGAGGTAGGTTGCGGGTATCTGGAGGCCACGGTTGAGTGGCTGAAGAGGTTGAGAGATCGGGGCGGCATTTATAAATGGCACCTCTATCTCTTGTTGCACTGATGAGCTGAAGAGTCCAGCAAGTTAGCTAAGGGCGGCCTCGGAGGGGCGTTCCGAGGTTTGTTTCCCGGCTTGGGTCACTGTCTGTGTGGAGTCTGCACGTTCTCCCCATGTCTGTGTCGGTTTCCTCTGGGTGCTCCGGTTTCCTCCCACAGTCCAAAGATGTGCAGGTTAGGTGGATTGGCCATGATAAATTGCCCTTAGTGTCCAAAAAGGTTAGGTAGGGTTACTGGGCTACGGGGATAGGATGGAGGTGTGGGCTTAAGTAGGGTGCTCTTTCCAAGGGCCGGTGCAGACTCAATGAGCCGAATGGCCTCCTTCTGCACTGTAATTTCTATGATTCTATTAATCTGTGTGCTCTGTCCACTTCAGGGGCCTTATCCAACACCCCCTTCACCACCAACCCCGCCAGCATCCTCAAAACATATCTCGTGGCACTCACACCTTCCATTCCTTCAGCAGGCCCACTATCCGCAGATTCTGTCTTCTCCATCTATTCCCCTGCTCCTCCACCTTTGCTCTTGCAAGGGCATCCTAAGAGCCCCACCTCCGCCTCCAATGCCATCGCCCAATCGCTGTGGTCCGACATCACCCTCTCAATCTCTCAGATCTGCGACTCCTGCCTCTCCAAGCATTCCTCCGCCCTCTCCATCGAGCCCTTCAGGGGTGCCACAGCCCCTTCGATGGCCTTCGAGCCATCCTCCTGCATCTCCTTCCTCTGCTGGCGGAACTCTTCCTTGATGAAGGCCATGAACTGCTCCATCTGGGGCTTTCCAAAATGCACAGGCCCTTCCCCCTTAGCCATCTTTCCACTGACTGTGGCGCCACGGGTCTCTTGCAACTCCTTGGCCAGGTCTTTCACTTTCTTCTGCCGTTTATTTTTCTTAATTCATTTTTTCCAATTAAGGGGCAATTTAGCGTGGCCAATTCACCTACCCTGCACATCTTTTGGGTTGTGGGGATGAGACCCACGCAAACATGGGGAGTCTGTGCAAACTCCACACAGACAGAGACCCAGAGCCGGGATCGATCCTGGGACCTTGGCGCCGTGAAGCAGCAGCGCTAACCACTGCGCCACCGTGCTGCCCGATCTTTTGCCAGATTTGGTAACCAGCGGACATGTCACTCCCAGGGTGCTCCTCCGACCTTCAGCTATGCTTTTCTGTCGCAGTTGCACCCAATTTCAGGTAAAAAGAGATCTTTTCTACGCCTTCAAGCATGAACTGCCCTGTGTGCGACCACTCACACCATGTCTGCCCCAGAAGTCCCCAGAACCCTGTGTTACTGACTGTACCTCGACTGATGTTAATCCAGCTCCCTCAGACCGTCACTCAGTAACCCCTCTCTTAATGCACCCCCTCTCCCTGCCCCAGAGCGCAGACGTATTTCATCTACGATGAGCTGGAGGAAGCCCACTGCCTTTACTTCATTTCGGTAGCACGGGTGGCGCCTATCCAGGTTATGGTCCGGATCAATGGGTTCCCAATTCAAATGAAACTTGATACCGGATCCACGGTCTCGGTGATCTGCTGCCACAGGTATGACAAAATTAGCTCTGGGGTATGCGTCTTAATGTTGAGTGATACCGATGCCCGACTGGCGATGTATACAGGGGAACCATTGGAGATCGCGGGCACCTCGGATGTCCCATGGAATATGGGGCTCAGTCGGCGAATCTACCACTGGTGGTGGTGAAAGGTTCACGTACAGATTTGCTGGGGTGTGACTGGCTAAAACAACTCCGGCTGGTCTGGCAGTGAGTATGTTGAATGTACCCCGACGGGACAGACGCTGTATTGGCACATTTCCCTGGGGTGTTCCAAGAGGGCCTCGGTACCATCTGGGGGAGCTTGGCCAGGATATCAGTATACGCCCAACCAAGCTATTTTCCGGCCCGCCCCGTTCCTTACGGTTTGAAATCGAAGGTTGATGCAGAACTGGACTGTTTGGAAGGTGGGCATCATTTGCCTGGTGCAATTTGCGATTGGGCTGCGCCAGTCATGCCAGTTACGAAGCTTGACGGGTCCGGACACCTTTGCGGGGATTACAAAATGACAATCAACCAAGCATCCGGTCTGGATCGTTACCCGGTGCCGAAGATTCAGGACCTGTACGTGAGGCTCAGTGGAGGAAGGACTTTTACAAAGTTCGACAAGAGCCGCGCCTATCTCCAGTTGGTTTTGGACCCGTCCTCACGCAAATACGTGACCATCAACTCTACTATGGGTCAGGGTTTCATAAACTACAAAGTATATCATGGAGTTTACCTGACCTACAACTTTTAATAGATTTTGGTTATGATGAGCACAAGGGCCTACTTTCCAAGTGTTATGCAATAGAGACCTTAAGTATTTTTAAACAAAACAATGTTTATTCTATGAATTCAGTTAACATTTTATAAATACCCAGTAAACATTTTATAATCTACCAACACAAATACCCCCCCAAAGATCCAGTACTCTATAGGAGACCCTTAACAACTTTCCTAACATCCATAAGCCAAACACCCTTTTTAACAAAGCAGTAGGTATACATTTTTTACACAAGACAGTTAACACTTTTAAATTATCAAGTGACTGGACACCTTTTAACATACAGAGAGACAAAATGAACCTTCCCTGTCTGAATTCAGCTAAATATGCCATTTTTAAGAACATACGAACATAAGAACTAGGAGCAGGAGTAGGCCATCTGGCCCCTCGAGCCTGCTCCGCCATTGAATGAGATCATGGCTGATCTTTGTGGACTCAGCTCCACTCTCCGGCCCGTACACCATATCCCCGAATCCCTTTATTCTTTAGAAAGGTATCTATCTTTTTCTTAAAAACGTTTAAAGAAGGAGCCTCAACTGCTTCACTGGGCAAGGAATTCCAGAGATTCACAACCCTTTGGGTGAAGAAGTTCCTCCTAAACTCAGTCCTAAATCTACTTCCCCTTATTTTGAGGCTATGCCCCCTAGTTCTGCTTTCCCCGACCAGTGGAAACAACCTGCCCGCATCTATCCAATCTATTCCCTTCATAATTTTATATGTTTCAATAAGATCCCCCCGCATCCTTCTAAACTTACTTTAGCATATAGTATACTTAAGCATACTATCAATTTCTTTGTTAACCGGTGCCAATTTTTAAGGGTTAAGTCTATATGGATGTTGTTTAATTGCAACAGCATTTCCCAGATCTACATCATGTATAGCCATTTTAGTACTTCCCAACTTATCTCCACAAACTTCCCATGTGATATCAATACAGTTTGTTTTTCCTCCGGAAGATAACTCAACAATTTCTCACAACACCTCCTTTCTATATCCTACCGGGAATACCACTTTTTTCATAGAAAATTTCATCGAATTTACAGTGCAGAAGTGCATTTGATGAACTTCTGCCCACTCTTCATCCGCCTGCATTTGTAAAGGTCTCCATTTTCTCATCAATACATCACTTTTATAGTAATTACATTCTGGTATACACTCAGATTCCTCTTCCGTGTATGCTTTCTGATACATCCGTTTTATTTCTATATCTTTCTGTTGTAACTCCGCCAATTTCCTAAACTAAAAATATCCGCCTCATCCTCCACCTGTTCTTGTTCTTTTCCAACCATTTGATCAAAAATCGTTTCTGATAATTGCACTTCAACTTTATCTTCACTCTTTGATTATTCCTCTTGTCTTAACTTGTGACTTTGCGACCTTGTTACTACACAATTCGAAAAAAATCCCAGGATATTCGTCCTTCAACATTTCAGTTATCTGATTTTCCACTGGCTTATCAACCACAATAGGCATCACTCCCACCTGCGATCCAGCTATATCATTACCCAAGATAAACTGTATTCCTGGACAAGATAGTTTCTCTATTACTCCTACTACCACTTCACCACTCTTCACTGGACTTTCCAACCTTATCTTATATAATCGAACACTACCTTTCTCATCCTGAATTCTACATGTTACCACCTTTTCTGGCAATATTCCTCACAAACTACATAACTCCTCATCTCTTACCATCAGAGATTGAATAGCTCCCATGCCTCTTAAAATTGTGACTTCTTTCCCTGCTCCTCCTGATACTCATGAGTAAACTTTACCCACACAAGTAAATTCTTGAAAGTGATATGGCACCTTCTTATCAATCACCTCTTGATCAGGCTGCACAATCTTTTGCACCTCCTTCGCTTCACTTGAGCTTTCCTTTACCACTTTAATAAATCCCACTGACTTATCCTGTTTTACCACATCAGCCTTCCCAGTGCTTTTCTTAAACCACCAACACTGTGACTTTACATGGCCTAGTTTATTACAGTGAAAACATTTGAAACTTTCCATTTCTTTTCCACCCTCCTGGATTTTTGTTTTAGTCTGAGGTACACTCTCCTTATTATCTCCCATCACCCCTCTTTATCTTTACCACTTGAGTATTTCTCTTTTCCCTAGTTTCTTTCCCTCACAGGCTGAAACTGATGTCGAAAACAAAACTTTGATTTATGAACTAATTCATAATCATCTACCATTTCTGCTGCTAATCCCGCAGTTCCAGAGTAATCTCTGCTCTTCCACATGAGTTCTCACCACATCAGGAATTGAATTTTTAAACTCCTCCAAAAGTATAATTTCTCTGAGAGCTTCATACGCTTGGTCTATTTTCAAAGCCCTGATTCACCTATCAAAATTACTCTGTTTGAGCCTTTCAAACTCCATGTATGTTTGACCAGGTTCTTTCCTTAAATTTCTAAACCTTTGTCTGTAAGCTTCAGGCACTAGTTCATATGCGCCTAAGATGGATTTTTTCACCTCCTCATACATCCCAGATACCTCCTCCGGTAGTGATGCAAACACTTCACTAGCTCTACCTACCAACTTTGTTTGAATCAGTAATACCCAAATGTCCGGTGGCCATTTCATTTGTTTAGCTACCTTCTCAAATGAAATGAAAACGACTTCTACCTCCTTCTCATCAAACCTTGGCAATGCTTGGACATATTTAAATAGATCCCCACCAAGCCTTCGACTGTGACGCTCATGCTCAGTGATCTGGACACCTTTTAATACAGAGAGACAAAATGAACCTTCCTTGTCTGAATTCAGCTTTCAACTGCCTAAAACGAAAGTAAAACAAAAGCCACAAACAGGTTGCAGGTCAAAAAGAATCTAAAAGCCAGAGACACAACCCAGCTCCACCCACACAATGACATCACTGCAGCTATTTGATAAACATCAATTTCTTAAAGGTACACTCCCATGACAACACCCAAAGGGAGTTGTGTGAATACAGCAAGCTGCCATTTGGGGTCTCTTCGGCATGTGCCATATTTCAAAGGGTGATGGAAAATATCCTCTGCAGGTTGTCACAGGTGGCAGTTTACCTGGATGATGAGCTGATTACTAGTTCCTCTGACCAGGAGCATCTGGAAAAATCTGGGGCGCTATTATCCGACCCCCCCGCCGGGTCGGAGAATCGCCGGCGGCTGGCGTGAATTCTGCCCCCGCCGTGTCCCGAATTCTCCGCCACCAGAGATTCGGTGGGGGCGGGAATCACGCCGCACCGGTCGGCGGGCCCACCCCCGGCGATTCTCCGGTCCGCGATGGGCCGAAGTCCCGCCGTTGTCAACCCACGCCAGCCGGCGTGGATTGAACCACCTTTCGAACGGCGGGACAAAGCGGCGCGGGTGGGCTCCTGGGTCCTGGGGGGGGGCGCGGGGTGATCTGGCCCCAGGGGGTGCCCCCACAGTGGCCTGGCCCGCGATCGGGGCCCACCGATCCGCGGGTGGGCCTGTGCCGTGGGGGCACTCTTTTCCTTCCGCCATCGCCATGGTCTTCACTATGGTGGAGGCGGAAGAGACCCCCTCCACTGTGCATGTGCGGGGATGCCGTGAACGGCCGCTGACGCTCCCGCGCATGCGTCGCACGGCAAAGTCATTTCTGCGCCAGCTGGCGGGGCGCCAAAGGCTGTTCCCGTCAGCCGGCAGGGCGGAAATCACTCCGAAGCGGGCCTAGCCCCTCAAGATGAGGGCTCGGCCCCTCAAGATGCGGAGAATTCCGCACCTTTGGGGCGGCGCGATGCCGGACTGATTCACGCCGTTTTTGGCGGCGGTCGGCAGACATCACGCCGATTGCGGAGAATCCCGCCCCAGGAGTCTGCCTTCAACGTGAAAACTGCATGTTCCACGTGAAGGACGTGGTCTATTTGGGCCAGGAACAGGCACGGACTACACCCAGTAAACAATAGCATTCAGGCCATCCTACAGGCGCCCGTACCAAAGGATCCTGCGGAATTACGTTTGGTTTTGGGCCTGGTCAACTTTTACGGGAAGAACGTCCCGAACTTGGCAATGGTCTTGGCCCCACTGCAACTGTTGTTAAAGAAGGGCCAGCGGTGGATTTGGGAAATCACCGCAGCAGTGAGTGTTTGACCAAGTAAAGCAGCAACTGACGTTCCCCCACTTGCTGACTCACTTCGACCCGTCCAAGCACTTGTTGCTGACATGAGACACCTTGCTCTACGGAATCGGGGTCGTCCTGGTACACAGGATGGATGACGGTACCAAACAACCCATTGCGTTCGCTTCATGCACTTTGGTGGCAGCGGAGTAAAATTACGCCCAAATACAAAAGGAAGGTTTGGCACTGGTTTTCGGCGTAAAACAATTCCATCAGTATGTCTATGGATATATATTCACGGCATATACCAACCATAAATCCCTCTTGGGTTTATTCAAAGAGGGCAAGGCAATTCCCCAGGTGGCGTCCACCCACATTCAGCTGTGGGATCTCCTTCTGGCTGTGTAGAGTATATTTTGGAAAATCGGGCAGGGATGAAGATTCCCCACACAGACACTCTCAGCTGCCACCCTTAGCCAGCAGCACACCAACACCAGCAGATTTGGACCAGGTAGTCACGACCTTACATTTTATGGACAAGTTACCTGTAATGGCGGCCCAAGTAAAGGCTTGGACGCAGACGCACCCACTTAGGGTGTTTACCACAAAAGTGGCGGAACTCAGCATAGTGGACGGCATCCTGCTGTGGGCTTCCCGAGTGGCCATCTCTGAAACAGACCAAGGGGGATTATGCAGGACCTCCACAGCAGACATCCAACACTCTCCAAAAGGCAGGTCCACTTCACCCATGGGAATGGCCGGGCCGGTCATGATCCCGTCTGCATGTGGATTTTGTGGGGCGTATTCTAAATGGATGGATGTACACCAGACGGCGACCATGTCGCATGCCACCACCGGTTCAGGCAGACTTTTAGTGTTCACGGACTCCCAGAGGTACTCGTGTTGGACAATGGCACCAGCTTTTACTAATTCAGAGTTTCTGGATTATTTCAAGCAAAATGGGGTCCGTCATGTCTGCACCGCGCCTTATCACTTGTCCTCAAATGGGTAGGCAGACATTCAAACTTGGGATGTGATAACAGACCTCAGACTCATCAGAAACCTGCCTCACCCGTTTCCTGTTCTGCTACAGGACCATGCTGCATGCTACCACCAGGGCTGACATCCGCAGAGCTTTTGATGTGTCATCGCTTGCGCATGCGATTGAGCCTCATTTTTCAGGACATCGGGGATAGGATCCGTGACCGGCAGGAACAGACCGGAGCAAAGTGAGTCAGGGCCGTGGGGGAACTAACTGCTGCCGACCCCAGAACCAGCTGGACCAGTTACCCGAGGACCGACCATGGATCCCGAGCACGGTGATGCCCCTCTCTCCGGAGCAGTTGCCAGTGATACCCAGTGAAATGGCTGGACCTTGTGACTCCGAAATGCGGGATATCAACTATTCCGATCAAGAGACAGATTTGGAGTTTTTGCCTACGATAATCGACATAGGTCCGGGGGTGACCACCCAACAAAATGCTGAGGAACCGCCCAGATGTTCAGCAAGGAAGCAACGATCTCCGAAGCGTTACACCCTCCGGGCCGGGAGTGGCGGGATCCAGATAGTCAGCCCTTGGTGGAGAGGGCGAAGGATATGCCCCCTCCTGTTAAAATGGACGACGTATCAGATTTGGGTGGGGTTGGGGTGTTATAACTTGAGACAACGCCCAAGAATCTGCAACATCAGAGCCCTGTAGCCTCATCTGAATACTATTTACCCATATGAGGGTGTGGGGCTACCCCTCTTTTCCCAGGACCACTGGGACATAAATACCCCGGCCTATGTGGGGACTGGGATTGGAAGACCCTTCCGTGAGTAGGAAAAGGGTATCGTAATGATGCAATATCAATTACGACGGGACGAGAGTACAGAGTAATCAAGGCTTTATTAAGCAGAGATGTGTGGCCTCCTGCAGTTGCTACCAGAATGGAAGCAGCTCGGGTGTGCACACACATTTATACTCCGCCTACTGGGCGGAGCCAGCAGGCAGGGATTTACCCCCGTATCTATACTACAAGAGCCTTACCATATTACCTCTAATAATCATCGTTACAACTACTATACAATCAGTGAGGACTACCACATTCACCCCCTGTTTAAAAAAAAGAGTCCAGTGGGGGGGGGGGGGGGGGGGGGGGGTGGAATTTACAGTTTGGTGAAAAATTAAAGTTTACAGTTTGATGTAAAATTTACAGTCCAGGCGACATTTACAAATTCAGCCGGTCGGGTGCCTTGATCCACCGCTGTGAGCGCCTCGGTCCCGGTGGTGATGCGGGCACCAACTTGGTCGCCTGTGACTCCGGGAGCGTGTTGTCCTCGTCTTCATCCCCGGGTGGAACCAGTGGGAGGACGGATCGTCCTGGGCGGGGGCTGTAGTGAGATGCGCTGGGGCGAGGGTGGGTGGCGCCAGGGCAATCGGAGGGGCGGGTGTCAGGTGGTGGGCCGTGGGTGGGGATCCAGCTGGTGCCAGGTCCTGGAGGGAGACTGTGTCCTGGCGCCAGTCGGGGTATACCACTGCGGGTTAGCGTGGAGAAGTTGTACCCTTTCGACCAATGGGTCCGCCTTGTGGGTCCGCACGTGTTTGCGGAGGAGGACGGGTCCAGGAGCTGCCAGCCATGTTGGCAGCGAAACCCCAGAGGTGGACGTCCTGGGGAAGGCAAAGAGACGTTCATGATGGGTCTCGTTAGTCGCGGTACAGACGAGCGATCGGATGGAGTGGAGCGCGTCGGGGAGGACCTCCTGCCAGCGGGAGACTGTGAGATTTTTAGACCGCAGGGCCAGCAGGACGGCCTTCCAGACCATCTCATTCTCCCGCTCCAGCTGCCCGTTTCCCCGGGGGTTGTAGCTGGTCGTCCTGCTCGAGGCGATGCCCTTGCTGAGCAGGAACTGATGCAGCTCATCACTCATAGAGGATCCCCGGTCGCTGTGGACGTAAGCGGGGAAACCGAACAGGGCGATGATGCCGTTGAGTGCTTTAATGACCGTGACAGACGTCATATCGGGGCATGGGATGGCGAAGGGGAATCGGGAGTACTCATCGACCACGTTCAGGAAATACGTGTTTCGTTCGGAGGAGGCGAGGGGCCCTTTGAAGACCACGCTGAGGCGTTGAAAGGAGCGGGAGGCTTTCACCAGGTGCGCTCGGTCTGGCGGGTAGAAGTGCGGTTTGCACTCCGCGCAGACCTGGCAGTCTCTGGTGACAGCCCTGACTTCCGCAATGGAGTAGGGCAGGTTGCGGGCCTTTATCAGAGAATCAGAGAATTTACAGTGCAGAAGGAGGCTATTCGGCCCATCGAGTCTGCACCGGCTCTTGGAAAGAACACCCTACCCAAGCCAACACCACCCTATCCCCATAACCCAGTAACCCCATTCAACCAACACTAAGGGCATTTTTGGACACTAAGGCCAATTTATCATGGCCAATCCACCTAACCTGCCATCTTTGGACTGTGGGAGGGAACCGGAGCACCCGGAGGAAACCCACGCACGCACGGGGAGAACGTGCAGACTCCACACAGACAGTGACCCAAGCTGGGAATCGAACCTGGGACCCTGGAGCTGTAAAGCAATTGTGCAAACCACTATGCTACCGTGCTGCACTATGAAGTGAAATAACCGGGTGACCCCTGGGTGACAGAGACCATCGTGTAGGGCCCGGAGTTGGTCCACCTGTGCGCTGGCATATGTACCTCGGGATAGGGCATCCGGGGGCTCGTTGAGCTTCCCGGGGCGATACAAAATCTCATAATTGTAGGTGGAGAGCTCGATCCTCCACTTTAAGATTTTGTCATTTTTGTTCTTGCCCTGTTGCGTATTGTTAAACATGAAGGCAACTGACCGTTGGTCAGTGGGGAGGATGAATCTCGTGCCAGCCAGGTAATGCCTCCAATGCCGCACAGCTTCCACGATGGCTTGGGCCTCCTTTTAGACAGAGGAGTGCCGAATTTCAGAGGCATGGAGGTTGCGGGAAAAGAATGCCACGGGTCTGCCTGCCTGGTTGAGGATGGCGGCTAGAGCGACGTCTGATGCATCGCTCTCGACCTGAAAAGGGAGGGACTCGTCGACCGTGTCATAATATACACCAGTATATCATGGTGCAGACACACACTGATGGACACGCAGTGGGATCAATCAACACACACAATACCGCAGCCAATCACCAGTGAGAGCACACGCACTGTAAAGACGGGGGGCATCAGAGTTCCCGCTCATTCGAGCTGCAGTTTCCTAGTAGGACAGAGTTTACAGCCTGCAGCACAGATCTTCACCATGTGCTGAGTGCATAGACTGGTTAGGACAGGGCATAGGTCTTTAGTTCAATCTAATATGGTTTTAACCCACAGTGAAAGTATGTCAAAAATTTTCTGACTTAATAAAATAGTGTTGCACTATTTTAAGTGTTGGTGGCCTGTATGTGTTCCACAGATCCAGAGCGCACAACACAACAGACCACATGCTGGCCTTGGCGATGTCTGCCTTGATGCGGTTGAAGGCCTGGCGGGCCTCAGCCGTCAGGGGGCAAACTGTGGAGTGGATGAGCGGGCGGGCCTTGTCCGCATAGTTAGGGACCCACTGGGCATAATAGGAGAAAAACCCCAGGCATCGTTTCAGGGCCTTGGGGCAGTGGGGGAGGGGGAGTTCCAGGAGGGGGCGCATGCGGTCGGGTCGGGCCTTAGAACTCCATTTTCCACAACATAGCCAAGGATGGCTAAGCGGTTGGTGCGGAACACGCACTTCTCCTTATTGTACGTGAGGTTAAGGAGTTTGGCGGTGTGGAGAAATTTGAGAAGATTAGCGTCGTGGTCCTGCTGGTCGTGGCCGCAGATGGTGATGTTATCTCGGTACGGGAAGGTGGTCCGCAGCCCATACCGGTCAACCATTCGGTCCATCTCACGTTGGAAGACCGAGACCCGAAAGTGACGCTGAAAGGAACCCTAAGGAAATGGTAAAGGCGGTCATCTGCTTCGAACGCAGTGTATTGGCGGTCTACCTTGAGAATGGGGAGCAGGTGGTAGGCAGATTTCAGGTCCACTGTGGAAAAGACCCGGTACTGTGCAATCTGATTGACAATATCAGATATGCGTGGGAGGGGGTACACGACGAGCTGCGTGTACCGATTGATGGTCTGACTGTAGTCAATGACCATCCTGTGTTTCTCCCCAGTCTTTACAACTACCACTTGGGCTCTCCAGGGGCTGTTGCTGGCCTCAATGATGCCTTCCCCCAGTAGCCGCTGGACCTCCGACCTGACGAAGGTCCTGTCCTGGGCACTGTACCGTCTGCTGCTGGTGGCGACGGGCTTGCAATCCGGGGTGAGGTTTGCAAACAGGGAAGGTGGGTCGACCTTAAGGGTCGTGAGGCCGCAAACGTGAGGGGTGGTAGGGGTCCGCCGAATTTTGAGTTAAGCTTTGGAGGTTGTACTGGAAGTCCAGGCCGAGTAACAGGGCAGCACAGAGGTTGGGGAGGACGTAGAGTTGGAAGTTGCTGAACTCTACGCCCTGGACGGTGAGGGTGGCGATGCAGTACCCCCGGATTTCCACGGAATGGGATCCGGAGGCCAGGGAGATTCTCTGAGTAACGGGGTGTACCGCGAGGGAGCAGCGCCTTACCGTAGTGGGGTGGATGAAGATTTCCGTGCTCCCGGAGTCAAGAAGGCTTGTGCCCATCGACTTTCACCGACGTCGTCGCGGTTGAGAGGTTGTGAGGCCAGGACTGGTCGAGCGTGATGGAGGCGAGCTGTGGCTGGTGTTCGTAGGCCCCGGGCTCTGCGGCGGCGGTAGCAGGCGATGAGCGGCCAGATGAAGTCCCCGACGAGCAGGGGATCTGAGGCGCGTCCAAAATGGCACCAAAGATGGCGGTGCCCACGGGGCGCACATGGCGGGTGGCGTTAAAGATGCCGGTGCCCACGGGCCGCACGTGGTCTGCTGGGAGGAAGATGGTGGCGCCCACGGGCAGCACATGGGGGGTGTAGGAACAATGGGCCTGGATACAGCAGCGATCGACTGGGCCTGGCACACCGCAGCGAAATGTCCCTTCTTCCCGCAGGACTTGCAGATCGAACCCCGCGCCGGGCAGCGATGCCGGGGGTGCTTTGTCTGCCCGCAGAAATAGCATTTGGGGCCCCCGGGGTTGGCTGGCTGCCACGCGGCGCAGGCTTGGGGCTGGCTAGGGGCGGCCGCTGGTGGGGCCCACGATGTTCATGAGGGCGCCGTGCGGTCAGGGGTGTTCGACTGTACGTTACGGGAGGCTACCGTTAGCGAGTTCGTGAGTTGCCTGGTCGCCGCGAGGTTGATCGTACCCCCTTCTAATAGACGCTGGCGGATGTACGCTGACCCCATGCCCGTAACAAAAGCGTCCCGGATTAAGAATTCTGTATGTTCAATGGCCAAAACTGCCTGGCAATCGCAGTTCCTCGCCAGGATGTGCAGGGCACGCCAGAAATCATCTAATGACTCACCGGGGAGTTGCTGCCGCGTGGACAGGAGGTGCCTGGCGTAGAGTTTGTTGATCGGCCGGATATAGTGTCATTTCAGAAGCTCTTAACTTCAGGGTAAGTGGGCACATCCCGGATAAGGGGAAAAATCACGGACCTCACCCGTGAATACAGGATCTGGAGCTTCTGTGCGTCCGAGGGTGGTTCAGTCGCCGATCCGAGGTAGCTTTCGAAGCAAGCTAGCCAGTGGTCGAAGGCCGACGTGGCATTGGCTGCTTGAGGGTGCAGCTGTAGGTGATCTGGCTTAATGCATAGTTCCATCGCTGTAATATCCCTGCTTAATAAATTGATGCACTATCAATTACGACGAGACGAGAGGAGAGAGTAATCGAGGCTTTATTAAGCAGAGATGTGTTACTTCCTGCAGCTGCCACCAGAATGGGCGCAGCTCGGTGTGCACACACATTTAAACTCCGCCTACTGGGCGGAGCCAGCAGGCAGGGACTTACCCCCGTACCTGTAGTACCGGAGGCTTACCCTATTACCTCTAATAATTATTATTATACAATCAGTGGTGACTACCACACTCTGTAGCACACTCCCCTCCCAGACTCTGTAACTCACTTCCCTCTCCCAGACTCTCTCTAACACACTCCCCTCTCCCAGACACTCTCTGTAACACACTCCCCTCTCCCAGACTCTCTGTAACATCCTCCCCTCTCCCAGACTCTCTCTGTAACACACTCCCCTCTCCCAGACTCTCTGTAACACACTCCCCTCTCCCAGACTCTCTCTGTAACACACTCCCCTCTCCCATACTCTCTGTAACACGCTCCCCTCTCCCAGACTCTCTGAAACACGCTCCCCTCTCCCAGACTCTCTGTAACACACTCTCCTCTCCCAGACTCTCTCTGTAACAGACTCCCCTCTCCCAGATTCTATGTAACACACTCCCCTCTCCCAGACTCTCTGTAACACACTCCTCTCTCCCAGACTCTCTGTAACACACTCCCATCTCCCAGACTCTCTGTAACACACTTGTGATGAACGGTTACTGCCTTATAATCATGTAAGGTGATGTCCCCTTTAAGATCGGGCTTGGAACACTGGGGACTCCGCCTCTGGCTCCGCCCATCTGGGAGACATAGGCTGCCTCATGGTCTGTGTAACAGTCACCTCTCGTCTCTAGCTGCAGTATAGTTATTAGTCTAATAAAGCCTTCTTTACAGTTTAATCTCTAAGCGTCATTATTGAGGGCACCTCAATTTATTAGACTAAACTAGATTCAGGATGGGCGCAGGCCTAAAACCAGAGAAGCTCAATCTGGAAGCATGAACGCCGGAGGCAAAGGAAATTTTTAAATACTGGCTGCGGTGCTTCGAGGCCTACCTGGACTCCACAGCGATTCCCATCCTAGGGCCACGCACGCTGCGTCTACTCCACGCCCGGGTGAGTCACAGAATCTCCGCCACGCTCGAAAAGGCGACGACCTATGAGGAAGCGATCGAGTTGCTCCGCAAGCGGTTTGTCAAACCCGTCAATGAGGTGCACGCTCCCCTCTCCCACTCTCTCTGTAACACCCCCTTCTCCTAGACCCTGTGACACACTCCCCTCTCCCAGACTCTCTGTAACACACTCCCCTCTCTCAGACACTCTCTGTAACACACTCCCCTCTCCCAGACTCTCTGTAACACACTCCCCTCTCCCAGACACTCTCTGTAATACACTCCCCTCTCCCAGACTCTGTAACTCACTCCCCTCTCCCAGACTCTCTGTAACACACTCCCCTCTCCCAGACTCTCTGTAACACACTCCCCTCTCCCAGACTCTCTGTAACACACTCCCCTCTCCCAGACTCTCTGTAACACACTCCCCTCTCCCAGACTCTCTGTAACACACTCCCCACTCCCAGACTCTGTAACACACTCCCCTCTCCCAGACTCTCTGTAACACACTCCCCTCTCCCAGACTCTCTGTAACACACTCCCCTCTCCCAGACTCTGTAACACACTCCCCTCTCCCAGACTCTCTGTAACACACTCCCCTCTCCCACTCTCTCTGTAACACTCCTCTCTCCCAGATTCCTTCTGTAACACACTCCCCTCTCCCAGACTCTCTGTAACACACTCCCCTCTCCCAGACTCTCTCTGTAACAAACTCACCTCCCCCAGACTCTCTGTAACACACTCCCCTCTCCCAGACTCTCTGTAACACACTATCCTCTCCCACACTCTCTGTAACACACTATCCTCTCCCACACTCTCTGTAACACACTATCCTCTCCCACACTCTCTGTAACACACTCCCCTCTCCCAGACTCTCTCTGTAACACACTCCCCTCTCCCAGACTCTCTGTAACACACTCCCCTCTCCCAGACTCTCTCTGTAACACACTCCCCTCTCCCAGACTCTCTGTAACACACTCCCCTCTCCCAGACTCTCTGTAACACACTCCCCTCTCACAGACTCTCTAACACACTCCCCTCTCCCAGACTCTCTGTAACACACTCCCCTCTCCCACTCTCTCTGTAACACACTCCCCTCTCCCACTCTCGCTGTAACACACTCCCCTCTCCCAGACTCTCTGTAACACACTCCCCTCTCCCAGACTCTGTAACACACTCCCCTCTCCCAGACTCTCTGTAACACACTCCCCTCTCCCAGACTCTCTGTAACACACTCCCCTCTCCCAGACTCTCTGTAACACACTCCCCTCTCCCAGACTCTCTGTAACACACTCCCCTCTCCCAGACGCTCGGTAACTCACTCCCCTCTCCCAGACTCTCTGTAACACACTCCCCTCTCCCAGACTCTCTAACACACTCCCCTCTCCCAGACTCTCTGTAACACACTCCCCTCTCACAGACTCTCTGTAACACACTCCCCTCTCCCAGACTCTCTGTAACACACTCCCCTCTCCCAGACGCTCTGTAACACACTCCCCTCTCCCAGACGCTCTGTAACACACTCCCCTCTCCCAGACTCTCTGTAACACACTCCCCTCTCCCAGACTCTCTGTAACACACTCCCCTCTCCCAGACTCTCTGTAACACACTCCCCTCTCCCAGACTCTCTGTAACACACTCCCCTCTCCCAGACTCTCTGTAACACACTCCCCTCTCCCAGACGCTCTGTAACACACTCCCCTCTCCCAGACTCTCTGTAACACACTCCCCTCTCCCAGACTCTCTGTAACACACTCCCCTCTCCCAGACTCTCTGTAACACACTCCCCTCTCCCAGACTCTCTGTAACACACTCCCCTCTCCCAGACGCTCTGTAACACAATCCTCTCTCCCAGACTCTCTCTGTAACACACTCCCCTCTCCCAGACTCTCTGTAACACACTCCCCTCTCCCAGACGCTCTGTAACACAATCCTCTCTCTCAGACTCTCTCTGTAACACACTCCCCTCTCCCAGACTTTCTGTAACACACCCTCCTCTCCCAGACTCTCTGTAACACACTCCCCTCTCCCAGACTCTCTGTAACACACTCCCCTCTCCCAGACTCTCTGTAACACACTCCCCTCTCCCAGACTCTCTGTAACACACTCCCCTCTCCCAGACGCTCTGTAACACACTCCCCTCTCCCAGACTCTCTGTAACACACTCCCCTCTCCCAGACTCTCTGTAACACACTCCCCTCTCCCAGACTCTCTCTGTAACACACTCCCCTCTCCCAGACTCTCTGTAACACACTCCCCTCTCCCAGACGCTCTGTAACACACTCCCCTCTCCCAGACTCTCTGTAACACACTCCCCTCTCCCAGACTCTCTAACACACTCCCCTCTCCCAGACACTCTCTGTAACACACTCCCCTCTCCCAGACTCTCTGTAACACACTCCCCTCTCCCAGACGCTCTGTAACACACTCCCCTCTCCCAGACTCTCTGTAACACACTCCCCTCTCCCAGACTCTCTGTAACACACTCCCCTCTCCCAGACGCTCTGTAACACACTCCCCTCTCCCAGACGCTCTGTAACACACTCCCCTCTCCCAGACTCTCTGTAACACACTCCCCTCTCCCAGACGCTCTGTAACACACTCCCCTCTCCCAGACTCTCTGTAACACACTCCCCTCTCCCAGACTCTCTGTAACACACTCCCCTCTCCCAGACTCTCTGTAACACACTCCCCTCTCCCAGACGCTCTGTAACACAATCCTCTCTCCCAGACTCTCTCTGTAACACACTCCCCTCTCCCAGACGCTCTGTAACACACTCCCCTCTCCCAGACTCTCTGTAACACACTCCCCTCTCCCAGACGCTCTGTAACACACTCCCCTCTCCCAGACTCTCTGTAACACACTCCCCTCTCCCAGACTCTCTGTAACACACTCCCCTCTCCCAGACTCTCTGTAACACACTCCCCTCTCCCAGACGCTCTGTAACACAATCCTCTCTCCCAGACTCTCTCTGTAACACACTCCCCTCTCCCAGACTCTCTGTAACACACTCCCCTCTCCCAGACGCTCTGTAACACAATCCTCTCTCCCAGACTCTCTCTGTAACACACTCCCCTCTCCCAGACTTTCTGTAACACACCCTCCTCTCCCAGACTCTCTGTAACACACTCCCCTCTCCCAGACTCTCTGTAACACACTCCCCTCTCCCAGACTCTCTGTAACACACTCCCCTCTCCCAGACGCTCTGTAACACACTCCCCTCTCCCAGACTCTCTGTAACACACTCCCCTCTCCCAGACTCTCTCTGTAACACACTCCCCTCTCCCAGACTCTCTCTGTAACACACTCCCCTCTCCCAGACTCTCTGTAACACACTCCCCTCTCCCAGACCCTCTAACACACTGCCCTCTCCCAGACACTCTCTGTAACACACTCCCCTCTCCCAGACTCTCTGTAACACACTCCCCTCTCCCACTCTCTCTGTAACACACTCCTCTCTCCCAGACTCTCTCTGTAACACACTCCCCTCTCCCAGACTCTCTGTAACACACTCCCCTCTCCCAGACTCTCTGTAACACACTCCCCTCTCCCAGACTCTCTCTGTAACACACTCCCCTCTCCCAGACTCTCTGTAACACACTCCCCTCTCCCAGACGCTCTGTAACACACTCCCCTCTCCCAGACTCTCTGTAACACACTCCCCTCTCCCAGACTCTCTGTAACACACTCCCCTCTCCCAGACTCTCTAACACACTCCCCTCTCCCAGACACTCTCTGTAACACACTCCCCTCTCCCAGACTCTCTGTAACACACTCCCCTCTCCCAGACGCTCTGTAACACACTCCCCTCTCCCAGACTCTCTGTAACACACTCCCCTCTCCCAGACTCTCTGTAACACACTCCCCTCTCCCAGACGCTCTGTAACACACTCCCCTCTCCCAGACGCTCTGTAACACACTCCCCTCTCCCAGACTCTCTGTAACACACTCCCCTCTCCCAGACGCTCTGTAACACACTCCCCTCTCCCAGACTCTCTGTAACACACTCCCCTCTCCCAGACTCTCTGTAACACACTCCCCTCTCCCAGACTCTCTAACACACTCCCCTCTCCCAGACACTCTCTGTAACACACTCCCCTCTCCCAGACTCTCTGTAACACACTCCCCTCTCCCAGACGCTCTGTAACACAATCCTCTCTCCCAGACTCTCTCTGTAACACACTCCCCTCTCCCAGACTCTCTGTAACACACTCCCCTCTCCCAGACGCTCTGTAACACACTCCCCTCTCCCAGACTCTCTGTAACACACTCCCCTCTCCCAGACGCTCTGTAACACACTCCCCTCTCCCAGACTCTCTCTGTAACACACTCCCCTCTCCCAGACTCTCTCTGTAACACACTCCCCTCTCCCAGACGCTCTGTAACACAATCCTCTCTCCCAGACTCTCTCTGTAACACACTCCCCTCTCCCAGACTCTCTGTAACACACTCCCCTCTCCCAGACGCTCTGTAACACAATCCTCTCTCCCAGACTCTCTCTGTAACACACTCCCCTCTCCCAGACTTTCTGTAACACACCCTCCTCTCCCAGACTCTCTGTAACACACTCCCCTCTCCCAGACTCTCTGTAACACACTCCCCTCTCCCAGACTCTCTGTAACACACTCCCCTCTCCCAGACGCTCTGTAACACACTCCCCTCTCCCAGACTCTCTGTAACACACTCCCCTCTCCCAGACTCTCTCTGTAACACACTCCCCTCTCCCAGACTCTCTCTGTAACACACTCCCCTCTCCCAGACTCTCTGTAACACACTCCCCTCTCCCAGACCCTCTAACACACTGCCCTCTCCCAGACACTCTCTGTAACACACTCCCCTCTCCCAGACTCTCTGTAACACACTCCCCTCTCCCACTCTCTCTGTAACACACTCCTCTCTCCCAGACTCTCTCTGTAACACACTCCCCTCTCCCAGACTCTCTGTAACACACTCCCCTCTCCCAGACTCTCTGTAACACACTCCCCTCTCCCAGACTCTCTCTGTAACACACTCCCCTCTCCCAGACTCTCTGTAACACACTCCCCTCTCCCAGACGCTCTGTAACACACTCCCCTCTCCCAGACTCTCTGTAACACACTCCCCTCTCCCAGACTCTCTGTAACACACTCCCCTCTCCCAGACTCTCTAACACACTCCCCTCTCCCAGACACTCTCTGTAACACACTCCCCTCTCCCAGACTCTCTGTAACACACTCCCCTCTCCCAGACGCTCTGTAACACACTCCCCTCTCCCAGACTCTCTGTAACACACTCCCCTCTCCCAGACTCTCTGTAACACACTCCCCTCTCCCAGACGCTCTGTAACACACTCCCCTCTCCCAGACGCTCTGTAACACACTCCCCTCTCCCAGACTCTCTGTAACACACTCCCCTCTCCCAGACGCTCTGTAACACACTCCCCTCTCCCAGACTCTCTGTAACACACTCCCCTCTCCCAGACTCTCTGTAACACACTCCCCTCTCCCAGACTCTCTAACACACTCCCCTCTCCCAGACACTCTCTGTAACACACTCCCCTCTCCCAGACTCTCTGTAACACACTCCCCTCTCCCAGACGCTCTGTAACACAATCCTCTCTCCCAGACTCTCTCTGTAACACACTCCCCTCTCCCAGACTCTCTGTAACACACTCCCCTCTCCCAGACGCTCTGTAACACACTCCCCTCTCCCAGACTCTCTGTAACACACTCCCCTCTCCCAGACGCTCTGTAACACACTCCCCTCTCCCAGACTCTCTCTGTAACACACTCCCCTCTCCCAGACTCTCTCTGTAACACAATCCTCTCTCCCAGACTCTCTCTGTGTGGTGATCCACTGTAATTGGAGTTGTAAGATAGGACCTGCACTCCAGGTTCACCGGTAGCTGCTGCCGGCTGGCTGCGCCCAGGGAGAACTGTATAAATATGTATGACCTCCAGTGCCCTGCCATTTCGCCAGCTGCAGCAGGAGGCCAGACATCTGACTGTAATCTTGGCCTTTTGGCTAAAATCAAGTGTAATCTGAGCCTTTGGCTCAGATCTGGTATGTCTCTCTTCTGGGGACCATGAATTGGGTTCAATTTGAATTGTTTTTTGGAGCAGGCGAGGAGCTGGATGAGGGGTTCGCCCCTGTCCACACTCTGAGCCCTGGCTTTGTAATTCAGAAAAAGTAATTAAACATTTTCTTTTTTAAATTTAAAATGTAATAAAGCCACAGTTGTACCCAACTTTAGTCTTTGTGCAATTGATCATGCATCAATTTATTACAGTCAGATTTTCCACAGAATGGATATCAGAATTAAGCCCGATCGCCTGGAGCTGGATCCGCACTCGCCCGACGCCAGGAAAGACTTTACTCACTGTCTCGCATGTTTTGAGGCTTACATCCACGCGGCGGTCCCCACACCAATGGAGGCTCAGAAGATAAACGTCCTGTACTCCAGACTGAGCTCCAGCGTGTTCCCGTTGATCCAAGACGCAACGACTTACACAAAAGCAATGGAACTCCTCAAAGAACACGACGCGCAGAAGGCGAACACGCTCTTCGCCAGGCATGTACTTGCCACCCGCTCGCAACTACCTGGTGAGTCCATCGAAGACTTCTGGTGGGCCCTGTAGCGCACAAAGACTCCATGAGACGAATATAGTGAAGTCGATGAGGCTTTATTAAGCGTGTCTGTTCCCCAGCAGCTCGATAGTAAACTGGCCTGCGGGGGAAGACACCGGCTTCTTATACTTCGCCTTCAGGGCGGAGCTTGAGGTCAATGGCCAACCAGGACCCGGGATCTGTCAGCCAATGACATTAGGGCTTCCAGTCCCACATGACCCCCAATACATACTACCACATTCACCCCTTGTCAAAAATGAACCCGGCGGGGTGATGCTTCGTATGGTGGTAAGGGTTTACAGGGCTGGTCCTGGGAGGATAGAACATTCACATGGTAGTACAGTATTGGACAGTTCCGTCCTGTTGCAACTATTTACAGAGGGTATAGGAAAAAAACAAAATGTTCTTTGAACAGTCCATCTTTGTTTTACATCGACGCCACGAGTCGGTCGGGCGGTCTGGTCGTCCGTGTCGATCGCCTCGGCCCCGGCGGTGGTGGTGGTGCTTGTACCAGTGTTGTCGCCTCCAGGAGCCGTACGGTTTCAGCTGTCGGTGCAAAGGGGAGGGGGACTGATCCTCCTGGGAAGGGGGCAGTCGCGGGGTGCGGCGGTGGCAGGAAGGGGGGCGGTTGGGTTGATGGTGTCGGGGGGGTGTGCGTGGTGCCGGCGGGCGCCAGATCCCGCAGGGAGACCGTGTCCTGTCGGCCGTCGGGGTACTCCACGTAGGCGTACTGGGGGTTTGCGTGGAGGAGGTGAACCCTTTCGACCAACGGGTCCGCCTTATGTGCCCGCACATGCTTTCGGAGCAGGTTGGGTCCTGGGGCCGCCAGCCAGGTCGGCAGCGACGTTCCAGAGGAGGACCTCCTAGGGAAGACAAGGAGACGCTCGTGCGGCGTTTGATTAGTGCTTGTACATAATAACGACCGGATGGAATGGAGAGCGTCCGGGAGGACCTCCTGCCACCGTGAAACTGGGAGATCCCTGGACCGTGGGGCCAGTAGGACGGCCTTCCAGACCGTGCCGTTCTCCCTTTCTACTTGCCCGTTCCCCCGGGGGTTGTAGCTGGTCGTCCTGCTTGAGGCCATGCCCTTGCTGAGCAGGAACTGGCGCAGCTCGTCACTCATGAAAGAGGACCCCCTGTCGCTGTGGACGTATGCGGGGTAACCGAACAGTGTGAAGATGCTGTTCAGGGCTTTAATGACTGTGGCCGCGGTCATGTCAGAGCAGGGAATGGCAAAAGGGAAGCGGGAGTATTCGTCCACTACATTCAGAAAATATGCGTTGCGGTCGGTGGAGGGGAGGGGCCCTTTGAAATCGAGACTGAGGCGTTCAAAGGGGCGGGAAGCCTTAATCAGGTGCGCTCCATCTGGCCTGAAAAAATGTGGCTTGCATTCCGCGCAGATGTGGCAGTCCCTTGTGACTGTACGGACCTCTTCTAAAGAGTATGGGAGATTGCGGGACTTGATGAAGTGGTAAAACCGAGTGACCCCCGGGTGGCAGAGGTCCTCGTGGAGGGTTTGGAGGCGGTTAATTTGTGCGTTGGCACATGTGCCGCGGGATAGGGCATCGGACGGCTCGTTCAGCTTTCCGGGCCGGTACAAGATCTCATAGTTGAAGGTGGAGAGCTCGATCATCCACCTTAAGATCTTGTCATTTTTAATTTTGTCCCGCTGTGCATTATCGAACATGAAAGCTACCGACCGTTGGTCAGTGAGGAGAGTGAATCTCCTGCCGGCCAGGTAATGCCTCCAATGTCGCACAGCTTCCACTATGGCTTGGGCTTCCTTTTCCACTGAGGAGTGGCGGATTTCTGAGGCGTGGAGGGTTCGGGAGAAAAAGGCCACTGGTCTGCCCGCTTGGTTAAGGGTGGCCGCTAGAGCTACGTCGGAGGCGTCGCTCTCGACCTGGAAGGGGAGGGACTCGTCGATGGCGTGCATCGTGGCCTTTGCGATGTCCGCTTTGATGCGGCTGAAGGCCTGGCAAGCCTCTGTCGACAGAGGGAAGGTCGTGGTCTGTATTAGGGGGCGGGCCTTGTCTGCGTACTAAGGGACCCACTGGGCGTAGTACGAAAAGAACCCCAGGCAGCGTTTCAGGGCTTTTGGGCAGTGCGGGAGGGGAAATTCCATGAGTGCACGCATACGTTCGGGGTCGGGGCCTATTATCCCATTGCGTACTATGTAGCCCAGAATGGCTAGCCGGTCGGTACTAAAAACGCACTTGTCCTCGTTGTATGTGAGGTTCAAGGCTTTGGCGGTCTGGAGGAATTTTTGGAGGTTGGCGTCGTGGTCCTGCTGATCGTGGCCGCAGATGGTTACATTGTCGAGATACGGGAACGTGGCCCGTAACCCATGTTGATCAACCATCCGGTCCATCTCCCGTTGGAAGACCGAGACCCCGTTTGTGACGTCAAAAGGGACCCGTAGGAAATGGTATAATCGCCCGTCTGCCTCGAAGGCTGTGTACTTGTGGTCACTTGGGCGGATGGGGAGCTGATGGTAGGCGGACTTGAGGTCCACGGTGGAGAAGACTTTATACTGGGCAATCCGATTGACCATGTCGGATATGCGGGGGAGAGGGTACGCGTCTAGTTGTGTGTACCTGTTGATGGTCTGGCTATAGTCAATGACCATCCTTTGTTTCTCCCCTGTCTTCACTACTACCACCTGCGCTCTCCAGGGACTATTGCTGGCCTGGATTATGCCCTCCTTTAGTAGCCGCTGGACTTCAGACCGAATGAAGGTCCGGTCCTGGGCGCTGTACCATCTGCTCCTAGTGGCGACGGGTTTGCAATCCGGGGTGAGGTTCGCAAACTAGGACGGGGGTTGCACCTTGGGGGTAGCGAGGCCGCAGATAGTAAGTGGGGGTATGGGGCCGCCGAATTTAAACGTAAGGCTCTGTAGATTACATTGGAAATCTAATCCCAGCAAGGTGGGGGCACAGAGTTGGGGAAGGACGTTAAGTTTGTAGTTTTTGAACTCCCTCCCCTGCACCGTTAGGGTAACTATGCAGAATCCCTGGATCTGTACGGAGTGGGATCCTGCAGCTAGGCAAATCTTTTGTGCGCTGGGATAGGTGGTCAAGGAACAGCGTCTTACCGTGTCGGGGTGTATAAAGCTTTCCGTGCTCCCGGAGTCGACTAGGCGTGGCGTCTCGTGGCCGTTAATTAGGACCGTTGTCGTCGTCGTCGTCTGGAGTGTCCGGGGCCGAGCCTGATCGAGCGTAATTGAAGCGAGCCGTGGTTGTAGTAGTGGGGTGGGGTCCGTTGTTGCCGTCCATGATGGCGTCGGGGATGGACAAAATGGCCACCCCCATACATCGCACGTGGCTGGGGGGTCACAAGATGGCGGCGGGGGTGGACAAAATGGCCGCCCCCATGCGTCGTACAGGTCTGGGGTGGTCCAAGATGGCGGCGCCCTTCCTCCCCTCGTGGTGGCCGGGACCCAAAATGGCGGCATCTGCGGGTCGCACATGGTGTGCTGGGGGGTCTGGGGAGCGCTAGGACCGCGAGCGCTAGGACTGCGCGGAGCTCCCTCACTGCGAGCGCTAGGACCGCGCGGAGCTCCCTCACTGCGAGCGCTAGGACCGCGCGGAGCTCCCTCACCGCGAGCTCTTGGACCGCGAGCGCTAGGACCGCGCGGAGCTCCCTCACCGGGGACAGCGGTGGTCGGGGCCCAGGTCGGCGGCGCCGGCAGGTCAGGCGTGGGGCCGCGAGCGCTGGGACCGTGCAGAGCTCCCTCACCGGGGACAGCGGTGGTCGGGGCCCAAGTCGGCGGCGCCGGCGGGTCAGGCGTGGGGCCGCGAGCGCTGGGACCGTGCAGAGCTCCCTTGCCGGGGACAGCGGTGTTCGGGGCCCAAGTCGGCGGCGCCGGCGGGTCAGGCGTGGGGCCGCGAGCGCTGGGACCGTGCGGAGCTCGCTTGCCGGGGACAGCGGTGTTCGGGGCCCAAGTCGGCGGCGCCGGCGGGTCAGGCGTGGGGCCGCGAGCGCTGGGACCGTGCGGAGCTCCCTTGCCGGGGACAGCGGTGGTCGGGGCCCAAGTCGGCGGCGCCGGCGGGTCAGGCGTGGGGCGCGGGACGGGGGTTAGGGTGGCGTTAGGGACGCGAAAAACCCCCTCCTCTCCGTGGGGAGTGTTGGCCGGGACCCAAAGCGGTAGCGCCGGCGGCGGGTCATGCGTGGGCTGCGGGAAGGGGGGTTGGGGAGCGTAGGCGGCGTGCAGGGCTCCCAGTTCTCCCGGGACCGCGGTGGTCGGGACCCAGAGCGGCTGCGCCTGCGGGGCGTCCGGGAGGGAGGGTAGGGGGTTTGCCGCGACGGGTACGTACGGGGCCCAATGGCCTGCCACGCGGTCGGGGCCGTAGGCGCGGGTATTACGCGCGGCCACGTCTAGGGAGGTTGCTAAGGCCCGTGCCTCAGAGTCCTAGCGACTCTTTTTCTAGAAGTCTTTGGCGGATTTGGGAGGATTGCATACCTGCCACAAAAGCATCGTGCATTAACATGTCCGTGTGTTCGTTTGCGTTTACCGACGGGCAGCTGCAGGCTCGTCCCAAAATCAGCAGCGCGGCGTAGAACTCATCCATCGATTCTCCGGGAGCTTGCCGTCTCGTCGCGAGCTGGTAGCGAGCGTAGATTTGGTTAACTGGGCGAACGTAGAGACTTCTCAGTGCTGTGAACGCCGTCTGGAAATCGTCGGTGTCTTCAATGAGGGTGAAAATCTCCGTGCTCACCCTCGAGTGCAGGACCTGCAGTTTTTGTTCGTCTGAGACTCGGCCTGTGGTCGATCTGATGTAGGCCTCGAAGCAAGTCTGCCAGTGTTTGAAGGCTGCTGCCGCATTCACTGCGTGGGGGCTGATCCTCCGGCATTCTGGAATGATCCTGAGCTCCATAGCCCTTTTTAGGCACGCTTAATAAATTGTAGCGCACAAAGACTCCATGAGACGAATATAGTGAAGTCGATGAGGCTTTATTAAGCGTGTCTGTTCCCCAGCAGCTCGATAGTAAACTGGCCTGCGGGGGAAGACACCGGCTTCTTATACTCCGCCTTCAGGGCGGAGCTTGAGGTCAACGGCCAACCAGGACCCGGGATCTGTCAGCCAATGACATTAGGGCTTCCAGTCCCACATGACCCCAATACATACCACCACAGGCCCTAAATCCACTTGTCCGGGACTGTGACTGTTAGGCCGTCACGGCCGCCGAACACGCGAATCTCCTCATGCGCGATGCCTTCGTGACGGGGATTGCGTCGGACCGCATCCGAGAACGATTGCTGGAAGGGGCCACGCTCGAACTGGCGGAGACAAAAACCTTGGCGCTCTCCATGACGGTCGCATCCCATAACGTACAATCGTACCTCCCCTGCCGCGCTGTCCACCCTTCTACCCCTTCCTACCCCACCTGGACCCCGCCGACGACCTCCTCAGCCGGGGCCCTGCCTTTGCAATACGCCTGCGCCGCACGCAGATCCGCGCACCCCGGGGTCCCCGCTGCTACTTCTGCGGTCAGCAGAAGCACCCCCGCCAACACTGCCCGGCCCGCACTGCTGTTTGTAAAGCCTGCAGTAAAAAGGGACACTTCGCGGCTGTGTGCCAGGCCCGCGCAGTCGCTGTGATCGTGCCCGCTATCGCCCCCTCCCCCACGCCAGACACACAGTGGGAGCCGCCATCTTCTCCTCCCGGGTCCATGTGCGACCAATGGGCGCTGCCATCTTGTCCCGACCCCACAATGTGCGCACCATGGGTGCCGCCATCTTGTCCCGACCCCGCAATGTGCGCACCATGGGCACCGCCATCTTGTCCCGACCCCGCAATGTGCACACCATAGGCGCCGCCATCTTGTTCCCCACAGGGTCCCCGGACATCTCGGCATCGGAACCGCACCCGCTCGCCACCCGACGCATCCGATGGCTACCCGCAGCTCACTTCGATGACGCTGGACCAATCTCGCCCGCACAACCTGGCCACCGCGTCGATGGCGGTTAAAATCAACGGCCACGCAACCTCATGCCTGCTGGACTCCGGGAGCACCGAAAGCTTCGTTCACTCAGATACGGTAAGGCGCTGCTCCCTCGCAGTCCATCCTGCCAATCAAAGGATCTCCCTAGCCTCCGGATCCCAGTCCGTCCCGATCCGAGGCTTTTGTACAGTCACCCTCACAGTCCAGGGCGTAGAATTTAGTAACTTCCACCTCTATGTCCTTCCTAATCTCTGCGCTGCACTCCTGTTGGGCCTGGACTTCCAGTGCAACCTCCAGAGCCTCACCCTCAAATTCGGCGAGCCCTTACCCACCCCCTTACCGTTTGCGGCCTCGCGACCCTCAAGGTCGATCCCCCCTCCCTTTTTGCAAACCTAACTGCGGATTGCAAACCCTTGCCACTAGGAGCAGACGGTACAGCACCCAGGACGAGACCTTCATCAGGTCCAAAGTCCAGCGGCTGCTTAAGGAGGGTATTATCGAGGCCAGCAACAGCCTCTGGAGAGCCCAAGTGGTAGTGGTTAAAACTTGGGAGAAACACAAGATGGTCGTGGACTACAGCCAGACCATCACTCGGTACACGCAGCTTGACGCGTACCCCCTCCCACGCATATCTGATATGGTCAATCAGATTGCGCAGTACCGGGTCTTCTCAACAATTGACCTGAAATCCGCCTACCACCAGCTCCCCATCCAGAAGTCGGACCGGCCATACACGGCCTTCGAGGCGGACGGTCGCCTCTACCACTTCCTTAGGGTCCCTTTCGATGTCACAAATGGGGTCTCAGTCTTCCAAAAAGAGATGGACCGAATGGTCGACCAGTACGGTTTGCGGGCCACCTTTCCGTACTTAGATAATGTCACCATCTGCGGCCATGACCAGCAGGACCACGATGCCAACCTCGATAAATTCCTCCGCACTGCCACCCTTCTCAACCTGACCGATAACAAAGAGAAGTGTGTGTTCAGCACGACCCGATTAGCCATTCTCAGCTATATAGTCTAAAATGGTCTTCTCGGGCCCGACCCCGAGCGCATGCGCCCCCTCATGGAGCTTCCACTGCCCCAAGGCCCTCAAACGCTGCCTGGGGTTCTTTTCCTACTACGCTCAGTGGGTCCCAAACTATGCGGACATGGCCCACTCATTCAGTACACCCAATTCCCCCTTGCGGCCGAGGCACAACATGCTTTCGCCCGCATCAGAGCAGACATTGCCAAGGCCGGGATGCGCGCAGGGGACGGGTCACTGCCTTTCCAAGTAGAAAGCGACGCTTCAGACGTCGCCCTTGCCGCCACCTTAAACCAGGCAGGCAGACCCGTGGCATTCTTTTCCTGCACCCTTCATGCCTCTGAAATTCGACATTCATCCGTCGAGAAGGAGGTTCAAGCTATCGTTGAAGCTGTGCGGCATCGGAGGCATTACCTGGCCGGTAAGAGATTCACTCGCCTTACGGACCAACGGTCGGTAGCCTTCATGTTCAATAACACACAGCGGGGCAAGATCAAAAATGATAAAATCTTGCGGTGGAGAATCGAGCTCTCCACCTATAATTACGAGATCTTGTATTTATACTCAACGAGCCCCCAGACGCCCTCTCCCAAGTTACATGTGCCAGCGCACAAGTGGACCAACTCCGGGCCTTACACGACAGCATTTGTCACCCGGGGGTCACTCGATTGTACCATCTGGTCAAAGCTCGCAATCTGCCCTTCTCCGTCGAGGAAGTAAGGACAGTCACCAGGGACTGCCAGGTCTGTGCGGAGTGCAAGCCGCACTTCTACCGGCCAGACCGTGCGCACCTGGTGAAGGCTTCCCACCCCTTTGAACGCCTCAGCGTGGATTTCAAAGGGCCCCTCCCCTCCACCGACCGTAACACGTATATTCTCAGTGTGGTCGATGAGTACTCCAGATTCCCCTTCGCCATCCCATGCCCGGATATGACGTCTGCCACCGTCATCAAGGCCCTCAGCACCATCTTCGCTCCGTTCGGTTTCCCCGCCCACATCCACAGTGACAGGGGATCCTCATTCATGAGCGATGAGCTGCGTCAGTTCCTGCTCAGCAGGGGTATAGCCTCCAGCAGGACGGCGAGCTACAACCCCAGGGAAACGGGCAAGTAGAACGGGAGAATGGGATGGTTTGGAGGGCCGTCCAGCTGGCCTACGGTCCAGGGACCTCCCAGCCTCTCGCCCAGTCCTCCCTGACGCTCTGCACTCCATTCGGTCACTATTGTGCACCGCCACTAATAACACACCCCATGAACGTGTTTTTACCTTCCCCAGGAAGTCCACATCCGGGGTGTCGCTCCCGACTTGGCTCGCTGCTCCAAGACCGGTCCTTCTCCGTAGGCACGTCCGACTCCACAAGGTGGACCCCTTGGTGGACAGGGTTCACCTGCTCCACGCCAACCCTCCATATGCCTATGCTGAGTTCCCCGACGGCCGCCAAGATACTGTCTCACTCAGGGACCTGGCACCGTCAGGTTCCACCCCAACCCCCCCCCCCCCCCACCAATGCGCCCCCCCACCCCCCACCTCCCACCGCGCCGCCAATATTGACCCCACCAGACCATTCCCCCCTCCCCTTTTCCGCACAAGAGGACGAAGAGGATTTCTGCATGCTCCCGGAGTTCCCCGATGACTGGCCAGCATCCGAATCGCCACCACCGCCTTTGGGGCCACCTCCACCACCGCCAGCACCAACTTCGCCGCCACCGTTACACGGCTCCCAACAAAGCACCAAAGCACCGGACCGGCTGAACCTTTGACGGACTCCGGACCGTCACCATGGACTTTTCCCTACCACTGTACATAATTCCACTAATTGTATACAGTTTCACGTCACCCCCGCCGGACACCTGCACTGCCTTCCTGCTTTTTCTCTGGCTTTTGGTCGTCCATTCCCTTTCTCCCTCAGCAAACCTAATCTGTGGTGTGACCAATTCGCTAAACGTGCTATCCACGACCTCCTCAGCATCACGGATGCTCCAAAGTGAGTCCATCCGCAGCTCCAGAGCCGTCATGCGACACACTTCCCGCACGTGAAGGAGCCAGCACTCCCTCAGTACTGAGCCTCTGACAGTGCAGCACTCCCTCAGTACTGACCCTCTGACAGTGCAGCACTCCCTCAGTACTCACCCTCTGACAGTGCAGTACTCCCTCAGTACTGACCCTCTGACAGTGCAGTACTCCCTCAGTACTGACCCTCTGACAGTGCAGCACTCCCTCAGTACTGACCCTCTGACAGTGCAGCACTCCCTCAGTACTCACCCTCTGACAGTGCAGCACTCCCTCAGTACTGACCCTCTGACAGTGCAGCACTCCCTCAGTACTGAGCCTCTGACAGTGCAGCACTCCCTCAGTACTGACCCTCTGACAGTGCGGCACTCCCTCAGTACTGACCCTCTGACAGTGCAGCACTCCCTCAGTACTGACCCTCTGACAGTGCAGCACTCCCTCAGTACTGACCCTCTGACAGTGCAGCACTCCCTCAGTACTGACCCTCTGACAGTGCAGCTCTCCCTCAGTACTGACCCTCTGACAGTGCAGTACTCCCTCAGTACTGACCCTCTGACAGTGCAGCACTCCCTCAGTACTGACCCTCTGACAGTGCAGCACTCCCTCAGTACTCACCCTCTGACAGTGCAGCACTCCCTCAGTACTGACCCTCTGACAGTGCAGCACTCCCTCAGTACTCACCCTCTGACAGTGCAGCTCTCCCTCAGTACTGACCCTCTGACAGTGCAGCTCTCCCTCAGTACTGACCCTCTGACAGTGCAGCACTCCCTCAGTACTCACCCTCTGACAGTGCAGCACTCCCTCAGTACTGATCCTCTGACAATGCAGCAGTCCCTCAGTACTGACCCTCTGACAGTGCAGCACTCCCTCAGTACTCACCCTCTGACAGTGCAGCACTCCCTCAGTACTGATCCTCTGACAATGCAGCAGTCCCTCAGTACTGACCCTCTGACAGTGCAGCAGTCCCTCAGTACTGACCCTCTGACAGTGCAGCAGTCCCTCAGTACTAACCCTCTGACAGTGCAGCCCTCCCTCAGAACTGACCCTCTGACAGTGCAGCAAACAAACAAACAAAGAACAAAGAAATGTACAGCACAGGAACAGGCCCTTCGGCCCTCCAAGCCCGTGCCGACCATACTGCCCGACTAAACTACAATCTTCTACACTTCCTGGGTCCGTATCCTTCTATTCCCATCCTATTCATATATTTGTCAAGATGCCCCTTAAATGTCCCTATCGTCCCTGCCTCCACTACCTCCTCCGGTAGTGAGTTCCAGGCACCCACTACCCTCTGCGTAAAAAACTTGCCTCGTACATCTACTCTAAACTTTGCCCCTCTCACCTTAAACCTATGCCCCCTAGTAATTGACCCCTCTACCCTGGGGAAAAGCCTCTGACTATCCACTCTGTCTATGCCCCTCATAATTTTGTATACCTCTATCAGGTCGCCCCTCAACCTCCTTCGTTCCAGTGAGAACAAACCGAGTTTATTCAATCGCTCCTCATAGCTTATGCCCTCCATACCAGGCAACATTCTGGTAAATCTCTTCTGCACCCTCTCTAAAGCCTCCACATCCTTCTGGTAGTGTGGCGACCAGAATTGAACACTATACTCCAAGTGTGGCCTAACTAAGGTTCTATACAGCTGCAACATGACTTGCCAATTCTTATACTCAATGCCCCGGCCAATGAAGGCAAGCATGCCGTATGCCTTCTTGACTACCTTCTCCACCTGTGTAGCCCCTTTCAGTGATCTGTGGACCTGTACTCCTAGATCTCTTTGACTTTCAATACTCTTGAGGGTTCTACCATTCACTGTATATTCCCTACCTGCATTAGCCCTTCCAAAATGCATTACCTCACATTTGTCCAGGTTAAACTCCATCTGCCATCTCTCCGCCCAAGTCTCCAGACAATCTAAATCCTGCTGTATCCTCAGACAGTCCTCATCGCTATCCGCAATTCCACCAACCTTTGTGTCGTCTGCAAACTTACTAATCAGACCAGTTACATTTTCCTCCAAATCATTTATATATACTACAAAGAGCAAAGGTCCCAGCACTGATCCCTGTGGAACACCACTGGTCACAGCCCTCCAATTAGAAAAGCATCCCTCCATTGCTACCCTCTGCCTTCTATGGCCTAGCCAGTTCTGTATCCACCTTGCCAGTTCACCCCTGATCCCGTGTGACTTCACCTTTTGTACTAGTCTACCATGAGGGACCTTGTCAAAGGCCTTACTGAAGTCCATATAGACAACATCTACTGCCCTACCTGCATCAATCATCTTAGTGACCTCCTCGAAAAACTCTATCAAGTTAGTGAGACACGACCTCCCCTTCACAAAACCGTGCTGCCTCTCACTAATACGTCCATTTGCTTCCAAATGGGAGTAGATCCTGTCTCGAAGAATTCTCTCCAGTAATTTCCCTACCACTGAAGTAAGGCTCACCGGCCTGTAGTTCCCGGGATTATCCCTGCCACCCTTCTTAAACAGAGGAACAACATTGGCTATTCTCCAGTCCTCCGGGACATCCCCTGAAGACAGCGAGGATCCAAAGATTTCTGTCAAGGCCTCAGCAATTTCCTCTCCAGCCTCCTTCAGTATTCTGGGGTAGATCCCATCCGGCCCTGGGGACTTATCTACCTTAATATTTTTTAAGACGCCCAACACCTCGTCTTTTTGGATCACAATGTGACCCAGGCTATCTACACCCCCTTCTCCAGACTCAACATCTACCAATTCCTTCTCTTTGGTGAATACTGATGCAAAGTATTCATTTAGTACCTCGCCCATTTCCTCTGGCTCCACACATAGATTCCCTTGCCTATCCTTCAGTGGGCCAACCCTTTCCCTGGCTACCCTCTTGCTTTTTATGTAAGTGTAAAAAGCCTTGGGATTTTCCTTAACCCTATTTGCCAATGACTTTTCATGACCCCTTCTAGCCCTCCTGACTCCTTGCTTAAGTTCCTTCCTACTTTCCTTATATGCCACACAGGCTTCGTCTGTTCCCAGCCTTTTAGCCCTGACAAATGCCTCCTTTTTCTTTTTGACGAGGCCTACAATATCACTCGTCATCCAAGGTTCCCGAAAATTGCCGTATTTATCTTTCTTCCTCACAGGAACATGCCTGTCCTGTATTCCTTTCAACTGACACTTGAAAGCCTCCCACATGTCAGATGTTGATTTGCCCTCAAACATCCGCCCCCAATCTATGTTCTTCAGTTCCCGCCTAATATTGTTATAATTAGCCTTCCCCCAATTTAGCACATTCATCCTCGGACCACTCTTATCCTTGTCCACCAGTACTTTAAAACTTACTGAATTGTGGTCACTGTTACCGAAATGCTCCCCTACTGAAACATCTACCACCTGGCCGGGCTCATTCCCCAATACCAGGTCCAGTACCGCCCCTTCCCTAGTTGGACTGTTTACATATTGTTTTAAGAAGCCCTCCTGGATGCTCCTTACAAACTCTGCCCCGTCTAAGCCCCTGGCACTAAGTGAGTCCCAGTCAATATTGGGGAAGTTGAAGTCTCCCATCACCACAACCCTGTTGTTTTTACTCTTTTCCAAAATCTGTCTACCTATCTGCTCCTCTATCTCCCGCTGGCTGTTGGGAGGCCTGTAGTATACCCCCAACATTGTGACTGCACCCTTCTTATTCCTGATCTCTACCCATATAGCCTCACTGCCCTCTGAGGTGTCCTCTCGCTGTATAGCTGTGATACTCTCCTGAACAAGTAGCGCAACTCCGCCTCCCCTTTTACATCCCCCTCTATCCCGCCTGAAACATCTAAATCCTGGAACGTTTAGCTGCCAATCCTGCCCTTCCCTCAACCAGGTCTCTGTAATGGCAACAACATCATAGTTCCAAGTAGTAATCCAAGCTCTAAGTTCATCTGCCTTACCCGTAATGCTCCTTGCATTAAAACATATGCACTTCAGGCCACCAGACCCGCTGTGTTCAGCAACTTCTCCCCGTCTGCGCTGCCTCAGAGCCACACTGTCCCTATTCCCTAGTTCTCCCTCAATGCTCTCACCTTCTGACCTATTGCTCCCGTGCCCACCCCCCTGCCATACTAGTTTAAACCCTCCCGTGTGACACTAGCAAACCTCGCGGCCAGGATATTTATGCCTCTCCGGTTTAGATGCAACCCGTCCATCTTATACAGGTCACACCTGCCCCGGAAGAGCTCCCAGTGGTCCAGATAACAGAAACCCTCCCTCCTACACCAGCTGTTTAGCCACGTGTTTGTCTGCTCTATCTTCCTATTTCTAGCCTCACTGGCACGTGGCACAGGGAGTAATCCCGAGATTACAACCCTCGAGGTCCTGTCTTTTAACTTTCTGCCTAGCTCCCTGAACTCCTGCTGCAGGACCTCATGCCCCTTCCTGCCTATGTCGTTAGTACCAATATGTACAACGACCTCTGCCTGTTTGCCCTCCCCCTTCAGGATTCCCTCTACCCGTTCGGAGACATCCTGGACCCTGGCACCAGGGAGGCAACATACCATCCTGGAGTCTCTTTCACGTCCACAGAAGCGCCTATCTGTGCCCCTGACTATAGAGTCCCCTATAACTATTACTCTTCTGCGCTTTGACCCTCCCTTCTGAACATCAGAGCCAGCCGTGGTGCCACTGCTCTGGCTGCTGCTGTTTTCCCCTGATAGGCTATCCCCCCCGACAGTATCCAAAGGGGTATATCTGTTCGAGAGGGGGACAACCACAGGGGATTCCTGCACTGACTGCCTGCCCTTTCTGGTGGTCACCCATTTCTCTGCCTGCACCTTGGGTGTGACCACACTTACATAACTGCGATCTATGACGCTTTCCGCCACCTGCATGCTCCTAAGTGCATCCAATTGCTGCTCCAACCGAACCATGCGGTCTGTGAGGAGCTGCAGTTGGGTGCACTTTCTGCAGATGAAGCCATCCGGGACGCTGGAAGCCTCCCGGACCTGCCACATCTCACAGTCAGAGCACAGCACCCCTCTAACTGACATTGCGTCAATTAATTAAAATTAAAATTTGTCTTTTTTTTTTAAATACTTTTTTTTAAATTTCAAAGTTACTGTCAACTATCTGTTTCCTAGCACTAGATTTCTAATAGAAATGCGATAGCTAACTATAATATTCTCCGATCTCTGGCTCAGAGCACAGCACCCCTCTAACTGACATTGCGTCAATTAATTAAAATTAAAATTTGTCTTTTTTTTTTTTTTAAATACTTTTTTTTAAATTTCAAAGTTACTGTCAACTATCTGTTTCCTAGCACTAGATTTCTAATAGAAATGCGATAGCTAACTATAATATTCTCCGATCTCTGGCTTAGATATCCTCTAAATTATAATTAAGTTATTATGTTTAATTAGTTCCCAAATACTCAAAAAAATTTAGGTTAGAATCCCAACCAGCCACTCAGGTCACAGCTTTTCTGTGATGTCACTTCAGTTTCCCCCCGACACACACAATTTGAAAAACAGGTATAAAAGTAAAAATCACTTGCTTACCTTCTGAGATGTTCTCAGGTTCTCTCGCTGACAGAGACTGCTCCTCCACCTCCAATCCTTGACCTGCACAATGCTAATAATATAATAATATAATATGGCACTTACCCCTCAGGACTGACCCTCTGACAGTACAGCTCTCCCTCAGTACTGACCCTCTGACAGTGCAGAGCTCCGTCAGCATTGACCCGCTTGACAGTGCAGCACTCCCTCAGTACTGACCCTCTTGACACTGACAGTGCAGCTCTACCTCAGAACTGACCCTCTGACAGTGCAGCACTCTCTCAGTACTGACCCTCGTGTCATGATATTCAAGTGAACATCACAGCACATACATACATACATAATGATGGACAGATCAACGGACCAATTAGCACACACAACACGACAGCCAATCACAGACAAGAGCATACACAGTACAAAACAAGGAACACGACACTTCCTGGGCAGTCCAGCAGGAGACGGCTCAGGGCAAGGACCTCCTTGCCAGCCACTCAGACAGTCACCATGTGCTGAGTACCAGAGTTTACTATGTCAATAGTTAAATGAAATAAAACTGTGTTGTACCATTCGCAACCGTATTGGTTCGTCTGTGTCTCAGAGTACCCAACACTTCATGGTACCAGAAGTGAATTAATACCTACCCACAAATCTGCCATCCTGCGCCATGGACACCGTCAACACACCGCAGCCGTTGCAAGTCGCTGGGAACCTTGGCGTAAATTGGACATTGTTCAAACAGCGTTTCGAACTCTTTCTGGAAGCCAACGAAAAACAGAGCGCCTCGGACAAAAGGAAGATCGCCATCCTCCTCTCCTCGCAGGGCAGCACGCCATCCATGTCTACAACTCCCTGGTGTTCGCGGAAGGCGAGGACAAATCTAAATACAAGACAGTCCTCCTCAAGCTCGACCAACACTTCAACGTTGAGGTCAACGAGAGCTTTGAGATGTATGTCTTCCAGCAGCGCCTGCAAGGTAAGGATGAGCTCTTTCAGTCATTCCTGACGCACCTCCGCATACTCGCGCAGTCCTGCGGTTACGACACCACCTCAGAGTCCATGATCCGGGACCAGATCGTTTTTGGGGTTGCCTCGGGCACCCTACGCCAGCAGCTTTTAAAAATAAAAGGCCTCACCTTAGCCTCCGCAATCGAAGCCTGTGTCCTGCACGAGAACGCGACTAGCCGCTATGCCCAATTTCAGGCGATCGAATCGGCGCGGAGGGGGTCCTACGTGACCGGATCGGCGAGCCAGGTGCCCCACGAGGCCGAACGGGTCCAGGCGATCGAGTTCCTCCCGGCCCCCGGCCCGGACGAGGGCGGCCGTTTTGCGCACTTTTCGAGGCCTCCCGCGCTTGTGCGCGCCAAAACCTACGGCAACACTGAGGGAGTGATGCGCAGGCGCGCTCGACGCAAGACCAAACTGCGCATGCGCAGTGGCACAACGAACACCATGACGTCACGACATGCGGCAACTGTGGAGCTGCACATTTAAAGCGGCAATGTCCCGCAAGAACCCGACAATGCCTACGCTGTGGCAAGGTGGGCCACTACGCTGCCTACTGTCGAGCAGCTCAACCTGTCGATCTTCCACATCTCCGACAACCTCGCAGGGACGTACGGACTATTCAGACTCCCCATTACGAATCTTGCCCAGACGACATCCAGACCCATAACACAGATGACCGAGACGCCTTCCGGGTTGCGGTCATTGATGGGAACCGGGTTAACACGATCAATCCGGGTGATGAATGGTGTGCCACCCTGACGGTCAACCGATCGCCGATCACTTTCCGCCTGGACACTGGCGCCTCCGCCAACCTCATAGCATGGTCAGCCTTCTACGCCATGAAGGTCAGACCACCAATCCAGCCATCCCGGTGCAAGATGGTCGACTACAACGTGAACGTTATCCCGGCTATGGGATCCTGCCAGCTCCAGGTGACACACAACACACACACGGCCTCACTCTCGTTCGAGATAGTCGGCTCATCAAAGGACTCCCTGCTGGGCGCACAGGCATGCAAGGCTCTCCACCTCGTGCAACGAGTCCACTCTCTCTCTCCAGACGGCACGTCTGACTTCCAGGATCCAGAGTTCAACGCACAGCTCCAATCGCTCCTCGCCCACAGCCAGGAGGCATTCGAGGGCATGGGAACACTGCCATACACCTACCAAATTTGCCTCAAACCAGATGCCATCCCGGTCATTCATGCACCTCGCAGAGTCCCTGCGCCACTCAAAGACCGCCTCAAGCAGCAGCTGCAGGATCTCCAGGACCAAGGGGTCCTATCCAGGGTCACGGAGCCCACGCCGTGGGTCAGCTCCATGGTGTGTGTCAAGAAACCCTCCGGCAAGCTCCGGATATGTATTAACACAAAAGACCTCAATAACAATATCATGAGGGAACATTATCCCATACCCAAACGGGAGGAGATCACGAGCGAAATGGCTCAGGCGAAAATATTTACCAAACTGGATGCCTCTAAGGGGTTTTGGCAGATCCAACTGGACCCGTCCAGCTGAAAGCTGTGCACATTCAATACCCCTTTCGGCAGGTTCTGCTACAACCGGATGCCATTTGGCATCATCTCGGCATCCGAGGTCTTTCATAGGATCATGGAGCAGATGATGGAAGGCATCGAAGGGGTGCGCGTATACGTGGACAACGTCATCATCTGGTCCACCACACCACAGGAGCACATATATCGTCTCCAACGCGTTTTTGCCCGCATACGTGAAAACGGCCTGCGCATCAACCGAGCCAAGTGTTCCTTTGGCCAAACCGAGCTGAAGTTCCTGGGGGACCATATTTTCCGGTCAGGGGTCCGTCCGGATGCAGACAAGGTGAGCGCCATCACAGCCATGCTGCAGCCAGCAGACAAGAAAGCTGTCCTACGCTTCCTAGGCATGGTCAACTTCCTGGGGAAGTTCATTCCCAACCTTGCCTCCCACACGACAGCTCTGCGCCACCTCGTCAAAAAGTCCACAGAGTTCCAGTGGCAACACACACACCAGCAGGAATGGGAGGAGCTCAAACTCAAACTCACCACTGCACTGGTATTGGCGGTTTTTGATACGTCTCGTGCCACCAAAATCTCGACTGATGCCAGCCAGTCCGGCATTGGAGCAGTGCTCCTGCAGCGGGATGACACGGCATCATGGGCCCCAGTGGCCTATGCATCGCGAGCCATGACCCCCACAGAGCAGCGCTACGCGCAGATCGAAAAGGAGTGCCTGAGCTTGCTAACTGGTTTAGACAAGTTCCATGATTATGTGTATGGTCTTCCCCGGTTCACTGTCGAAACTGAACACTGCCCCCCTGGTCAGCATCATAAACAAGGACCTGAACAAGATGGCCCCTCGCCTCCAGCGCATCCTCCTTAAACTCAGGATGTACGACTTCCAACTGGTCTACACCCCAGGGAAGGACTCATCGTGGCGGATGCCCTATCCAGAGCAGTGAGCACGCCGCCAGATTCGGAGAGGTTCGTATGTCAGGTCGAGGCGCAGGTGGCCTTCACATCGGCAAATCTGACAGCTGACGACTCCAGTCTGGCCCGTATTCGCCGAGAGACTGCGGCCGACCCCCTTCTACAATGTGTAATGCGCCACATGATGGGAGGGTGGCTCAAAGGGCAGTGCCCGCAGTTCTACAATGTCCGAGACGACCTGGCCGTCATTGATGGCGTCCTTCTGAAGCTGGACCGGATTGTGATTCCGCACAGCATGCACAAGCTGGTTCTCGACCAACTACACGAAGGCCACCTGGGGGTCGAGAAGTGCAGACGGAGGGCCTGAGGCGGTATACTGGCCGGGCAGCAGTGACGATATTGCCAACATGGCGCTCAACTGTCCCACCTGGGTTCCAGGTGCGGCAATGACCAGCTAAGTCGCACGTTTCGGCAGCTCCCGGTGGAACGGACTTTTGGTCTCTTAATAGGAGCCCCAACGGCAATTTTAACGGCAAAAAACACTGTGGTAATCCAGAAGGGAATCCCCCCTGGACACGGATGGAAAAAAGAGAGGAAAGTGGCCGGATTGCAGTGGATCCTCTAGAGCAGCGGCCAGGAAGGCAGGCACAAAGCAAGATGGCGTCGGAAGGAGGCAGTTTAATATGGGGCCCTGACCAACAAGAGTTCCTGCGGCGTTGCGTGGAAGAACTCAAAAAGGAGATGAAGAAGGAGCTGTTGGCCCCGATATTACAGGCGATTGAGGGGCTAAAGGAGGAGCAAAAGACCCAGGAACAGGAGCTTCGGGTCGTGAAGGCAAAGGCTGCTGAGAATGAGGACGACATACAGGGCCTGGTGGTGAAAACGGAGATGCACGAGGCACAACACAAAAGGTGTGTGGAAAGGCTGGAGGTGCTGGAGAATAATGCGAGGAGGAAGAATTTAAGGATTCTTGGTCTTCCCGAAGGTGCAGAAGGGGCAGACGTCGGGGCATATGTGAGCACGATGCTGCACTCGTTAATGGGATCGGAGGCCCCGATGGGCCCGTTGGAGGTGGAGGGAGCCTATCGAGTTATGGCGCGAGGACCGAGAGCAGGAGAAATTCCTCGAGCCATAGTGGTGAGATTTATCCAATATAAGGACAGAAAGACGGTCCTCAAGATGGGCAAAGAAAACTCGGAGCAGTAGGTGGGAGAACGCGGTGATCCGCGTATATCAAGATTGGAGTGCGGAGGTGGCGAGAAGGAGGGCAAGCTTTAATCGGGCCAAGGCAGTGCTGCACAAAAGGAAGATTAAATTTGGAATGCTGCAACCGGCAAGACTGTGGGTCACACATCAAGGGAAACACCACTACTTCGAAACGGCAGACGAGGCGTGGACATTTATTGTCGAGGAGAAACTGGAATGAGCGGGCCAGAAAAAGAACGTTTGGGACAAAGTGGGGGGGGTGAATATGTGGGATGAAGGGGGGGAAAAGAGGGAAGAGATGACTTCCCAAGTTGTTAATCCTGCGACCCTGTAACTTTTCTCTCTTCCCCATGTCGTGGGGAAGGGGGGGGAGGGAGGATGAGGAGCTGAGGGCGCCGGCCATTGGGGGCGGGGCCAAAAGGGAAGCGTGGGCTTTGTTCCCGCGCTATGGTAATCATGGCGGGAACAGGGAAGCAGGAAGGAGGGGGCCTCGCACAGTGTGAGCCGAGGTCACGGGGGGAAGCCGAGGTCGGCCAGAGTTTGCTGACTTCTGGGAGCAACATGGGGGGTGCAATTACGCTAGCTTGGGATCTAGCGGGGGGGTGGGGGGGGGGGGTTAACTGGGTTGCTGCTGCTGGGGAGAAGGGGGAGCTGGTATGGGGGGGGGGGTGGTCGGGGTGGTGCCGCTTGGGGGAGATACGGCTACGTGGGAACCGGGTGAGGAGCTGGATTGAAAAAGGAGATGGCTAGTCATCAAGGGGGGGGGGGTAAAGAGCCCCCCAACCCGGCTGATCACGTGGAATGTGAGAGGGCTGAACGGGCCGATTAAAAGGGCACGGGTACTCGCACACCTAAAGAAACTTAAGGCAGATGTGGTTATGCTTCAGGAGACGCATCTGAAGCTGATAGACCAGGTCAGACTACGCAAAGGATGGGTGGGGCAGGTGTTTCATTCGGGGCTAGACGCAAAAAACAGGGGGGTGGCCATACTAGTGGGGAAGCGGGTAATGTTTGAGGCAAAGACTATAGTGGCGGATTGTGGGGGCAGATACGTGATGGTGAGTGGCAAATTGCAAGGGGAGGCGGTGGTATTGGTGAACGTGTATGCCCCGAACTGGGATGATGCCAACTTTATGAGGCGTATGTTAGGACGAATACCGGACCTAGAAGTGGGGAAGTTGGTAATGGGTGGAGATTTTAATACGGTGCTGGACCCAGGGCTGGGCAGATCGAGGTCCAGGACCGGAAGGAGGCCGGCTGCAGCTAGGGTGCTTAAGGACTTTATGGAGCAGATGGGAGGAGTAGACCCCTGGAGATTTAGTAGACCTAGGAGTAAGGAGTTTTCATTTTTCTCCCATGTCCACAAAGTTTATTCACGAATAGATTTTTTTGTTTTGGGTAGGGCACTGATCCCAAAGGTGACGGGGACGGAGTACACGGCTATAGCCATTTCGGATCACGCTCCACATTGGGTGGACCTGGAGATAGGGGAAGAAAAACAACAGCGTCCACCCTGGAGATAGGACATGGGATTATTGGCAGATGAGGGTGTGTGTTTAAGGGTGAGGGGGTGTATTGAAAGGTACTTGGAACTCAATGATAATGGGGAGGTACAGGTGGGAGTGGTCTGGGAGGCGCTGAAGGCAGTGGTTAGAAGGGAGCTGATATCTATTAGGGCACATAAAGGAAAGCAGGAGGGTAGGGAAAGGGAGCGGTTGTTGAAAGAACTTCTGAGGGTGGACAGACAATATGCGGAGGCACCGGAGGAGGGACTGTACAGGGAAAGGCAAAGGCTACATGTAGAATTTGACTTGTTGACTACGGGTAAGGTAGAGGCACAATGGAGGAAGGCACAGGGTGTACAGTACGAATACGGGGAGAAGGCGAGCAGGTTGCTGGCCCACCAACTGAGGAAAAGGGGAGCAGCGAGGGAGATGGGGGGGGTGAGAGATGAGGAGGGAGAGATGGAGCGGAGAGCGTGAATGGAGTGTTTAAGGCATTTTACGAAAGATTATATGAAGCTCAGCCCCCGGATGGGAAGGAGAGAATGATGTGCTTTCTGGATCAGCTGGAATTTCCTAAGGTGGAGGAGCAGGAGAGGGTGGGACTGGGAGCACAGATTGAGACGGAGGAAGTAGTGAAACGGATTGGGAGCATGCAGGCGGGGAAGGCCCCGGGACCAGACGGATTCCCAGTTGAATTCTATAGGAAATATATGGACTTGCTGGCCCCGCTACTGATGAGAACCTTTAATGAGGCAAGAGAAAGGGGGCAGCTGCCCCCGACTATGTCAGAGGCAACGATATCGCTCCTCCTAAAGAAGGAAAAAGACCCGCTGCAATGCGGGTCCTACAGGCCCATTTCCCTCCCGAATGTGGACGCTAAGATTCTGGCCAAGGTAATGGCAATGAGGATAGAGGATTGTGTCCCGGGGGTGTTCCATGAGGACCAAACTGGGTTTGTGAAGGGGAGACAGCGAAATACAAATATACGGAGGCTGCTAGAGGTAATGATGATGCCCCCACCAGAGGGGGAAGCGGAGATAGTGGTGGCGATGGATGCCGAGAAAGCATTTGATAGAGTGGAGTGGGATTATTTGTGGGAGGTGCTGAGGAGATTTGGCTTTGGGGATGGGTATGTCAGGTGGGTACAGTTGCTGTATAGGGCCCCGATGGCGAGCGTGGTCACGAATGGACGGGGGTCTGACTATTTTCGGCTCCATAGAGGGACGAGGCAGGGATGTCCTCTGTCCCCGTTATTGTTTGCACTGGCGATTGAACCCCTGGCCATAGCATTGAGGGGTTCCAGGAAGTGGAGGGGAGTACTCAGGGGGGGAGAAGAACACCGGGTATCTCTGTATGTGGATGATTTGTTGCAATATGTGGCGGACCCGGCGGAGGGGATGCCAGAGATAATGCGGATACTTGGGGAGTTTGGGGATTTTTCAGGGTACAAACTGAACATGGGGAAAAGTGAGTTGTTTGTGGTGCATCCAGGGGAGCAGAGCAGAGAGATAGAGGATTTACCGTTGAGGAAGGTAACAAGGGACTTCCGGTACTTGGGGATCCAGATAGCCAAGAATTGGGGTACATTACACAGGCTTAATTTAACGCGGTTGGTGGAACAGATGGAGGAGGACTTTAAGAGATGGGACATGGTGTCCCTGTCATTGGCAGGTAGGGTGCAGGCGGTTAAAATGGTGGTCCTCCCGAGATTCCTTTTTGTGTTTCAGTGCCTCCCGGTGGTGATCACGAAGGCTTTTTTCAAAAGAATCGAGAAGAGTATTATGAGTTTTGTGTGGGCTGGGAAAACCCCGAGAGTGAGGAGGGGATTCTTGCAGCGTAGTAGGGACAGGGGGGGGCTGGCACTCCGAGCCTAAGTGAGTACTACTGGGCCGCCAATGTTTCAATGGTGTGTAAGTGGATGGGAGAAGGGGAGGGAGCGGCTTGGAAGAGATTGGAGAGGGCATCCTGCAGGGGGACTAGCCTACAGGCTATGGTGACGGCACCGTTGCCGTTCTCACCAAAGAAATACACCACAAGCCCGGTGGTGGTGGCTACATTGAAAATTTGGGGGCAGTGGAGACGGCATAGGGGAAGGACGGGAGCTTCGGTGCGGTCCCCGATAAGAAACAATCAAAGGTTCGTTCCGGGGAGAATGGATGGGGGATTTGGAGCATGGCAAAGAGCTGGGGTAGTACAACTGAGAGATCTGTTTGTAGATGGGACGTTTGCGAGTCTGGGAGCGCTGACGGAAAAATATGGGTTGCCCCAAGGGAATGCATTTCGGTACATGCAATTGAGGGCTTTTGCGAGGCAACAGGTGAGGGAATTCCCGCAGCTCCCGACGCAGGAGGTGCAGGATAGAGTGATCTCAGAGACATGGGTGGGGGATGATAAGGTGTCGGACATATACAGGGAAATGAGGGATGAGGGGGAGATCATGGTAGATGAGCTGAAAGGGAAATGGGAAGAAGAACTGGGGGAGGAGATTGAGGAGGGGCTGTGGGCTGATGCCCTACGTAGGGTAAACTCATCGTCCTCGTGTGCCAGGCTAAGCCTGATACAATTTAAGGTGTTACACAGGGCGCATGAGACTGGAGCACGGCTTAGTAAATTTTTGGGGGTAGAGGATAGGTGTGCGAGATGCTCGAGAGGCCCAGCGAATCACACCCACATGTTCTGGTCATGCCCGGCACTACAGGGGTTCTGGGTGGGGGTGGCAAAGGTGCTTTCGAAGGTGGTGGAGGTCCGGGTCGAACCAAGCTGGGGGTTGGCTATATTTGGGGTTGCAGAAGAGCCGGGAGTACAGGAGGCGAGAGAGGCTGATGTGTTGGCCTTTGCGTCCCTAGTAGCCCGGCGCAGGATATTGTTAATGTGGAAGGAAGCCAAACCCCCAGGTGTGGAGACCTGGATAAACGACATGGCAGGGTTTATAAAGTTAGAACGGATTAAGTTTGTGTTAAGGGGTCCGGCTCAGGGGTTCACCAGGCGGTGGCAACCGTTCGTCGATTACCTCACAGAAAGATAGAGGGAATGGAAAAGAAGTAGACAGCAGCAGCAATCCGGGGGGGGGGGGGGGGGGGGGGATGGAATCGGACGGACTCTCAGGGATGTTATTGTATATGTATAGGTATTTGTTATAGGTAATTGTATATCGGATCGTTGGATTGTATTTTTGGAGAGTATTTATTTTGGACAAGGCAGTTGCCATTTAGTTTTGTTTTTGTTTATATATTATTTATTTATTTATTTAAAACTGACCACTGTTATTTATATTGCTTTATTGTTGTGTAAAAGAAACACTACGTATTGTTATGTTTGGCCAAAAATCTTGAATAAAATATATATTTTTTTAAAAACTGTCCCACCTGCCAAAGGTTTCAGCCGATGCAACCTCCTGAAACGCTTCTGCCCCATGAGCTGGTGACGTCCCCCTGGGCGAAGGTGGGTGCGGACCTATTTCACGCGCTCGGCAGGGACTATGTCATCAGCGTTGAGTACTTCTCCAACTACCCAGAAGTCATACGCCTGCATGATTTGACGTCGTCTACTGTCATAAGGGCCTGCAAAGACACCTTCGCTCGCCACGGCATTCCGATGACTGTCATGTCGGACAATGGGCCCTGTTTCGCCAGCCAGGAATGGTCATCGTTTGCTGCCTCGTATGGCTTTACACACGTGACGTCTAGCCCTCTGCACCCCCAGTCCAATGGAAAGGCAGAGAAAGGCGTTCACATTGTCAAGCGGCTCCTCTGCAAGGCTGCTGCTGCCGGATCAGATTTCTGCCTCGCCCTGCTGGCCTATCGCTCGGCCCCACTAGCCACTGGTCTCTCACCAGCACAGCTGCTGATGGGTCGCGCCCTCAGGACCACTGTGCCTTCCATCCTGGCACCCACAATAGACCATGCTCCGGTACTGCACAGGATGCAACTGCAGCGTGGTCACCAGAAGAGGTCATATGACACACGGGCAACTGATCTTCCCGCCCTGGCCCCTGGAGACAAAGTCCGCATCCACCTACCAGAAGGTGGCTGGTCAGCACCTGCCGAAGTTCTCCGAAGCGTGGATCCCCGCTCGTTCCTGGTACGCATGCCTGATGGATCCGTTCGTAGGCGCAATCGCCAGGCTCTTCGCCTACTTCCACGCTCGCTACGAGACCTTACACTGACACCGTGTCATCCTGTTGTTCCTGATAGCGACTTTGTGGAGCTGCCTGCTACCATGCCCCTTCCGTCGTCGCCCGTGGCCAGGCCCGCACCTCAGCCGGTGGTTCCAGGCCTACCTTTGAGACGGTCAACCCAAATTCGTCGCCCACCTACTAGAATGGACTTGTGAGACTGTTTACACGTTGAACTCATGCAACCACTGTGTTAACATGTTTATGTTCCTATCGTTACAGGAATTCGTTTTATCGTTCCACATTTCCCCGTTCTTTGTTATGGTACAACCTCGTTATTATGTCACACCCGACATCGCCCCTTGTATATAGTTAAGCCACATGTACATGCTGTAAATATTACACACACACACATTTAGCTGCACTCAGTACACATCTCTTTCTAACCACGTAGGCACATAATCTTGTAAAAAAGGGGGATGTCATGATATTCAAGTGAACATCACAGCACATATATACATACATAATGATGGACAGATCAATGGACCAATTAGCACACACAACACGACAGCCAATCACAGACAACAGCATACACAGTACAAAACAAGGAACATGACATTTCCTGGGCAGTCCAGCAGGAGACGGCTCAGGGCACAGACCGCATTGCCAGCCACTCAGGCAGTCACCATGTGCTGAGTACCAGAGTTTACTATGTCAATAGTTAAATGAAATAAAACTGCGTTGTACCATTCGCAACCGTGTTGGTTCGTCTGTGTCTCAGAGGACCCAACACTTCACCTCTGACAGTGCAGCACTCCCTCAGTACTGACCCGCTGACAGTGCAGCATTCCCTCAGTACTGACCCTCTGACAGTGCAGCACTCCCTCAGTACTGACCCTCTGACAGTGCAGCACTCCCTCAGTACTGACCCTCTGACAGTGCAGCACTCCCTCAGTACTGACCCTCTGACAGTGCAGCACTCCCTCAGTACTGACCCTCTGACAGTGCAGCACTCCCTCAGTACTGACCCTCTGACAGTGCAGCACTCCCTCAGTACTGACCCTCTGACAGTGCAGCACTCCCTCAGTACTGACCCTCTGACAGTGCAGCACTCCCTCAGTACTGACCCTCTGACAGTGCAGCACTCCCTCAGTACTGACCCTCTGACAGTGCAGCACTCCCTCAGTACTGACCCTCTGACAGTGCAGCACTCCCTCAGTACTGACCCTCTGACAGTGCAGCACTCCCTCAGTACTGACCCTCTGACAGTGCAGCGCTCCCTCAGTGCTGACCCTCTTACATTACAGCACTCCTTCAGCATTGACCCTCCGACAATGCAGCACTCGCTCAGAATGGACCCTGTGACAGTGCAGCACTCCCTCAGTACTGATCTTCTGACAGTGCAGCACTCCGTCATTACTGACCCTCTCACAGTGCAGCACTACTTCAATACTGACCCTCCAATGGTGTAGCACTCTCTCAGTATTCACCCTCTGAAGTGCAGCACTCGTTCCAAACTGTCTCTCTGAGAGTGCAGCACATCCTCAGTACTGACCCTCTTGACAGTGCAGCTGTACCTCAGAACTCTCCCTCTGAGAGTGCAGCACTCCCTCAGTACTGACCCTCTGGTAGTGCAGCACTCCCTCAGCACGGATCTCTGAATGTGCAGCACTCCCTCAGTACTGACCCTCTGGTAGTGCAGCACTCCCTCAGTACTGACCTCCTGACAGTGCAGCAATCCCTCAGTACTGATCCTCTGCCAGTGCAGCACTCCCTGAGTACTGACCCTCTTACTTTACAGCACTCCCTCAGTACTGACCTCCTGACAGTGCAGCAATCCCTCAGTACTGATCCTCTGCCAGTGCAGCACTCCCTTAGTATTGACACTCTGAGAGTGCAGCACTCCCTGAGTACTGACCCTCTTATGTTACAGCACTCCTTCAGTACTGACCCCCCGACAATTCAGCACTCCCTCAGAATGGACCCTGTGACAGTGCAGCACCTCCTCAGTACTGAACCACTGACAGTACAGAACTCCCTCAGTACTGTCCCTCTGACAGTACAGAACTCCCTCAGTACTGACCCTCTGACAGTACAGAACTCCCTCAGTACTGTCCCTCTGACAGTACAGAACTCCCTCAGTACTGACCCTCTGACAGTACAGAACTCCCTCAGTACTGACCCTCTGACAGTACAGAACTCCCTCAGTACTGACCCTCTGACAGTGCAGAACTCCATCAGCAAGACCCTCTTGACAGTGACAGTGCAGCTCTACCTCAGGACTGACCCTCTGACAGGGCAGCACTCTCTTAGTATTGACCCTCTGACAATGCAGCTCTCCCTCAGTACTGACCCTCTGACAGTGCAGCACTCCCTCAGTGCTGACCCTCTGACAGTGCAGCTCTCCCTCAGTACTGACCCTCTGACAGTGCAGCAGTCCCTCAGTACTGGCTCTCTGACAGTGCAGCAGTCCCTCAGTACTGACCCTCTGGCAGTGCAGCACATCCTCAGTGCTGACTCTCTGACAGTGCAGCGCACTCACAGTACTGACCTTCTGACAGTGCAGCAGTCCCTCAGTACTGACTCTCTGACAGTGCAGCACTCCCTCAGTACTGACCCTCTGGCAGTGCAGCGCATCCTCAGTGCTGACCCTCTGACAGTGCAGCGCACTCACAGTACTGACTCTCTGAAAGTGCAGCACTCCCTCAGTACTGACCCTTTTGTGGCAGTCACCACTAGTTGTATTACATGTATTACGGCACTTCCCGTATAGTAGAGGTACGTGGGTAAATCCCTACCTGCTGGCTCTGCCCAGTAGGCGGCGTATAAATGTGTGTGCTCACCGGTGCTGCAGCCATTCTGGAGCCGCTGCAGGGGGCACAACATCTTGTTCACTAAAGCCTCGATTATTCCACTATTCTCGTCTTTGTGGTAATTGATAGTGCATCAATTTATTGAGCAAAGATTTTTTTAAACGATGGATCTCCGCATCAAGTCTGATCGCCTGCAGCTGAGCCCTCAAGCAGCCAACGCTACGTCCGCCTTTGACCACTGGCTAGCCTGCTTCAAAAAGCTACCTCCGAACATCCGCTGAGGAACCCTCGAACCCGCAGAAGCTCAAAGGCCTCTATTCACGGCTGAGCCCTGACATTTTTCCTCTCATCTGGGATGTGCCCACTTACTCTGAAGCGATGGCGCTCCTGAAGGGACAATACGTTCGACCAGTGAATCAAGTATATGCCAGAAACCTCCTGGCCACGAGACAGCAACTCCCCGGGGAGTCTCTGGACGATTTCTGGCGTGCCCTGCACATTCTAAGTTGGAACTGTGACTGCCAGGAAGTTTCGGCAGTCCAGCACACCGAACATTTAATTTGAGATGCTTACGTTACGGGCATGAGGTCTGCGTACGTCCGCCAGCGGCTACTGGAAGGGGGTACGTTTGATCTTGCGGGAACAAACCAGCTCGCTAACTCGTTAGACGTGGCCTCCCGTAACGTCCAGTCCTACGCCCCCGACCGCGCGGCACCCTCGTGGGCATCGTGGGCCCCACCAGCTGCCGACTCCAGCTCACCGCAAGCCTGCACCGCGCGGCAGCGAGCCAACACCTGGGGGCCCAAGTGCTATTTTTGCAAGCAGAACAAACACCCCCGGCAGCGCTGCCCGGCGCGGAGCGCGACCTGCAATGGCTGTGGGAAGAAGGGACACTTTGTTTCTGTTTGCCAGGCCCGGTCAGTCGCCGCTGTTTCCAGGTCCGACGTTCATACACCCCCCACGTGCGGCCCGTGGGCACCGCCATCTGCTTCACCACAAGCCAAGTGCGGCTCATGGGCGCCGCCATCATTGATGTCACCCGCCATGTGTGCCCCGTGGGCGCCGCCATCTTGGGTGCCATTTTGGACGGCGTCTCAGAACCCCTGCTCGTCTGGCCGTTCATTGCCTGCCGCTACCTCCACCACCACTGACCAGACCGGGACCTCCCAGCATTTGCCGCAGCTCGCCTCTATCACCCTGGATCAATCCCGGCCCCACAACCTCGCGACCGCAATGACGACGGTGAAAATCGATGGGCACAAGATGACCTGCCTTTTTGACTCCGGGAGCACAGAGAGCTTCATCCACCCCACTACGGCAAGGCGCTGCTCCCTCCCGGTACACCCCGTCACCCAGGAAATCTCCCTGGCCTCCGGATCCCATTCCGTGGAAATCCGGGGGTACTGCATCGTGACCCTCACCGTCCAGGGCGTCGAGTTCAGCAACATCCGGTTTTAAGTCCTCCACCACCTCTGCTCTGCCCTGTTACTCGGCCTGGACTTCCAGTGCCATCTCCAAAGTTTAACCTTAAAATTCAGCGGACCCCTACCCCCCCCCTCACCGTATTCGGCCACACGACCCTTAAGGTCGATCCACCTTCCCTGTTTGCGAAACTCACCCTGGATTGCAAACCCGTCGCCACTAGGAGCAGATGGTACAGTGCCCAGGACAGGAGCTTCATCAGGCCGGAGGTCCAACAGCTTCTGCGGGAAGGGGTCATTGAGGCCAGCAACAGCCCCTGGAGAGCTCAAGTGGTAGGAGTAAAGACTGGGGAGAAGCACAGGATGGTCATTGACTACAGTCAGACCATCAATCGGTACACGCAGCTCGACGCGTACCCCTCCCACGCATATCTGACATGGTCAATCAAGATTGCGCAGTATCGAGTCTTCTCCACAGTGGACCTGGAGTCCGCCTACCACCAGCTCCCCATCCGCCCGGAGGATCGCCAATACACTGCGTTCGAAGCAGATGGCCGCCCCTATCATTTCCTTATGGTTCCTTTCGGCGTCACTAATGGGATCTTGATCTTGCAGCGAGAGATGGACCGCAGACCTCCCAACAGCCAGCGGGAGATAGAGGAGCAGATAGGTAGACAGATTTTGGAAAAGAGTAAAAACAACAGGGTTGTGGTGAAGGGAGACTTCAACTTCCCCAATATTGACTGGGACTCAGTGCCAGGGGCTTAGACGGGACAAAGTTTGTAAGGAGAATCCAGGAGGGCTTCTTAAAACAATATGTAGACAGTCCAACTAGGGAAGGGGCGGTACTGGACCTGGTACTGGGGAATGAGCCCGGCCAGGTGGTAGATGTTTCAGTAGGGGAGCATTTCGGTAACAGTGACCACAATTCAGTAAGTTTTAAAGTACTGGTGGACAAGGATAAGAGTGGTCCGAGGATGAATGTGCTAAATTGGGGGAAGGCTAATTATAACAATATTAGGCGAGAACTGAAGAACATAGATTGGGGGCGGATGTTTGAGGGCAAATCAACATCTGACATGTGGGAGGCTTTCAAGTGGCAGTTGAAAGGAATTCAGGATCGGCATGTTCCTGTGAGGAAGAAGGATAAATACGGCAATTTTCGGGAACCTTGGATAACGAGAGATATTGTAGGCCTCGTCAAAAAGAAAAAGGAGGCATTTGTCAGGGCTAAAAGGCTGGGAACAGACAAAGCCTGCGTGGAATATAAGGAAAGTAGGAAGGAACTTAAGCAAGGAGTCAGGAGGGCTAGAAGGGGTCACGAAAAGTCATTGGCACATAGGGTTAAGGAAAATCCCAAGGCTTTTTACACGTACATAAAAAGCAAGAGGGTAGCCAGGGAAAGGGTTGGCCCACTGAAGGATAGGCAAGGGAATCTATGTGTGGAGCCAGAGGAAATAGGCGAGGTACTAAATGAAAACTTTGCATCAGTATTCACCAAAGAGAAGAAATTGGTAGATGTTGAGTCTGGAGAAGGGTGTGTAGATAGCCTGGGTCACATTGAGATCCAAAAAGACGAGGTGTTGGGTGTCTTAAAAAATATTAAGGTAAATAAGTCCCCAGGGCCTGATGGGATCTACCCCAGAATACTGAAGGAGGCTGGAGAGGAAATTGCTGAGGCCTTGACAGAAATCTTTGGATCCTCACTGTCTTCAGGGGATGTCCCGGAGGACTGGAGAATAGCCAATGTTGTTCCTCTGTTTAAGAAGGGTAGCAAGGATAATCCCGGGAACTACAGGCCGGTGAGCCTTACTTCAGTGGTAGGGAAATTACTGGAGAGAATTCTTCGAGACAGGATCTACTCCCATTTGGAAGCAAATGGACGTATTAGTGAGAGGCAGCACGGTTTTGTGAAGGGAAGGTCGTGTCTCACTAACTTGATAGAGTTTTTCGAGGAGGTCACTAAGATGATTGATGCAGGTAGGGCAGTGGATGTTGTCTATATGGACTTCAGTAAGGCCTTTGACAAGGTCCCTCATGGTAGACTAGTACAAAAGGTGAAGTCACACGGGATCAGGGGTGAGCTGGCAAGGTGGATACAGAACTGGCTAGGTCATAGAAGGCAGAGAGTAGCAATGGAAGGATGCTTTTCTAATTGGAGGGCTGTGACCAGTGGTGTTCCACAGGGATCAGTGCTGGGACCTTTGCTCTTTGTAGTATATATAAATGATTTGGAGGAAAATGTAACTGGTCTGATTAGTAAGTTTGCAGACGACACAAAGGTTGGTGGAATTGCGGATAGCGATGAGGACTCAGAGGATACAGCAGGATTTAGATTGTTTGGAGACTTGGGCGGAGAGATGGCAGATGGAGTTTAATCCGGACAAATGTGAGGTTATGCATTTTGGAAGGTCTAATGCAGGTAGGGAATATACAGGGAATGGTAGAACCCTCAAGAGTATTGAAAGTCAAAGAGATCTAGGAGTACAGGTCCACAGGTCATTGAAAGGGGCAACACAGGTGGAGAAGGTATTCAAGAAGGCATACGGCATGCTTGCCTTCATTGGCCGGGGCATTGAGTATAAGAATTGGCAAGTCATGTTGCAGCTGTATAGAACCTTAGTTAGGCCACACTTGGAGTATAGTGTTCAATTCTGGTCGCCACACTACCAGAAGGATGTGGAGGCTTTAGAGAGGGTGCAGAAGAGATTTACCAGAATGTTGCCTGGTATGGAGGGCATTAGCTATGAGGAGCTGTTGAATAAACTCGGTTTGTTCTCACTGGAACGAAGGAGGTTGAGGGGAGACCTGATAGAGGTCTACAAAATTATGAGGGGCATAGACAGAGTGGATAGTCAGAGGCTTTTCCCCAGAGTAGAGGGGTCAATTACTAGGGGGCATAGGTTTAAGGTGAGAGGGGCAAGGTTTAGAGTAGATGTACGAGGCAAGTTTTTTACGCAGAGGGGAGTGTGTGCCTGGAACTCGCTACCGGAGGAGGTGGTGGAAGCAGGGACGATAGTGACATTTAAGGGGCATCTTGACAAATACAAAAATAGGATGGGAATAGAGGGATACGGACCCAGGAAGTGTAGAAGATTGTAGTTTAGTCGGGCAGCATGGTCGGCACTGGCTTGGAGGGCCGAAGGGCCTGATCCTGTGCTGTACATTTCTTTGTTCTTTGTTCTTTGTTGAATGGTTGACCGATATGGACTGCGGGCCACCTTCCCGTACCTAGATAACGTCACCATCTGCGGCCACGATCAGCAGGACCACCACCAAACCTCCAAAAATTCCTCCAGACCGCCAAACTCCTTAACCTCACGTACAATAAGGAGAAGTGCGTGTTCCGCACCAACTGCTTCGCCATCCTTGGCTATGTAGTGGAAAATGGAGTCCTAGGGCCCGACCCCGACCGCATGCGCCCCCTCATGGAACTCCCACTGCCCCAAGGCCCTGAAACGATGCCTGGGGTTTTTCTCCTACTATGCCCAGTGGGTCCCTAATTATGCGGACAAGGCCCGCCCACTCATTCAGTCCACAGTTTTTCCCCTGACGGCTGAGGCCCGCCAGGCCTTCAACCACATCAAGGCAGACATCGCCAAGGCCACGATGCACGCGTTCGACGAGTCCCTCCCCTTCCAGGTGGAGAGCGATGATTCGGACGTAGCTCTGGCCCCACCCTCAACCAGGCCCGTGGCCTTCTTTTCCCGCACCCTCCATGCCTCTGAAATTCGGCACTCCTCTGTCAAAAAGGAGGCCCAAGCCATTGTGGAAGCTGTGCGACACTGGAGGCATTACCTGGCCGGCAGGAGATTCACTCTCCTCACTGACCAGAGGATGAGAGGCGACTTAATAGAGGTTTATAATTTAATGAGGGGGATAGATAGAGTGGACGTTCAGAGACTATTTCCTCGGGTGGATGTAGCTTTACAGGGGGGCATAACTATAAGGTTCAGGGTGGGAGATATAGGAGGGATGTCCAAGGTAGGTTCTTTACTCAGAGAGTGGTTAGGGTGTGGAATGGACTGCCTGCTGTGATAGTGGAGTCGGACACTTTAGGAACTTTCTAGCGGTTATTGGATAGGCTCATGGAGCACACCGGAATGACAGGGAGTTATATAGCTGGATCTTGGTTTCGGACAATGCTCGGCACAACATCAAGGGCCGAAGGGCCTGTTCTGTGCTGTACTGTTCTATGTTCGATGTTCTATGTTCTGTGACCAACGGTCGGTTGCCTTTATGTTTAATAATACACAGCGGGGCAAGATCAAAAATGACAAGTTCTTGAGGTGGAGGATCGAGCTCTCCACCTACAACTATGAGATCTTGTATCACCCGGGGAAGCTCAATGAGCCCCCTGATGCCATATCCCGAGTACATGTGCCAAGCCACAAGTGGACCAACTCCAGGCTCTCCACTATGACCTCTGCCACCCGGGGGTCACCCAGTTCTTCCATTTCATCAAGGCCCGCAACCTGACCTACTCCATTGAGGTCAGGACCGTCACCAGAGACTGCCAAGTCTGCGCAGAGTGCAAACCGCACTTCTACCGGCCAGATAGAGCGCACATGGTGAAGGCCTCCCGCCCCTTTGAGCGCCTCAGCATGGACTTCAAAGGGCCCCTCCCCTCCACCGACCGCAACACGTACTTTCTGAACGTGATTGATGAGTACTCCCGTTTCCCTTTCGCCATCCCATGCCCCGATATGACTTCTGCCACGGTAATTAAAGCCCTCCACAGCATCTTCACTCTGTTTGGTTTCCCCACCTACATCCACAGGGATCGGGGATCATCTTTTATGAGCGATGAGCTGCGTCAGTTCCTGCTCAGCAAGGGCATTGCCTCGAGCAGGACGACCAGCTACAACCCCTGGGGAAACGGGCAGGTGGAGAGGGAGAACGGGACGGTCTGGAAGGTCGTCCTGCTGGCCCTGCGGTCGAAAAATCTCCCGGTCTCCCGCTGGCAGGAGGTCCTCCGCGACACGCTCCACTCCATCCAATCGCTCCTCTGCACCGCGACTAATGAGACCCCTCATGAACGTGTGTTTGCCTTCCCCAGGATGTCCACCTCCGGGGTCTCGCTCCCAACATGGCTGACAGTTCCTGGACCCGTCCACTTTCGGAAGCATGTGCGGACCCATAAGAGGGACCCCTTGGTCGAAAAAGTCCATCTCCTACATGCGAACCCGCAGTACGCCTACATGGCACACCCCGACGGGTGCCAGGATACAGTCTCCCTCCGGGACCTGGCACCCGCTGGATCCCCACCCACGACTCCCGACCTGACACTGCCCACCCCCGGCTGCCTCATTCACCCCTGTGCCACTCCCCCTCCCCCCAGCGAACCTCACCGCAGCTCCCGCCCCAGGAGGATCCGTCCTCCCACTGGATTCACTCAGAGGTGACGAAGACGAGGACAACACGCTCCCGGAGTCACAGGTGACCAAGTCGGCGCCCACACCACCACCAGGACTGAGGCGATCGCAGGGGAGAATCTAGGCCCCCTGACAGACTCAACTTGTAACGTTTTCCACCACCCCCGCCGGATTCTTTTTTTAACAGGGGGTGAATGTGGTATCACCACTGGTTGTATTATATGTATTACGGCGCTGCCCATATAGTAGAGGTACGTGGGTAAATCCCTGCCTGCTGGCCCCGCCCAGTAGGCGGTGTATAAATGTGTGTGCTCACCGGTGCTGCAGCCATTCTGGTTCCAGCTACAGGAGGCACAACATCTTGTTCAATAAAGCCTCGATTATTCCACTACTCTCGTCTTTGTGGTAATTGATCGTGCATCACTTCTGATAGTGCAGCACTCCCTCAGTACTGATCCTCTGCCAGTGCAGCACTCCCCCAGTACTGACCTCCTGCCAGTGCAGCACTCCCTCAGGACTGACCCTCTGACAGTGCAGCTCTCCCTCAGTACTGACCCTCTGCCAGTGCAGCACTCCCTCAGTACTGACCCTCTGACAGTGCAGCACTCCCTCAACACTGACCCTCTGACAGTGCAGCACTCCCTCAGTACTGATACTCTGCCAGTGCAGCACTCCCTCAGTACTGACCCTCTGATAGTGCAGCACTCCCTCAGTACTGACCCCCTAATATTGAAATGCTCCCCCTGTACTGACCCTCTGACAGTGCAGCACTCCTTCAGTACTGACCCTCTGACAGTGCAGCACTCCCTCAGTATAGGCCCTCTGACAGTGCAGTGCTCCCTCAGTACTGACCCTCTGATAGTGCAGCACTCCCTCAGTACTGACCCTCTAATATTGAAGTGCTCCCCCTGTACTGACCCTCTGACAGTGCAGCACTCCCTCAGTACTGACCCTCTGACAGTGCAGCACTCCCTCAGTATAGGCCCTCCGACAGTGCAGAGCTCCCTCAGTACTGACCCTCTGACAGTGCAGCATTCCTTCAGTACTGACCCTATGACAGTGCAGCATTCCCTCAGTACTGACCCTCTGCCAGTGCAGCACTCCCTCAGTACTGACCCTCTGACAGTGCAGCACTCCCTCAACACTGACCCTCTGACAGTGCAGCACTCCCTCAGTACTGATACTCTGCCAGTGCAGCACTCCCTCAGTACTGACCCTCTGATAGTGCAGCACTCCCTCAGTACTGACCCCCTAATATTGAAATGCTCCCCCTGTACTGACCCTCTGACAGTGCAGCACTCCTTCAGTACTGACCCTCTGACAGTGCAGCACTCCCTCAGTATAGGCCCTCTGACAGTGCAGTGCTCCCTCAGTACTGACCCTCTGATAGTGCAGCACTCCCTCAGTACTGACCCTCTAATATTGAAGTGCTCCCCCTGTACTGACCCTCTGACAGTGCAGCACTCCCTCAGTACTGACCCTCTGACAGTGCAGCACTCCCTCAGTATAGGCCCTCCGACAGTGCAGAGCTCCCTCAGTACTGACCCTCTGACAGTGCAGCATTCCTTCAGTACTGACCCTATGACAGTGCAGCATTCCCTCAGTACTGACCCTCTGACAGTGCAGCATTCCTTCAGTACTGACCCTCTGACAGTGCAGCTCTACCTCAGAACTGACCCTCTGATACACCATCAATAATAGACGATGAGTGATAAACGTAACTGAGGCTTTAATACACTAAACAGCAAGCCTCCTGCCGCTGGACCCGAACTGGGTCCGGAGACGGAGACTTGCCACTTTTATACAGAAGCTCCGAGGGGAGGAACCACAGGTGGAGACAGCCTGGACAAGCCCAGGCATGTACAACACAGCACAGTGAATAAAGTGCAATGAACACAATAACACATTCACCCCCTGTTTAAAAAAAGTCCGACGGTGGTGAAGTGGTGTTAAAGGTCAAGTCTGTCGGGGGCCTTGACCTTCCGCTGTGACCGCCTCAGTCCCGGCTGAGGTGTTGGCGCCGGCGTTGAGACCTGCGCGTCCGGGAGCGTGTCGACTTCTTCTTCTTCACCCAGATGTTGAGTCGGCGAGGGAGGGGGTGGTGTATGGCCGGGGGTGGTGGTGCCTGTCCTCGGTGGGCCTGCGGGAGTGAGTTTGTAAGGGAGGTGGGCGGAGGTGGGGGGAGACGGTGTAGGGTGGGGTGTGGTGGTGATTGTCGCTGGAGAGCCTGCAGGAGCCAAATCCCGAAGGGAGACCGTGCCCTGCCGCCCGTCCTCGTGTGACACGTAGGCGTATTGGGGGTTTGCATAGAGCAGCAGGACCTTCTCAACGAGGGGGTCGGTTTTATGGCACCTCGCATGCTTCCGGAGAAGAACGGGCCCCGGGACTGTCAGCCAGGCCGGAAGTGAGACCCCGGAGGTGGACTTCCTGGGAAAGGCAAAAATATGCTCATGAGGAGTCTGGTTAGTGGCCGTACATAGAAGCGATCAGATGGAGTGGAGCGCATCGGGGAGGACCTCCTGCCAGCGGGAGACTGGGAGACTTTTCGACCATCGGGCCAGGAGGACGGCCTTCCAGACCGTCGCGTTCTCCCTCTCCACCTGTCCGTTTCCCCGGGGGTTGTAGCTGGTCGTCCTGCTGGAGGCGATGCCTTTGCTGAGCAGGAACTGACGCAACTTATCGTTCATAAAGGAGGAGCCCCGATCACTGTGGATGTAGGCGGGGAAACCGAACAGGGTGAAAAGACTGTGCAGGGCCTTGATAACGGAGGCAGAGGTCATGTCAGAGCAGGGGATGGCGAAGGGGAATCTGGAGTACTCGTCAATGATGTTGAGGAAGTACACGTTAGGGTCAGTGGGGGGGAGGGGCCCTTTGAAGTCCATGTTGAGGCGCTCAAAGGGGCGGGAGCCCTTTACCAGACGTGCTCTGTCTGGCCGATTGAAGTGCGGTTTGCACTCCGCGCAGACCTGGCAGTCCTTGGTCACGGTCCTGACCTCCTCGATGGAGTAGGGCAGGTTGCGAGCCTTGATAAAGTGGAAAAAGCGGGTGACCCCCTGGTGACAGAGGTCATTGTGTAGGGCCCTGAGTCGGTTTACTTGTGCGCTGGCACATGTACCTCTGGAGAGGGCATCTGGGGGCTCATTGAGCTTCCCGTGCCGATACAAGATGTCATCGCTGTAGGTGGAGAGCTCGATCCTCCACCTCAGAGTCTTGTCGTTCTTGATCTTGCTGTGTATTGTTAAACATGAAGGCAACTGACCGTTTGTCAGTGAGGAGAGTGAATTGCCTGCCGGCCAAGTGATGCCTCCAATGTCGCACAGCTTCTACTATGGCTTGGGCTTCCTTTTCGACGGAGGAGTGTCGAATTTCAGAGGCATGGAGGGTACGGGAGAAGAAGGCCACGGGCCTGCCCGCCTGGTTGAGTGTAGCGGCCAGAGCATCGCTCTCTACTTGGAAAGGGGTGGACTCGTCCACAGCGTGCATCGCGGCTTTGACGATGTCTGCTTAGATGCGATCGACAGCCAGTCGGGCCTCAGTCGCCAGGGGAAATGTGGTGAACTTGATCAGTGGGCGGGCCTTGTCCGCATAGTTGGGGACCCACTGGGCATAGTAAGAGAAGAACCCCAGGCATATCTTCGTGGGGAAGGGGGAGTTCCAGGAGGGGGCTCATGCGGTCGGGGTCGGGCCCTAGGACTCCGTGTTCCACGGCGTAGCCGAGAATGGCCAAGCGGGTTGTGCGAAAGGTGCATTTCTCTCTATTATAAGTGAGGTTCAGGAGTTTCGCGGTGTGGAGGATGATGCACTATCAATTACGACTAGACGAGAGTAGAATGTAATCGAAGCTTTATTACACAGAGATGTGTGGCCTCCTACAGCAGCTTATGAAATGGCTGCTGTTCGGAGAGCACACACATTTATACTCCGCCTCCTGGGCGGAGCCAGCAGGCAGGGATCTACCCCCGTACCTGTAGTACAGGGGCCTTACTGTAATACCCATATATACAATATAATACAACAGTGGTGACTACCACATTCACCCCCTGTTAAAAATGAGTCCAGCGGGTGTGGTGGAAAATTATATACATACAGATTGGTTTTAAAATTACAAAGAAGGATACAAATTTAGACGATCATGCACCTTGATCTGTTGTTGAGAGCGCCGCAGTGCTGGTGGCGACTCAGGTGTCGGCTTGGTCTTCGGTGACTCCTGGAGCGTGTCAAAATCCTCTTCATCCCCGGGTGGAAGCAAGGGGAGGACGGATTGTCCTGGAGCGGGGGCTGAGATGGGGTGCGCCGGGGAGGGGAGGGTGGCGCCGTGGCGGGAGGGGGGGGGGTCTCGGGACCCAGCTGGTGCCAGATCCCTGAGGGAGACTGTGTCTTGGCGGCCGTCGGGGTATGCTACGTAGGCGTACTGCGGGTTCGCATGGAGTAGCTGTACCCTCTCAACCAACGGGTCCGCCTTGTGAAGCCGCACGTGCTTGCGGAGGAGAGCGGGTCCTGGAGCTGCCAGCCACGTTGGGAACGAAACCCTGGAGTTGGACTTCCTGGGGAAGGCAAAGAGACGTTTCGTTGGTCGCGATGCACAGGACTAACCGAATGGAGTGAAGTGCGTCGGGGAGGACCTCCTGCCAGTGGGAGGCTGGGAGATTTCTGGACCGTAGGGCCAGCTGGGCGGCCTTCCAGACTGTCCCATTTTCCCGCTCCACCTGTCTGTTTCCCCGGGGGTTGTAGCTGGTCGTCCTGCTCGAGGCAATGCCCCTGTTGAGCAGGTACTGGCGCAGCTCCTCGCTCATTAATGAGGATCCCCGGTCGCTGTGGACGTAGGCGGGGAAACCGAACAGAGCGAAGATGGTGTTGAGGGCTTTGATGACTGTGGCAGACGTCATATCGGGGCATGGGACGGTTAAGGGGAATCTGGAGTACTCATCGACCACACTGAGAATATACGTGTTGCGGTCGGTGAAGGGGAGGGCCCCTTTGAGGTCCATGCTGAGGCGTTCAAAGGGGTGGGAGGCCTTCACCAGGCGCGCACGGTCTGGCCGGTCAAAGTGCGGTTTCCACTCCACGCAGAACTGGCAGTCTCTGGTGATAGCCCTGACTTCCTCGATGGAGTAGGGCAGATTGCGGACCTTAATGAAGTGGTAAAAGCGGGTGACTCCCGGGTGACAGAGATCGTCGTGCAGGGTCTGGAGTCGGTCCACTTGTACACTGGCACATGTACCTTGGGACAGGGCATCGGGGGGCTCGTTGAGCTTACCAGGGCGATACAAAATCTCAGTAATTGTAGGTGGAGAGCTCGATCCTCCACCTCAAGATTTTAGCATTTTTGATCTTATCCCACTGTATGTTGTTAAACATGAAGGCAACCGACCGTTGGTCAGTGAGGAGAGTGAATATCCTGCCGGCCAGGTAATGCCTCCAATGTCGCACAGCTTCAACGATCGCTTGGGCCTCCTTTTCGACGGAGGAGTGCCGAATTTCGGAGGCATGGAGGGTGCGGGAAAAGAATGCCACGGGCCTGCCTGCCTGGTTGAGGGTGGCGGCCAGAGCGACGTCTGATGCTCTCGACTTGGAAGGGGAGCGTCTCGTCGACCGCGTGCATCGCAGCCTTGGTGATGTCGGCCTTGATACGATTGAAGGCCTGGTGAGCCTCGGCCGTCAGTGGGAAAGCGGTGGATTGAATGAGTGGGCGGGCCTTGTACGCATAGTTTGGGACCCACTGGGTGTAATACGAAAAGAACCCCAGGCATTGTTTGAGGGCCTTGGGGCAGTGGGGAAGGGGGAGTTCCATGAGGGGGCGCATGCGATCGGGGTCGGGCCCTTGAACTCCGTTCTGAACCACATAGCCGAGGATGGCTAATCGGTTCGTGCTGAACACACACTTCTCCTTGTTGTAAGTTAAGTTGAGGAGTGTGGCGGTGTGGAGAAATTTGGAAAGGTTAGTGTCATGGTCCTGCTGATCGTGGCCGCAGATGGTGACATTGTCCAGGTACGGGAAAGTGGCCCGCAGCCCGTACCGGTCAACCATTCGGTCCATCTCCCGTTGGAAGACCGAGACCCCGAAGGGAACCCGAAGGAAATGGTAAAGGCGGCCGTCTGCTTCAAACGCAGTGTATGGTCGGTCCGCCTTACGGATGGGGAGCTGGAGGTAGGCAGATTTCAGGTCCACTGTCGAGAACACCCGGTACTGCGCAATCTGATTGACCATGTCAGATATGCGGGGGAGGGGGTACGCATCGAGCTGTGTGTACCGGTTGATGGTCTGGCTATAATCGATGACCATCCGGTGCTTCTCCCCAGTCTTGATGACCACCACTTGGGCTCTCCAGGGGCTGTTGCTGGCCTCAATGATCCCCTCTCGCAGGAGTCGCTGGACCTCCGACCTGATGAAGGCCCTGTCCTGGGCATTGTAGCGTCTGCTTCTGGTAGCGACGGGATTACAGTCCACGGTGAGGTTTGCGAAGAGGGAGGGTGGGGCGACCTTAAGGGTCACGAGGCTACAGATGGTGAGGGGGGCAGTGCTCAGTTGAACTTTAGGGTAAGGCTCTGGAGATGGCACTGGAAGTCGAGTCCCAGTAACAGGGCAGTGCAGAGATGGGGGAGGACGGAAAGCCTAAGGTTGGTGTACTCTACGCCTTGCACAGTGAGGGTCACGACACAATACCCCCGGATCTCCACTGCGTGTGATCTGGAAGCCAGGCAGATTTTCTGGGTCGCGGGTAGGATGGGGCGGGAGCAGCGCCTTACCCTAACTGGGTGTATGAAGCTGTTCGTGCTCCCAGAGTCGATAAGACAGGCCGTCTCGAACCCGTTGATCCGGACAGTCATTGTAGACTTCACGAGGTGGTGCAGCCGGGTCTGGTCCAGTGTGACGGAGGCGAGTGTCGGAAGACGGTCGGCAGACCGGCCGGCGGTAGCGGCGGCCAGCGTACGGTCGGGCGAGCTGGGTTCCCAGGAGGCAGCGGAGGGGACCCAAGATGGCGGCCCACATGAGTCGCACGTGACGGGCGAGGTGCAAGATGACGTCCAAGATGGCTGCCCCCGTGGGTCGCACGTGTCGGCTGAGATTAAAGATGGCGGCGCCCACGGGTCGCACATGGCGGGTGGCGCAGCAGCTGGGGGCGGCACCGACCGGCAGCAGGCAACGCTGCTGGGCCTAGAAGATTTAGGGGGGGGGGGGTCAGGCTGGCAGGCTTTTGCGAAGTGGCCCTTCTTCCCACAGCCGTTACAAGTAGTGTTCCGTGCCGGGCAGCGTTGTTGGTGGTGTGTACCCCGGCAACAGAAGTAGCACTTCGAGCCTCCGGCATTGGCGGGCCGCTGCGCGGCGCAGGCTTGCGTCGCGCCCAGGTCGGTTGATGGCTGCGCCCATGAGGCCCACGAGGGTGCCGCGCGGTTGGAGGTGTAGGCCCCCATGTTCTGGGAGGCCACCTCCAGTGAGTTGGAGAGCTGGACTGTTTCTGGGAGGCCGAATGTCCCGCCGCATGCCCGTGACATAGGCGTCCCTGATCAGCAGCTCCGCGTGCTGGGTAGCCGACATCGCCCAGCAGTCACAATTTCGGCAGAGGATGCGCAAGGCGCACAGGAATTCCACGAGTGATTCCCCAGGGCGTTGGCGTCTCGTGGCGAGGAGGTGCCTAGCATATACCTGGTTGACGGATTTCACATAATGTCCTTGTGGTAAACACCACTGGTGATATATTGTATGTATTACGGCACTGCCTGTGTATTACAGGTACTACAGTAGACCCTTGCCTGCTGGCTCCTCCCAGCAGGCAGCGTATAAAAGTGTAAGCTCTCCTGCGCTGCTCCCATTCTGGTTCCAGCTGCGGGAGGCACAGCATCTTGTGCAATAAAGCCTCGATTGTTTCACCATTCTCGTCTCGTGGTAATTGACGGTGCATCAATTTATTGCACAAGATTTAAAAAGATGGATCTCCTAATCAAGCCTGATCGCCTGCAGCTGAGCCCTCACGCAGCCAACGCCACTTCCACCTTCGAGCACTGGCTAGCCTGCTTTGAAGGCTGCCTCAGAGCAGCCACTGAAGAACTCTCGGACCCACAGAAGCTCCAGGTCCTCTACTCACGGGTGAGCACTGAAATTTTCCCCCTCATCCGGGATGCGCCCACCTACGCAGAAGCGATGACGCTCCTGAAGGGACATTATGTTAAGTCGGTGAATCAAGTGTACGCCAGGCACCTCCTGGCCACGAGACTGCAACTCCCGGGGAAGACTCTGGACGATTTCTTGCGGGCCCTACAGATCCTCGGTAAGAACTGTGACTGCCAGGCAGTTTCGGCAATCCAACACACCGAACTTTTAATCAGAGACGCTTATGTTACGGGCATGAAGTCTACGTACGTTCGCCAGCGATTATTGGAAGGGGGTAGGCTCGATCTTGCGGAGACTAGGCAGCTTGCCAATTCGCTAGAAGTAGCCTCCCGTAACCCGGAGTCCTACACCCCCGACCGCGCGGCACCCTCGTGGGCATCGTGGGCCCCAACAGCTGCCGACTCCAGCTCACCGCAAGCCTGTGCCGCGTGGCAGCCAGCCAACTCCGGGGGGTGCCAAGTGTTATTTTTGTGGACAGAGTAAACGCCCCAGGCAACGCTGCCCGGCGCGGAGCGCGACCTGCAACGGGTGTGGGAAAAAGGGACACTTTGTTTCCGTTTGCCAGGCCCGGCCGGTCGCCGCTGTTTCCAGACCCGGCATTACTACACCCCCCACGTGTGATCCAGGGGCGCCGCCATCTTCTCCACCACAAGCCATGTGCGGCCCGTGGGCGCCATCATCTATGATGCCACCCGCCATGGGCACTGCCATCTTCAGCGCCATTTTGGACCGCGCCTCAGGACCCCTGCTCGTCTGGCCATTTGCTGCCTACTGATACTTCCATCACCGCTGATCAGCCCGGGACCTCCCAGCATCTTCCGCAGCTCGCCTCCATCACCCTAGATCAGTCTCAGCCCCGCAACCTCGTGACCGCTACAACGACGGTGAAGATCGATGGGCACGAGACGGCCTGCCTCTTTGATTCTGGGAGCACAGAGAGTTTCATTCACTCCACTACGGTAAGGCGCTGCTCCCTCACGGTACATCCCGTCACCCAGAAAATCTCCCCAGCCTCCGGATCCCATTCCGTTGAAATCCGGGGGTACTGTATCGCGACCCTCACCATTCAGGGCGTAGAGTTCAGCAACTTCAGGCTCTACGTCCTCCCCCACCTCTGCGCTGCCCTGTTACTAGGCCTTGGTTTCCAATGCCACCTTGTGGTAGTACCAGGTATTGCAGTACCTAAGAGGCCGATGACCATTGGTTAGGCCCAGGAGTCTACCATTGGCTGTTGTACGTAGCTCCGCCCTGACAGGCGGAGTATAAGAAACGGTGCCATCCCAGCAGCCTTCACTTTCTGTATCGAAGCTGCGGGGGAAAGAGTTGAAATGAAAAAATGAAAATCACTTATTGTCACAAGTAGGTTTCAAATGAAGTTACTGTGAAAAGCCCCTAGTCGCCACATTCCGGCGCCTGTTCGGGGAGACTGTTACGGGAATTGAACCGTGCTGCTGGCCTGGTCTGCTTTCAAAGCCAGCGATTTAGCCCTGTGCTAAACAGCCCCTGTGCTAAACAGTAGATTAAAGCCTTCAGTTATGAAATCACTTCACCTTGGGTGTAATTGATTGTGCATCACACCTCCAAAGCCTTACTTTGAAATTAGGCGGACCCCTGCCCCCCCCTCACCGTCTGCGGCCTCACGGCCCTTAAGGTCGATCAACCCTCGCCCTCACCCCGGACTGCAAGCCCGCGAACCTCACCCCGGACTCAAGCCCGTCGCCACTAGGAGCAGACGGTACAGTGCGCAGGACAGGACGTTTATCAGGTCGGAGGTCCAACGGCTCCTGCAGGAGGGGATCATTGAGGCCAGCAACAGCCCCTGGAGAGCTCAAGTGGTGGTAGTGAAGACTGCGGAAAAGCACAGGATAGTCATTGACTACAGTCAGACCATCAACCGGTACACGCAGCTCGACGCGTACCCGCTCCCATGCATATCTGACATGGTCAATCAGGTTGCGCAGAATCGAGTCTTCTCCACAGTAGACTTGAAGTCCGCCTACCACCAGCTCCCCATCCGCCCGGAGGACCGACAACACACTGCATTCGAAGCAGATGGCCGCCTCTATCATTTCCAGAGAGTTCCCTTCGGCGTCACCAATGGGGTCTCAGTCTTCCAGCGAGAGATGGACCGAATGGTTGACCAGTACGGGCTGCGGGCCACCTTCCTGTACCTAGATAACGTCACCATCTGTGGCCACGATCAGCAGGACCACGACCAAACCTCCAAAAATTCCTCCATACTGCCAAACTCCTTATCCTCATCTACAATAAGGAGAAATGCGTGTTCCGCACGAACCGCTTAGCCATCCTCGGCTAAGTAGTGGAAAATGGAGTCCTAGGGCCCGACCCCAACTGTATGCGCCCCCTCCTTGAACTCCATCTCCCCCACTGCCCCAAGGCCCTGAAACGATGCCTGGGGTTTTTCTCGTATTACGCCCTGTGGGTCCCAAATTATGCGGACAAGGTCTGCCTACTTATTAAGTCCACAGTTTTTCCCCTGAGGGCTGAGGCCCGCCAGGCCTTCAATCACATCAAGGCGGACATCGCCAAGGCCACGATGCACGCGGTCGACGAGGTCCTCCCCATCCAGGTGGAGAGCGGTGCATCGGATGCAGATCTGGCCGCCACCCTCAACCAGGCCCGTGGCCTTCTTTTCCCGCACCCTCCAGAATATAATGAACACAATAAAGTGGTTTACCACACCCTCTGACAGTGAAGTTTTCCCTCAGTACTGATCCTCTGACAGTGGAGCACTCCCTCAGTACTGACCCTCTGGCAGTGCAGAACACCCTCAGTACTGACCTTCTTGACAGTGACAGTGCAGCACTACCTCAGGACTGACCCTCTGACAGGGCAGCACTCTCTTAGTATTGACCCTCTGACAGTGCAGTTTTCCCTCAGTACTGATCCTCTGACAGTGCAGCACTCCCTCAGTACTGACCCTCTGAGAATGCAACACACCCTCAGTACTGATCCTCTTACATTGCAGCACTCCATCATCGTTGACCCTCCGACTATGCAGCACTCGCTCAGAGTGGACACTGTGACAGTGCAGCACCTCCTCAGTACTGACACACTGGCAGTGCAGCACTCCCTCAGTACTGACCCTCTGACAGTGCAGCACTCCCTCATTACTGACCCTCTGGCAGTGCAGCACTCCCTCAGTACTGACCCTCTGACAGTGCAGCACTCCCTCAATACTGACCCTCTAATAGTGCAGCACACACCCTGTACTGACCCTCTGGCAGTGCAGCACTCCCTCAGTACTCACCCTCTGACAGTGCAGCACTCCCTCAGTACTGACCCTCTGACAGTGCAGCACTCCCTCAGTACTGACCCTCTGACAGTGCAGCTCTCCCTCAGTACTGACCCTCTGACAGTGCAGCACTCCCTCAGTACTGACCCTCTGACAGTGCAGCTCTCCCTCAGTACTGACCCTCTGACAGTGCAGCACTCGCTCAGTACTGACCCTCTGACAGTGCAGCACTCCCTCAGTACTGACCCTCTGACAGTGCAGAACTCACTCAGTCCTGACTCTGACAGTGCAGCACTCCCTCAGCACTGACCTTCTGACCGTGCAGCACTCACTCAGTCCTGACTCTGACAGCGCAGCTCTCCCTCAGTACTGACCCTCTGACAGTGCAGCACTCCCTCAGTACTGACCGTCTCACAGAGCAGCACTCCCTCAGTACTGACCCTCTGACAGTGCAGCACTCCCTCAGTACTGACCGTCTCACAGAGCAGCACTCTTTCAGTACTAACCCTCCAGCAGTGCAGCACTCACTCCTGGCGCTCTCACAGTGCAGTAGTCGTTCAGAACTGTCCCTCTGAGAGTGCAGCACTCCCTCAGTACTGACTCTGACAGTGCAGCTCTCCCTCAGTACTGACCCTCTGACAGTGCAGCGCTCCCTCAGTACTGACCCTCTTGACAGTGCAACTCTACCTCAGAACTGACCCTCTGACAGAGCAGCACATCTGCAGTGCTGAACCTCTGACAATGCAGCACAGTACTGACCCTCTGACAGTGCAGCTCTCCCTCAGTACTGACCCTCTGACAGTGCAGCACTCGCTCAGAGTGCACCCTGTGACAGTGCAGCACCTCCTCAGTACAGACCTTCTAACAGGGCAACACTCCATCAATGCTGACCCTCTAATAGTGCAGCGCACCCCCTGTACTGACCCTCTGACAGTGCAGCACTACCTCAGTACTAACCCTCTGACAGTGCAGCATTCCCTCAGTACTGACCCTCTGACAGTGCAGCACTCCCTCAGCACAGACCCTCAGACCGTGCAGCACTACCTCAGCACTGACCCTCTGACAGTGCAGCACTCTCTCAGTACTGACCCTCTGACCGTGCAGCACTCCCTCAGTACTGACCCTCTGACAGTGCAGCACTACCTCAGTACTGACCCTCTGACAGTGCAGCACTCCCTCAGTCCTGACCCTGACAGTGCAGCTCTCCCTCAGCACTGACCCTCTGACAGTGCAGCACTCTCAGTACTGACTGTCTCACAGAGAAGCACTCCTTCAGTCCTAACCCTCCAGCAGTGCAGCACTCACTCAGTACTGGCCCTCTCACAGTGCAGTAATCGTTCAGAACTGTCCCTCTGAGAGTGCAGCACTCCCTCAGTACTGACTCTGACAGTGCAGCACTCCCTCAGTCCTGACCCTGACAGCGCAGCTCTCCCTCAGCACTGACCCTCTGACAGTGCAGCACTCTCAGTACTGACTGTCTCACAGAGCAGCACTCCTTCAGTTCTAACCCTCCAGCAGTGCAGCACTCACTCAGTACTGGCCCTCTCACAGTGCAGTAATCGTTCAGAACTGTCCCTCTGACAGTGCAGCACTCACTCAGTACTGGCCCTCTCACAGTGCAGTAATCATTCAGAACTGTCCCTCTGAGAGTGCAGCACTCCCTCAGTACTGACCCTCTGACAGTGCAGCACTTCCTCAGTACTGACCCTCTGACAATGCAGCACAGTAGGGACCCTCTGACAGTGCAGCTCTCCCTCAGTACTGACCCTCTGACAGTGCCGCACTCCCTCAGTACTGACCCTCTGACAGTGCAGCACTCCCTCAGTACTGACCCTCTGACAGTGCAGCGCTCCCTCAGTACTGACCCTCTTGACAGTGCAACTCTACCTCAGAACTGGCCCTCTGACAGAGCAGCACATCTGCAGTGCTGAACCTCTGACAATGCAGCACAGTACTGACCCTCTGACAGTGCGGCTCTCCCTCAGTACTGACCCTCTGACATTGCAGCACTCTCTCAGTACTGACCCTCTGACAGTGCAGCACCCCCTCAGTACTGATACTCTGACATTGCAGCACTCACTCAGTACTGACCCTCCAACAATGCAGCACTCGCTCAGTACTGACCCTCTGACAGTGCAGCTCTCCCTCAGTACTGACCCTTGTGACAATACAGAACTATCTCAGGACTAACCGTCTGACAGTGCAGCACCCCCTCAGTACTGACACTCTGACAGTGCAACACTCCCTCAGTCCTGACCCCCTGACATTGCAGCACTCCCTCAGTAATGTCCCTCTGACAGTGCAGCTCTCCCTCAGTACTGACCCTCTGACAGTGCAGCACTCCCTCAGTACTGATCCTCTGACAGTGCAGCACTCACTCAGTACTGTCCCTCTGACACTGCAGCACTCCCTCAGTACTGACCCTATGACAGTGCAGCGTTCCCTCAGTACTGACCCTCTGACAGTGCAGCACTACCTCAGTACTAACCCTCTGACAGTGCAGCATTCCCTCAGTACTGACCCTCTGACAGTGCAGCACTCCCTCAGCACAGACCCTCAGACCGTGCAGCACTACCTCAGCACTGACCCTCTGACAGTGCAGCACTCTCTCAGTACTGACCCTCTGACCGTGCAGCACTCCCTCAGTACTGACCCTCTGACAGTGCAGCACTACCTCAGTACTGACCCTCTGACAGTGCAGCACTCCCTCAGTCCTGACCCTGACAGTGCAGCTCTCCCTCAGCACTGACCCTCTGACAGTGCAGCACTCTCAGTACTGACTGTCTCACAGAGAAGCACTCCTTCAGTACTAACCCTCCAGCAGTGCAGCACTCACTCAGTACTGGCCCTCTCACAGTGCAGTAATCGTTCAGAACTGTCCCTCTGAGAGTGCAGCACTCCCTCAGTACTGACTCTGACAGTGCAGCACTCCCTCAGTCCTGACCCTGACAGCGCAGCTCTCCCTCAGCACTGACCCTCTGACAGTGCAGCACTCTCAGTACTGACTGTCTCACAGAGCTGCACTCCTTCAGTTCTAACCCTCCAGCAGTGCAGCACTCACTCAGTACTGGCCCTCTCACAGTGCAGTAATCGTTCAGAACTGTCCCTCTGACAGTGCAGCACTCACTCAGTACTGGCCCTCTCACAGTGCAGTAATCATTCAGAACTGTCCCTCTGAGAGTGCAGCACTCCCTCAGTACTGACCCTCTGACAGTGCAGCACTTCCTCAGTACTGACCCTCTGACAATGCAGCACAGTAGGGACCCTCTGACAGTGCAGCTCTCCCTCAGTACTGACCCTCTGACAGTGCCGCACTCCCTCAGTACTGACCCTCTGACAGTGCAGCACTCCCTCAGTACTGACCCTCTGACAGTGCAGCGCTCCCTCAGTACTGACCCTCTTGACAGTGCAACTCTACCTCAGAACTGGCCCTCTGACAGAGCAGCACATCTGCAGTGCTGAACCTCTGACAATGCAGCACAGTACTGACCCTCTGACAGTGCGGCTCTCCCTCAGTACTGACCCTCTGACATTGCAGCACTCTCTCAGTACTGACCCTCTGACAGTGCAGCACCCCCTCAGTACTGATACTCTGACATTGCAGCACTCACTCAGTACTGACCCTCCAACAATGCAGCACTCGCTCAGTACTGACCCTCTGACAGTGCAGCTCTCCCTCAGTACTGACCCTTGTGACAATACAGAACTATCTCAGGACTAACCGTCTGACAGTGCAGCACCCCCTCAGTACTGACACTCTGACAGTGCAGCACTCCCTCAGTCCTGACCCCCTGACATTGCAGCACTCCCTCAGTAATGTCCCTCTGACAGTGCAGCTCTCCCTCAGTACTGACCCTCTGACAGTGCAGCACTCCCTCAGTACTGATCCTCTGACAGTGCAGCACTCACTCAGTACTGTCCCTCTGACACTGCAGCACTCCCTCAGTACTGACCCTATGACAGTGCAGCGTTCCCTCAGTACTGACCCTCTGACAGTGCAGCACTCGCTCAGTACTGACCCTCTGACAGTGCAGCACTCCCTCAGTACTGACTCTGACAGTGCGTCACTCCCTCAGTACTGACCCTCTTGACAGTGCGTCTGTACCTCAGAGCTGACCCTCTGACAGTGCAGCACATCCCCAGTGCTGACTCTCTGATAGAGGAGCTCTCCCTCAGTACTGTCCCTCTAACACTGCGGGACACCCTCAGCACTGATCCTCCGAGAGTGCAGCTCCCCCTCAGTACTGATCCTCTGGCAGTACAGCACTCCCTCAGTCCTGACCACTGACAGCGCAGCTCTCCCTCAGTACTGACCCTCTGACAGTGCAGCACTCCCTCAGTACTGACCCTCCAACGGTGCAGCACTCGCTCAGTACTGACTCTCTGACAGTGCAGCACTCGTTCAGAACTGTCCCTCTGAGAGTGCAGAAATCCCTCAGTACTGACTCTGACCGTGCGGCACTCCCTCAGTACTGACCCTCTTGACAGTGCGGCTGTACCTCAGAGCTGAACCTCTGACAGTGCAGCACATCCTCAGTACTGTCTGATGTGTTGGGTGCTCTGCTACACAGACAAACCAACACGGTTGTGAATGGTACAACTCAGTTTTATTACTAACATTTATTTACAGTGGTAAACTGGTTACTGAGGTTCCATCATAACCCTAGAATCTGTGCACCTATTCCTAATACTATCTTGTAGTGGCACTCAGCACATGGTGGATGTCTGAGTGGCTTGCTGTGAGCTCTGTGCCCTGAGCTGTCTCCTGCTGGAATGCTCAGGAAGTGTTGTCTTCCCTGTTTTGTACTGTGTGTGCTCTTGCCTGCGATTGGCTGTGGTGTTGTGTGTGTGTTGATTGGTCCGTTGATCTGTCCATCAGTATGTCTGTATGTTTGTGCTATGATGTTTACCTCAATATCATGACACTGTCCCTCTAATACTGCGGGACTCCCTCAGCACTGACCCTCCGAGAGTGCAGCTCCCTCAGTACTGATCCTCTTACATTACAGCACTCCGGCAGCATTGACCCTCCGACAATGCAGCACTCGCTCACAGTGGACTCTGTGACAGTGCAGCACCTCCTCCATACTGGCCCTCTGTCAGTACAGCACTACCTCAGTACTGACCCTCCAATGGTGCAGCACTCTCTCAGTACTCACCCTCTGACAGTGCAGCACTCGTTCAGAATTGTCCCTCTGACAGTGCGTCACTCCCTCAGTACTGACCCTATTGACAGTGCGGCTGTACCTCAGAGCTGACCCTCTGACAGAGCAGCACTCCCTCAGTACTGACCCTCTGACAGAGCAGCACTCCCTCAGTACTGACCCTCCGAGAGTGCAGCTCTCTCTCAGTGCTGACCCTCTTGCATTCCAGCACTCCATCAACATTCACCATCCAACAATGGAGCACTCGCTCAGAATGGAAATTGTGGCAGTGCAAAACTCCCTCAGTACCGACTCTCTGACAGTGATTGATTGATTGACTGTTTTGATTGATTATCACATGTACCGAAGTACAGTGAAAAGTATTTTTCTGCAGCCGAGGAACGTACACAGTACATACATCGTAGATACAAGAATAATCGACAGAGAACATTGACAAATGGTATATCGACAAAACAGTGATTGGTTACAGTGCGGAACAAGGGGCCAAATAAAGCAAATACATGAGCAAGAGCAGCCTCAGGTGTCGTGAATTGTTTTCTTACAGGGAACAGATCAGTCCAAGGGGGAGTCGTTGAGGAGTCTTGTTGCTGTGAGGAAGAAGCTGTTTCTATGTCTGGATGTGCGAGTCTTCAGAGGCAGGTTTAGCACACTGGGCTAAATCGCTGGCTTTTAAAGCAGACCAAGGCAGGCCAGCAGCACGGTTCGATTCCCGTAACAGCCTCCCCGAACAGACACTGGAATGTGGCGACACATGTTACTTTTCACAGTAACTTCATTGAAGCCTACTCATGACAATAAGCAATTTTCATTTCATTTCATTCTGTACCTACTGCCTGATGGAAGGGTCTGGAAGAAGGCAATGCCTGGGTGGGAGGTGTCTCTATAGGTGCTGTTCACCTTCCTGGGGCAGTGAGAGGTGTAGACAGAATCAATGTGGGGGTGGCAAGTTTGCGTTATGCGTTGGGCTGAGTTCACCACACTCTGCAGTTTCTTGCGACCTTGGGCCGACCAGTTGCCATAACAAGCTGTGATGAAGCCGGATAGGATGCTCTCCATTGCACATCTGTAGAAGTTTGTGCAGCATCCCGTAGTACTGACCTTCTGACAGTGCAGCACTCCCTCAGTACTGATCCTCTCATAGTGCAGCACTCCCTCAGTACTGACCCTCTGGCAGTGCAGCTCTCCCTCAGTACTCACCCTCTGACAGTGTGGGACTCCCTCAGTACTGACCCTCTGACAGTGCAGCACTCCCTCAGTGCTGACGCTCCGACAGTGCAGCACTCCCTCAGTACTGACCCTCTGACAGTGCAGCACTCGCTCAGTACTGACCCTCTGACAGTGCAGCTCTCACTCAGTACTGGCACTCTGACAATGCAGCACTACCTCAATATTGACCCTCTGACAGTGCAGCACTCCCTCAGTACTGACGCTCTGGCAGTGCGGGACTCCCTCAGTACTGACCCTCTGACAATGCAGCGCTCACTCTGTACTGACCCTCTGACAGTGCAGCACTCCCTCAGCACTGACCCCCTGGCAGTGTGGGACTCCCTCAGTACTGACCCTCTGACAATGCAGCGCTCACTCTGTACTGACCCTCTGACAGTGCAGCACTCCCTCAGTACTGACCCCCTGACAGTGCAGCACTCCCTCAGTACTGACGCTCTGGCAGTGCGGGACTCCCTCAGTACTGACCCTCTGGCAGTACAGAACTCCCTCAGTACTGACCCTCTGACAATGCAGCGCTCACTCTGTACTGACCCTCTGACAGTGCAGCACTCCCTCATTACTGACCCTCTGGCAGTGCAGAACTCCCTCAGTACTGACCCTCTGACAGTGCAGAACTCCCTCAGTACTGACCGAATGACAATGCAGCTCTCCCTCAGTACTGACCCTCTGACAATGTGGATTACATCAGCACTAGGATGACAGCCTAGGTTACACGCTGTAGTCTCTGAAGTGTGACGGTAATCAATGATTTGCTAATTGAGAAGCAAAGGTACTGATACGGAGTAGTCAGGGTGCACAGCAGTGTGCAGCCTTATTGCTAATCTGTATAATTTGGTGATTGGCAGATGTTGACAGAGGGACTGTTTCAGTTCCCAGTCATACTTCTCTTTTGAAACTCTATGAGAACCTGCAGCTCCCCCTTCTGTTCCATGTGATTATTAAACTGCTACTATTACAACAACAACTTATGTTGATAGCCTGGGCGGGATTCTCCATCAGCCAACACCGAAATTGGGAAACGCGATTGGGCGGAGAATCGGTTTTGATGCCGAAATCACGGCGGGTGCCGATTTCACGACAAATCTCAATTCTCCGTCGCCTCGACAGTGGCGTCAATTCATTCCAGAACGCACATACAGTAAATGCCATTTGCATATTATTAGCGGGCCCGACCCAATATTCTCCGTGGCCTCCGCGATTCTCCGCCTCCAATGGACCGAATTCCTGACGGTCCGGTTCACTTGTACTTTTAAAAATCATGAAGCCAGCGACATGGCTGGTGAGGGAGAGAGAGGAGGTAGGACACGGATGGTGAGACCGTGGGCTGCCAGGCCAGACACTGGCTGGGCTGGCTAGGATGGGGGAGGTCCTGCCAGGGCCAGGGAAGGGTTGGTGATGGGTGGAAGAGCCTTGGGGCCGGGGTGACCACCCACGGGACTGAGGCGGTGCCCAGGCATGGACCACCCATGCCTCGGCCTGCAAGGCAACCATCTTGCTGCACACTGCACTCGCCACCCACCTTGGCCCCTGGTACTCCGAGTGAAACCGGCCTTGTGGGTACACCCAGCCCCCACCCCACCCTCCGCCATACCCCCCCACCACCCAAACAGCCGCCACCTGGTGGCAGGGCATCAGGCGGCCCCCCCAAGGCAACGCCCACTGTAGTCGCTATGGGGGCACCGGGCGGGGCTGCGAAACGTACCACTGGCAAGGGCAGCGCCAGCCGACTACCCCTGGAAGCAGGGACTGGTGCCAAGGCCAGAGGTCCCCATGGTGCCAGGCACCGACGGGGCCAGGGATGTGTGGCTGGGGGGGCCGCCATATGAGAGCAGATGCAACAGTGCCAACTGAGGCCACTGTGTAGCCCGGTGGACATGGTTGGGCATGGGGGTGGGTATTATGCACCATGCTATCATGTCTGCTTTTCACCCTTTGCAGAGAATGGATATTGGAATACAACCAGCAATGGTGCCCTTCCTCCTTGTCGCTGAAGCCTTGGTGGATGCACTGCGGTTGTGCGCACCGGATCTGTTCGAGGTGGAGGAAGCTGCAGCAGTCGAGCATGCAACAGGCGAACATGCAGCAGCGGAGCATGCCCCAGAGGAACAGGAGGCCACCGTCCAGGATGGAAAGCCGGCCGCCCAACAGGCTGAGGAGGAGGTGCAAAGGAGGCGCTGCATGAAGCCTCATGGGTACCGGCAGCGCCTGTCATTCAAGGACCTGCCGGACCGGGCATGCCGTCGAAGACTCCGGCCGAGCACAGGAACAGTGCACCATATCTGCTCTCATGGTGCATCTGGCATCATGGGGGGAATGGCGGAGGACACCTGCCCTTGGTGGCCGTCAAGGTGACGGTCGCCCTGAACCTTTACGCCACGGTGTCCTTCCGGGCACCGAGTGGCGACCTGTCCGGTGAAGTGTTGGGTGCTCTGAGGTACAGACGAACCAACACGGTTGCGATTGGTACAATGCAGTTTTATTCCATTAAACTATTTATACATCAAACTTGGTACTCAGCACGTTGTGACTGTGTGAGTGTCTTGCTATGAGGTCCTGGCCCTGTGCCGTCTCCAGATGGACTGCCCAGGAAGTGTCGTGTTTCTTGTTTTATACTGTGTCTGCTCTTGTCTGTGATTGGCTGTCGTGTTATGTGTGCTAATTGGTCCATTGCTCTGTCTATCATTATGTATGTGTTATGATGTATGTTTGAATATCATGACATCCGGGATCTCACAGAGCTCGATGCACAGGCGCATCTGCGCTGTCATATGCCCAGTCGGCTGAATACATCCATTTCCATGTGGACCGAGCCCACCAGAATGCCGGGGCAGAGGAGTTCACCGCCATGAAATTAAATGAAAATCGCTTATTGTCACGAGTAGGCTTCAATGAAGTTACTGTGAAAAGTCCCTAGTCACCACATTCCGGCGCCTGTTCGGGGAGGCTGGTAAGGGAATTGAACCATGCTGCTGGCCTGCCTTGGTCTGCTTTAAAAGCCAGCTATTTAGCCCAGTGTGCTAAGCCAGCCCCATTGACGGGATGCCCCAGGTCCTACGGGCACCTGCAGATGACAGGCCGCTCTACACAAACCAAAAGAGTTTCTACTCGATGAACATGCAGCTGATATGTTACCATCAGCTGCGCATCATGCATGTCTGCGCCCGATTCCCAGGGAGTGTGCACAATTCCTTCATCCTGGCACACTCCATGATTCCCGGCATGTTTTAGATGCTCCCCCACCCCCGTCATTGGGGGGTTAGCTTCTCGGCAACAGGGGTCATCCGCTGCCGCAGTGGCTGATGGCGCCTATCCAGAGGCCACAGACTGACGCCGAGACCCACTACAACGCCACCCATGCAGCAACCAGGAGTTTGATCGAGCGGTGCTTCGGCCTCCTGAGGATGCAGTTCACGTGCCTGCACTGCTCTGGAGGGGCCCTCCAGTAATATGCTGAGAGGGGCACTTGCATCGTGGTGGCCTGTGCATCCTCCACAACATCACGCAGGAGATGGGCAACGTGCTGGAGGAGAGGAAGAACACCAGTCCATGTCTGACAAGGGGGATGCGGGGGAGTGCGAGGATGGGCAGCACGTGGGGCCCAGACAGTCATAGGAGGCCGCTCGATATGTGCACCAAGGCCAATGTGCACGGGAAGCTCTGATCGCCTACAAGATTACCGATTTGAAAGGGAGAACTGGCCAAGGGCACGGACACTGCACCCCCCCGCCCCCCTCCCCGCGTGGCCCCCACAAGTACAACCCCCTCCGTGACATATACCTGCCGCACTATAGGTTCTGGGTTGGCAGTAACAGTGGGTCGGGGGATGATGACAACCCGTTCTGCGTTGAGCTTTGTTGCACTGCATCATTTGACAACGTCTGACTCCTGCCCACGGTAGCACTTTCCACCATCCACCTGCGTGATCCCTGCATGGGAGCTGGCCATTCCATCACACGGTCCCATCGAATCCCCGGGGTGACAGTGGTGGGGAGGAGGCTGGGGCACTCAGGCCACCCACAATGCCACCCAATAACCCCCCCACCCACGAAACCCTTCTCTGGCAAGCCCAGACCAGCCCACCCCTCTCACCCATCTGACAGAGCACCGAGGCAGGTTGTAACGGTGGTAACAGATGTTTAATAAGCATAAATATTTAAAGATACGTGCCCTCGCCCCTATAACTAATCTGTGCCCTGCACCCGTGCTGACTTAAATGGTGTCTAACTTTCTGGCCTTGTGGCAGCCTGCTGTGATTCCCACCCTATGACCTGGGTCCCCGTTGGCGGCCGTCTTCTGGGGCGGCCAGACCTGGATGGGCTCGGCTTCTGCTTGGGTGTCCCAGGTGGCATGGTGTCACCCTGTTCTGCCCACTGCACATTAGATGCACCAGGGACAGGACGGGGGAGGGGAGTCCGAGGTGCTGTGGTGATCTGGCACCTCTACGAGAGTCACTGGTACGGACCCCATCATTTCCTCCTCCCTCGGGGTGCCCAGTGGCCCCCGGGCTACTCCATGGGACCCAGGTGCGAGCTATCCTTGAGGCTTGCCCACCACTTGGCGCGACCAGTCCGAGTGGCCCGCTCTGGCCTCGATCAGAGTCTGCTCGTGGCCATGGAGCGCAGGGAGTGGACCATCGCCTGGGACTGTGCCACATCACCCATGACTGGGCCACCACCTTCTGGGTCTGTCACATCAGCCAGTAATTGTGCCATCACCCTCTGGGACTGGGCCACCTCCCTCTGTGTCTGCGCCATGTCGGCCAGCGCCTGGGCAATGCTGCTGCCGTTCTCAGCCATGGCCCGCTGTGACTGGGCCATGCTCAGAAGTGCCGCTGCAATTTTCAGGTGGCTCTCGCACATGGTTGCCTGTGAGTCAGCAACCCTGTCCCGGGCCTCGACCAGAGCATGCACAGAATGCCCCAGGCCTTGGACATGCTGATCCATAGCCAAAACCTTCACCCCAATGCCTCACCACAGACAGAAAACAGACCATGATCCATTTTAACAACCTCTTCAATAAAGACACTGATCCTCCTCAACCTTCTCTCCTAAGCAGACGCTGATCCTCCTCAACTTTCCCTTCAACACAAACCCTGAGCCTTCTTAAACTGCTCTTTAACACGGACCCTGATCCTCCTTCTCCTGTTCAACACAGGCTCTGATCCTCCATGAACGTCTCTCTAGAAGAGATCCAGTCCCTTCTCAACTCCTCTTCAAAACAGACCTTGCTTCTCCTCAACCTCGTCTTCAACACAGAGCCTGATCCTCCTCAACCTCTTGAACACCATCCCTGATCTGCTTCAAGCTTCTATTCAACACAGGCCCTGATCCTCCTTGACCTCCTCTTCACACATGCCTTACCCACCTCGACGACCCTTTCAAAAGAAACCCTGGTCCTCCTCAAATTTTGTTTCCACACATGATCTTGTTTGAACTTCTTGAATGCAGATGGTGGTCCTCTTCCACCTTCTCTTCAAAACAGTACACTGATCCTCCTCGACCTTCCTCTTCAGTACAGATCCTGATCCTCTTCAATTTTCTCTTGAACACAGACCCTGATCCTCCTCAAGCTTCTCTTTGACACAGGCTCTAATACATTCCACCACCTCTTCAACATTGACACTGATCCTTCTCGACGTATGCTTCAACAGACACCCTGATCTTCCTTGAAGTCCTCTTCAACACAGGCCCTGATCGTACACGACTTTTGCGTCAACACAGACCATGATCCTTCTCGACCTCCTCTTCAACAGAGTCTAATCCTCCTCGGCCTTCTCCTCAACACAGGTCCTGGTCATCCTTGACCTCATTTTCAACACATACCCTGGTCAACTTCAACCTTCTCTTGAAAGCAGATGTTTATCCTCCACAATGTCCTCTTTAAAACCAGACTCCGATCCTCTTCTATTTTCTCTTCAGCGCAGTCCCTGAACCTCCTCAAGCTTCTCTTCAACACAGACCTGACCTCCTCAACGTCCTCATCAAAGCTAAACTGATCCTCTTAAACCTTCCTCTCAACCAGACCCTGACCCCACTCACCTCCTCTTCAACACAAACCCTGATCTTCCCCAAACTTCTCTTCAACATAGACCATGATACACCTCGACCTCCTGTTCAACACAGAATCTGATCCTCCTGAAACCTCCTCCTCAACACAAGCCCTGAATCTCCTTGATCCCCTATTCAACACAGACTTTGATCCTCTTCGACCTCCTCTTCAACACTGTAGCTTGAGCCTCCTCAACCTTCCTGTTCAAAACCATCCCTGATCATCCTCAATCTCCTTTTCAACACATGCCCTGAATTTCTTCGAACTTCTCTTCCATCTTCTCTTTGAAACAGTACATAGATCCTCCTCGACCTTCCTCTTCAATACAGACACTGATCCTCTTCAACACAGGCTCTGATCCTCCTCCACCTCCTTTTCAAAACTGACATTAATCCTCCTCGACCTCTGCTTCAGTAGAGACCCAGGTCCTCCTCGAAATCCTCTTCAACTCAGACCCTGATCACCTCGACCTTCTCTCCAACCAAGAACCTGGCACTGCTCCAACTTCTCTCCAAAGGGACCCTCCTCAACCTCGTATCCAACACAAGTCCCGATCCTTCTCAACCATCTCTTCAACACAGACCATGATCCTTTTCGACACTCTCTTCAACACAGGCACGGATCATCCTCAAAGTCCCCTTCAACACTGACACTACTCCACCTCAACCTCGCATTTAACGCAGATCCTGAATCTTCTCAACCACCTCTTCAACACAGACCCTGATCAGCCTCGACATCCTCTTCAACACCGGCCAGATCCTTCTCAACCATCTCTTCAGCTTAGACAATGATCCATCTCGACAATCTCTTCCACAGACCATGATCCTCCTTTACCTTCTCTGCAAAACAAAAGCTGATCCTCTTCGACTTTCTCTACAATATAAATGCTGAGCCTCCCCAACCTCCTCTTCAACACTGACCCTGATCCTCCTTCACAGACCATGAACCTGGGAGAACTCCTCTGCAAAACAGGCCCTGATAGACCTCTACCTTCTCTTCAACACAGATCATGATCCTTCTCGACCTTCTCTTCAACAGTCTAAACATCCTCGACCTCCTCAACACAGGCTGTGATCCTTCGTCACCTCATTTTCAAAACATGCCCTGATCCTCTTTGACCTTCTCTTGAACGCAGACGCTGATCCTCCTCGACCTTGCTCTGCAAAACAGACCCTGATCCTCCTCGATATTCTCTTCAACACAGACCATGACCCTTCTCGAACGAAAGAGAAAATGCTGGAAAATCTCAGCAGGTCTGGCAGCAACTGTAGGGAGACAAAAGAGCTAACGTTTTGAGTCCGGTGACTCTTTGTCAAAGCTGGCATGACCCTTCTCAACCTCCTCTTCAATACAGAGCCTTATACTCCTCGACATCCTTTTGAAAAGAAGGCCTGATCCTCCTCGACCTTCTCTTCAACATGGACCATGATACACCTCGACCACTTTTACAACAAGGACTTTGATCCTCCTCATTCCTCCTCCTCAATACAAGCCCTGATTCTCCTTGACCTTCTTTTCAACACAGGCCCTGATCCTCCTCTACCTTCCTCTTCAAAACAGACCATGATCCTCCTTGACTTTCTCTTCAACACAGACCTTGATCCTCCACAACGTTCTCTTCAACACAGACCCTGACCTTCCTCGGTGTTCACTTCAACACAGCACAGTAGCATAGTGGTTAGCACTATGGCTTCACAGTGCCAAGGTCCCATGTTCGATTCCCGGCTTGCGCCACTGTCTGTGCGTAGTCTGCACGTTCTCCCCGTGTTGCGTGGGTTTCCTCCGGGTGATCCAGTTGTAGCCATCTGGGGTGGCCACTTCCAACTAGGTACAGAGAAACTTGCAAAGCCTGGCGGGTAAAATGGACAAGGCAGGACTCAGGCAGGCTCAGAGCCTGAAATGCATATTTGTCAGCACAAAATCCAGACGGTATTGAAACTCCGTCCAATTAGCATTTTAATGGTGCCGATTAGCATTTGATGACCCATCTTCACCAAAACAAAGGACTGGTACTCAAGCAACCGGGACACTCCCAGACATTTCGGCGCCACTCCCTGTTCAAGGGAAACGCAAACAATGAGGTCAGTGACCACTTGGGACACGCCCAGCCATCCAGATCCCCGCCCACTTATTGGCTAAGGAATCGAACAGAGTGATCAGGGATCACCCAATTAGTAAGGCCCAAATCGAAATCGAACGACCGCCCAAAAGAGCACGGAAACCTCCCGAGTATAAGAAGAAGAGTTTGCCATATGTTCGCGCTCTCTTGGCCTTTGTACGCCGGTCACGGCCATCGCCAATTGCAGCAACAGCAGGAGAGAGTCCAAGTTCAACACCCGCTACCAGATGGATGAGCCCAGCTGAGCAGCAGTTACTCCTTCGAACCCGAGAGATCCAGAATTGAACAGCAGCCACTGTTTCTGACCTAAGCCGGGTGCCCGAAGTTAAGTCCAGGTTGTCTTAGTTGATAGGTGCAGTTAACTAGTAGGATTTATGTTGCATGACTAATTGTGTGTAAATAAAGTACCCTTGACCTTAAACTAACTAACTGGTGTTTGGCTCTTTGATCGATAGCCGGTTGAACCTGTGGTGGTATCATTCTATCGACTCTAAGCTTTCGGACATAGATGACATAAAAAGGGCAAACTCACTGATTGCCATAATTGGAACAGAGCCACAGAAAAGACAGAGTAAAAGAAACTCGCAACACAGTTTCCTCCTACGAGTCCCGAAAGACAGTGCTGTTGGATAATTTGGACATTCTGAATAATTTCTCTGTGTACCCGAACAAGCGCAGGAGTGTGGCCACTAGGGGCTTTTCACAGTAACTTCATTGCAGTGTACATGTAAGCCTACTTGTGACAATAAAGAGTATTAATTATTAACACTGATCATGCTCCTCCACAAATTCCTCTTCAACACTGGCCCTGATGCTTGTCTACTATCTCTACAACACACACCATGATCCTTCTTGACAAGCTCTTAAACACAAACCTTGAACCTCCTCAACCTCCTCTTCAACAATGAACCTGATTCTGTCATGAGAATGTCGCTTTAAGAAATGGTTAGCTGCTCATGTTACTGCAGTGATGTTCGAGTGTGGGTGGAGCTGAGCTCTGGTTCTGCTTTTTAGTTTCACTTTGAGAAAAGCTTGGGTGTGTCTCTGTCTTTTTGGTTTCGTTTTTCAGTGTTGCAGCTGAAGTCAGACAAAGCAGCTGTACTGTTGATCTCTCTGCCATGAAGCACTATCTCTTGATCATTTGGTGAATTCAGAAATTTAAATGTTTTCAGTATTGAATGTAAACCCTGATGTGCTTTTGCGAAAAGGTTGTTAAGTCTTTTGGATGTTAAAAGGACAGCTTAAAGAATTACTTAGTGTTGTACTCTTTGGGGGTTGTATTTGAATTAATGGTTGCTAAGATATTCACTGTTTGTTTTAAAAAGGGTTAACTTGAGTTCATAGAATAAACATTGTTCTGTTTTTAAAAATACTTTTCCATTTCTGCTGTACCACACCGGTAGAGTGGGCCGTGTGCTCCCCATACCACAATCTATTAAAAGCTGTGGGTCAGGTGAACTCCATGATACACTTTGGGGTTCTCTAAACCTTGACCCATAACAATTCTCCTTTCTCTTCAACACAGACACTGATCTTCTTCAACATTCTCTTCGAAAGAGTAGCCTGACCTGCTCGACCTACCCCTTCAATAAAGACCATCATCCTCCTCAAGCTTCTCTTCAACACAGGCTTTGATCCTGCTCGACTTCTTCTTAACCGAGGTGCTGATCCTGCTCGACCTTCTCCTCAATACAGACAATGATCCTTATCAACCTCCTCGTCAACACAGACCTTGAACCTCCTCGACCTCATTTTCAACACATGCCCTCATCCACTTTGTCCTCTTCAACACAGATCCTGATCCTCCTCAGCTTTTCAACACAGGCCCTGATCCTCTTCAATTGTCTCTTCAACGCAAGCCCTAAACCTCTTCAACCTTTGCTTTGAAGCAGTAGCATAATCCTCCTCAACCTTCCTCTCCAATGCAGACCCTGATTCTCCTCAATATTCTCTTCAACACAGACCCTTAACTCTACAGGCTTCTCTTCAACACAGGCTGTGATCCTCCTCAACATCCTCTTCAATAAAGGGCCCGATACCCCTCAAGCTCCCCTTCAAGACAGAGCAGAGCCTGATTCTCCATGACCTCCTCCTCAACATAGAACTTGATCCTGCTTGCCTCCCTCTTCAACACAGGCCCTGACCCTCTTTGACTTTCTCTTCAACACAGACCATGATCCTTCTCGAACTCCTCTTCAACACTAGCGTGATCCTCCTAAACCTTCCTCTCAACAAAAACTGTGATCCTCCTCGACCTCGTCTTCAACACTGACCCTGAAACACCTCAACCTACTCTTCAACATAGCTCACAGAACATAGACCATAGAACATATAGTGCAGAAGGAGGCCATTTGGCCCATCGAGTCTGCACCGACCCATTTAAGCCCTCACTTCCACCCCATCCCCGCAACCCAATAACCCCTCCTCACTTTTTTTAGTCACTAAGGGCAATTTATCATGGCCAATCCACCTAACCTGCACGTCTTTGGACTGTGGGAGGAAACCGGAGCACCTGGAGGAAACCCACGCAGACACGGGGAGAACATGCAGACTCCGCACAGACAGTGACCCAGCGGGGAATCAAACCTGGGACCCTGGCCCTGTGAAGCCACAGTGCTATCCACTTGTGCTACCGTGCTGCCCCCTCATGATCCACCTCAACCTATTCTTCAACACAGACTCTGATCCTCCTCCTCAATTCAGGTCCTGATTCTCCATGACTTGCTTTTCAGAAAATGCTGTATTCCTCCTCGACGTTCTCTCCAACATAAACCCTGATCCTCCTCGACCTTCATTTCAACCAGAATCTGATCCTCCTCGACCTCCTCTTCAACATTAGCATGATTCTCCTCAACCTTCCGCTCAATGCAGACCGTGATCCTGCTTGACCTCCTCTTCAATGCAGACGCCGGAAACTCCTCGACCTACTCTTGAGTATAGCTCACAATCCACCTCAACCTGCTCTTCAACACAGACTCTGATCCTCCTCAAACCTCCTCCTCCACAAAGGCCCTGATTCACCGCGACCTCCATTTCAAAACATGCCTTATTCCTCCTCGATGTTCTCTTCTATCCCAGCCCTGATCCTCCTCTAGCTTCTCTTCAACACAGACCGTGATTCTCCTCGATGTCCCCTTCAACACAAACCCGGATTCTATTCAACCTCGTATTCAACACAGGTCCCAATCCTTCTCCACCATCTCTTCAACACAGATCATGATCCTCCTTGACATCCTCTTCAACACAGACCCAGATCCTCCTCCACGTCCTCTTAAACACGAACCCAGCTCCTCCTCAACCATATATTCAATACAGGCCCCGATCTTTCTCGAACATCTCTTCAACACAGACCCTGATCAGTCTCTACATTATCTTTCAACACAGGCCCTGATTCTTCTCAACCATCTCTTCAACACTAAACGTGATCCACCTTGACCTTCTCTTCAAAACAGAGACAGATCCTCCTCGACTTTCTTTTGAACACAAACTTTGAGCCTTTTCAACCACCTCACTTACCCTGATCCTCCTTGACCTCCTTTTTAACACAGACTCTTGTCCCCATCAATCATCTTCTCAATGCAGACTCTGATCTTCCTTGCCCTCCTCTTCAACAGAAGCCCTGACCCTCCTCAAACTTCTCTTCAACAGACCATAATCCTCCTTGACCTCCTTTCCAACACAGACCCTTATCCTCCTCAATCATCTTCTCAACGGAGACCCTAATCTTCCTTGTCCTCCTCTTCAACACAAGCCCTGTTCCACTACTAACCTCTCTTCAACACAGACCAGGATCCTTCTTGAACTTCTCTCCAACACAGAGCCTGATCCTCCTCAACCACATTTTCAACACATGCCCTGATCCTCTTCAAACTTCTCTTGAATGCAGATGCTGATCCTCTTCGACCTTCGTTTCAAAACAGCAGCCTGATTCTCCTCGATCTTCCTGTTCAGTAGACACTGACAGGTCCTCGACCTCCTGTTCAACAGACCCTGATCCTCCAGGACACTTCTTCAGCACAGAGCCTGAGCCTCCTCAAATTCCTCTGCAACACCAGCCCTGATCCTCTCAACCTTTTCTTCAACACAGGCCCTCATCCTCCTCGACCTCCTGTTCAACACAGACCTTGATCCTTCTTTATCTCCTCTTCCAACACAGTCCATGATCCTCTTTCACCACCACTTCAACACAGGCTGTGACTCTCCTCGAAAGCTCTCTGAAAGTGATCCTGTCTCTCCTCATCTTCAAAACTGCTCTGATCCTCCTCGAACATCTCAACACTGACCCTGATTCCCTTGACCTTCTCTTCAACACCAGCCCTGAGCCTCTTCAAGCTTCTATTCTACACAGGCCCTGATCCTCCTCGACCTTCGCTTCAACACTGACTCTGAACCTCCATGAACCTCTTTCCAAAAGAGAACCTGATCCTTCTCTTCAACATAGGCCCTCATCCTCCTCCACGACCTCTTCAACACAGACCCTGATCCTTATTAACCTCCTTTCAACGCATGCCTAGTCCTCTTTAAAATTCTCTTGAACGCAGATGCTGATCCTCTTCGACCTTCTCTTCAAAACAGTAGCATAATCCTCCTCAACCTTCCTCTTCAACACAGACCCTTATCTTCCTCAAGCTTCTCTTCAACACAGGCCCTGATCCTCTTTGACCTTCTCTTCAACCATGATCCTTCTCAAACTCCTCATCAACACGTAGTCTGATTCTCCTCGAGCTCCTCCTCAACACAGACCCTGATCCTCCTTGACATCCTCTTCAACAGAGTCTGATACTCCTCGACTTCCTCGACCTTCATTTCAACACAAACCATGATCCTCCTCTTCAACACTAGCATGATCCTCCTAAAGCTTCCCCTCAACACAGACCGTGATCCTGCTTGACCTCCTCTTCAACACAGAACCCGATCCTTCTTGACCTTCTCTTCAACACAGACCATGATCCTTCACGGCCTCCTTTCAACACATGCCCTGGTCCTCTTTGAAATTCTCTTGAATGCAGTTACTGATCCTCTTCAACCTTTTCTTCAAAACAGAAGCATTATCCTCCTCGACCTTCCTCTTCAACACAGACCCTGATCCTCCTCAAGCTTCTCTTCAACACAGGCTCTGATCCTCCTCGACCACCTCTTCAACAAAATCCCCGATTCTCCTCAAGTTCCCCTTCAAGACAGAGCAGAGCCTGCTCCTCCTCGACCTCCTCCTCAACATAGAACTTGATCCTGCTAGCCTTCCTCTTCAACACAGGCCCTGATTCTCCTTGACCATCTCTTCAACACAGACCATGATCCTTCTCAAACTCCTCATCAACATGTAGTTTGATCCTCCTTGAGCTCCTCCTCAACACAGACTCTGATCCTCCTCGACCTCATTTTCAACAGATATCCTGATCCTGTTCAACCTTCTCTTGAATGATCGTCATCGGTTGCCTCTTCAGCACAGACCCTGGTCTTCCTTAAGTTATTCTTCAACGCAGAACCTGATCCTTCTCAACATCCTCTTCAACACAGCGTCTTATCCTCCTCGACCTTCATTTTAACACAGAACCTGATCCTCCTCAACCTCCTCTTCAACACGAGCATGATCCTCCTCAACCTTCCCCTCAACGCAGACCGTGATCCTGCTTGATCTCTTCAACACAGGCCCTGAAACTCCTCGACCTCCTCTTGAACTTAGCTCATAATCCACCTCAACCTGCTCTTCAACACAGACTCTGATCCTCCTCAAACCTCCTCTTCAACACAGGCCCTGATTCACTATGACCTCCATTTCAAAACATGCCGTATTCCTCCTCGATGTTCTCTTCTGCCCCAGCCCTAATCCTCCTCTAGCTTCTCTTCAACACAAACTGTAATCCTCCTCAATGTCCTCTTCAGCACAAACACGGATTCTACTCAACCTCGTTTTCAACACAGGTCCCGATCCTTCTGCACCATCTCTTCAACACAGATCATGATCCTCCTCGACATCCTCTTCAACACAGATCCAGAACCTCCTCAATGTCCTCTTCAACACTGCTGTCCCTGCTGATTTTACCTGCAGGAAGTGCTGCCATCTCCAGCTCCTCAAAGACCGAGTTAGGGAACTGGAGCTGGAGTTGGAAGAACTTCGGATCATTCGGGAGGCAGAGGGGGTCATAGATAGCAGCTTCAGGGAATTAGTTACACCAAAGATTGGAGATAGGTGGGTAACTGTAAGAGGGACTGGGAAAAAGCAGTCAGTGCAGGGATCCCCTGTGATCGTTCCCCTGAGAAACAAGTATACCGCTTTGGATACTTGTGGGGGGGGGGACTTACCAGGGGTAAGCCATGGGGTACGGGCCTCTGGCACGGAGTCTGTCCCTGTTGCTCAGAAGGGAAGGGGGGAGAGGAGCAGAGCATTAGTAATTGGGGACTCTATAGTCAGGGGCACAGATAGGAGATTTTGTGGGAGCGTGAGAGACTCACGTTTGGTATGTTGCCTCCCAGGTGCAAGGGTACATGATGTCTCGGATCGTGTTTTCCGGGTCCTTAGGGGGGAGGGGGAGCAGCCCCAAGTCGTGGTCCACATTGGCACTAACGACATAGGTAGGAAAGGGGACAAGGATGTCAGGCAGGCTTTCAGGGAGCTAGGATGGAAGCTCAGAACTAGAACAAACAGAGTTGTTATCTCTGGGTTGTTGCCCGTGCAACGTGATAATGAGATGAGGAATAGGGAGAGAGAGCATTTAAACACGTGGCTACAGGGATGGTGCAGGCGGGAGGGATTCAGATTTCTGGATAACTGGGGCTCTTTCTGGGGAAGGTGGGACCTCTACAGACAGGATGGTCTACATCTGAACCTGAGGGGCACAAATATCCTGGGGGGGAGATTTGTTAGTGCTCTTTGGGGGGGGTTTAAACTAATGCAGCAGGGGCATGGGAACCTGGATTGTAGTTTTAGGGTAAGGGAGAATGAGAGTATAGAGGTCAGGAGCACAGATTTGACGTTGCAGGAGGGGCCAGTGTTCAGGTAGGTGGTTTGAAGTGTGTCTACTTCAATGCCAGGAGTATACGAAACAAGGTAGGGGAACTGGCAGCATGGGTTAGTACCTGGGACTTCAATGTTGTGGCCATTTCGGAGACATGGATAGAGCAGGGACAGGAATGGATGTTGCAGGTTCCGGGGTTTAGGTGTTTTAGTAAGCTCCGAGAAGGAGGAAAAAGAGGGGGAGGTGTGGCGCTGCTAGTCAAGAGCAGCATTACGGTGGTGGAGAGGATGCTAGATGAGGACTCTTCTTCCGAGGTAGTATGGGCTGAAGTTAGAAATAGGAAAGGAGAGGTCACCCTGTTGGGAGTTTTTTATAGGCCTCCTAATAGTTCGAGGGATGTAGAGGAAAGGATGGCGAAGATGATTCTGGATAAGAGCGAAAGTAACAGGGTAGTTATTATGGGAGACTTTAACTTTCCAAATATTGACTGGAAAAGATATAGTTTGAGTACAATAGATGGATCGTTTTTTGTACAGTGTGTGCAGGAGGGTTTCCTGAAACAATATGTTGATAGGCCAACAAGAGGCGAGGCCACGTTGGATTTGGTTTTGGGTAATGAACCAGGCCAGGTGTTGGATTTGGAGGTAGGAGAGCACTTTGGAGACAGTGACCACAATTCGGTGACGTTTACGTTAATGATGGAAAGGGATAATTATACACCGCAGGGCAAGAGTTATAGCTGGGGTAAGGGCAATTATGATGCCATTAGACGTGACTTGGGGGGGATAAGGTGGAGAAGTCGGCTGCAAGTGTTGGGCACACTGGATAAGTGGGGCTTGTTCAAGGATCAGCTACTGCGTGTTCTTGATAAGTATGTACCGGTCAGGCAGGGAGGAAGGCGTCAAGCGAGGGAACCGTGGTTTACCAAGGAAGTGGAATCTCTTGTTAACAAAGAACAAAGAACAAAGAAATGTACAGCACAGGAACAGGCCCTTCGGCCCTCCAAGCCCGTGCCGACCATGCTGCCCGACTAAACTACAATCTTCTACACTCCCTGGGTCCGTATCCTTCTATTCCCATCCTATTCATATATTTGTCAAGATGCCCCTTAAATGTCCCTATCATCCCTGCTTCCACTACCTCCTCCGGAAGCGAGTTCCAGGCACCCACTACCCTCTGTGTAAAAAACTTGCCTCGTACATCTACTCTAAACCTTGCCTCTCTCACCTTAAACCTATGCCCCCTAGTAATTGACCCCTCTACCCTGGGGAAAAGCCTCTGACTATCCACTCTGTCAATGCCCCTCATAATTTTGTATACCTCTATCAGGTCTCCCCTCAACCTCCTTCGTTCCAGTGAGAACAAACCAAGTTTATTCAACCGCTCCTCATAGCTAATGCCCTCCATACCAGGCAACATTCTGGTAAATCTCTTCTGCACCCTCTCTAAAGCCTCCACATCCTTCTGGTAGTGTGGCGACCAGAATTGAACACTATACTCCAAGTGTGGCCTAACTAAGGTTCTATACAGCTGCAACATGACTTGCCAATTCTTATACTCAATGCCCCAGCCAATGAAGGCAAGCATGCCGTATGCCTTCTTGACTACCTTCTCCACCTGTGTTGCCCCTTTCAATGACCTGTGGACCTGTACTCCTAGATCTCTTTGACTTTCAATACTCTTGAGGGTTAAGAGGAAGAAGGAGGCCTACGTGAAGATGAGGTGTGAAGTTTCAGTTGGGGCGATGGATAGTTACAAGGTAGCGAGGAAAGATCTAAAGAGAGAGCTAAGACGAGCTAGGAGGGGACATGAGAAGTATTTGGCAGGAAGGATCAAGGAAAACCCAAAAGCTTTCTATAGGTATGTCAGGAATAAGCGAATGACTAGGGAAAAGTAGGACCAGTCAAGGACAGGGATGGGAAATTGTGTGTGGAGTCTGAAGAGATAGGCGAGATACTAAATGAATATTTTTCTTCAGTATTCACTCAGGAAAAAGATAATGTTGTGGAGGAGAATGCTGAACCCCAGGCTAATAGAATAGATGGCATTGAGGTACGTAGGGAAGAGGTGTTGGCAATTCTGGACAGGCTGAAAATAGATAAGTCCCCGGGACCTGATGGGATTTATCCTAGGATTCTCTGGGAGGCCAGGGAAGAGATTGCTGGACCTTTGGCTTTGATTTTTATGTCATCATTGGCTACAGGAATAGTGCCAGAGGACTGGAGGATAGCAAATGTGGTCCCTTTGTTCAAAAAGGGGAGCAGAGACAACCCCGGCAACTATAGACCGGTGAGCCTCACGTCCGTAGTGGGTAAAGTCTTGGAGGGGATTATAAGAGACAAGATTTATAATCATCTAGATAGGAATAATATGATCAGGGATAGTCAGCATGGCTTTGTGAAGGGTAGGCCATGCCTCACAAACCTTATTGAGTTCTTTGAGAAGGCGACTGAGCAGGTAGATGAGGGTAGAGCAGTTGATGTGGTGTATATGGATTTCAGCAAAGCGTTTGATAAGGTTCCCCACGGTAGGCTATTGCAGAAAATACGGAGGCTGGGGATTGAGGGTGATTTAGAGATGTGGATCAGAAATTGGCTAGCTGAAAGAAGACAGAGGGTGGTGGTTGATGGGAAATGTTCAGAATGGAGTTCAGTCACAAGTGGAGTACCACAAGGATCCGTTGCTGTTTGTCATTTTTATCAATGACCTAGAGGAAGGCGCAGAAGGGTGGGTGAGTAAATTTGCAGACGATACTAAAGTCGGTGGTGTTGTCGATAGTGTGGAAGGATGTAGCAGGTTACAGAGGGATATAGATAAGCTGCAGAGCTGGGCTGAGAGGTGGCAAATGGAGTTTAATGTAGAGAAGTGTGGGGTGAATAACAGGAATGCGGAATATTTGGCTAATGGTAAAGTTCTTGACAGTGTGGATGAGCAGAGGGATCTAGGTGTCCATGTACATAGATCACTGAAAGTTGCCACCCAGGTTGATAGGGTTGTGAAGAAGGCCTATGGAGTGTTGGCCTTTATTGGTAGAGGGATTGAGTTCCGGAGTCAGGAGGTCATGTTGCAGCTGTACAGAACTCTGGTTCGGCCGCATTTGGAGTATTGCGTACAGTTCTGGTCACCGCATTATAGGAAGGACGTGGAGGCTTTGGAGCGGGTGCAGAGGAGATTTACCAGGATGTTGCCTGGTATGGAGGGAAAATCTTATGAGGAAAGGCTGATGGACTTGAGGTTGTTTTCGTTGGAGAGAAGAAGGTTGAGAGGAGACTTAATAGAGGCATACAAAATGATCAGGGGGTTGGATAGGGTGGACAGTGAGAGCCTTCTCCCACGGATGGAAATGGCTGGCACGAGGGGACATAACTTTAAACTGAGGGGTAATAGATATAGGACAGAGGTCAGAGGTAGGTTCTTTACGCAAAGAGTAGTGAGGCCGTGGAATGCCCTACCTGCTACAGTAGTGAACTCGCCAACATTGAGGGCATTTAAAAGTTTATTGGATAAACATATGGATGATAATGGCACAGACCATAATCTTTCGAGATCTCCTCTTCAACACACGCCCTGTTCCACTACGATCCTTTCTTGAACACAGACCGTGATCCTTTAGATTGGATTTTGTTTATTGTCACGTGTACTGAGGTACAGTGAAAATTATTTTTCTGCGAACAGCTCAACAGATCATTCAGTACATGAAAAGAAACAAAAATAAAAGAAAATACATAATAGGGCAACACAAGGTACACAATGCAACTACATAACACCGGCATCCGTGAAACATACAGGGTGTAGTTTTAATCAGGTCAGTCCATAAGAGGGCCGTTTAGGAGTCTGGTAACAGCGGGGAAGAAGCTGTTTTTGAGTCTGTTCGTGCGTGTTCTCAGACTTTTGTACCTCCTGCCCGATGGAAAAAGTTGGAAGAGTGAGTAAGCCGGGTGGGAGGGGTCTTTGATTATGCTGCCCACTTTCCCCAGGCAGCGGGAGGTGTAAATGGAGTCAATGGATGGGAGGTAGGTTCGTGTGATGGACTGGGCTGTATCCACGACTCTCTGAAGTTTCTTGCGGTCTTGGCCGAGCAGTTGCCATACCAGGCTGTGATGCAGCCCGATAGGATGCTTTCTATGGTGCATCTGTAAAAGTTGGTCAGAGTTCATGTGGACATGCTGAATTTCCTTAGATTCCTGAGGAAATATAGGCGCTGTTGTGCTTTCTTGGTGGTAGCATTGGCATGGGTGGACCAGGACAGATTTTTGGAGATGTGTACCCTGAGGAATTTGAAGCTGTTAACCATCTCCACCTCAGCTCCGTTGATGCAGACAGGGGTGCATACAGTACTTTGCTTCTTGAAGTCAATGACCAGCTCTTTAGTTGTGCTGGCATTGAGGGATAGATTGTTGTCGCTGCACCACTCCACTAGGTTCTCTATCTCCCTCCTGTATTCTGACTCGTCGTTATTCGAGATCCGGCCCACTATGGTCGTATCGTCAGCAAACTTGTAGATGGAGTTGGAACAAAATTTTCCACGCAGTCTTGTGTTCAGGGAGTATAGTAGGGGGCTAAGTACGCAGCCTTGCGGGCCCCCGGTATTGATGACTGTTGTGGAGGAAGTGTTGTTGTTTATTCTTACTGATTGTGGTCTGTGGGTCAGAAAGTCGAGGATTCAGTTGCAGAGTGAGGAGCCAAGTCCAAGTTTTTGGAGCTTTGATATGAGCTTGGCTGGGATTATGGTGTTGAAGGCGGAGCTGTAGTCAATAAATAGGAGTCTGATGTAGGAGACCTTGTTGTCGAGATGCTCTAAGGATGAGTATCGGGCCAGAGAGACGGTGTCTGCTGTGGACCGGTTGTGGCGGTATGAAAATTGCAGTGGATCAAGGCGTTCTGGGAGTATGGAGGTGATGCGCTTCATGACCAACCTCTCGAAGCACTTAATTACGACTGAAGTCAGGATCATCGGACAGTAGTCATTGAGGCACATTGCCTGGTTCTTCTTTGGCACCGCGGTGTATGATGGTGGTCTTCTTGAAGCAGGTGGGGACCTTAGAGCGGAGTAGGGACAGGTTACAGATGTCTGCCAGCTGGTCCGCGCAGGCTCTGAGTGCACGACCAGGGATCCCGTCTGGACCCGTCACCTTCCGAGGGTTCACTTTCAGGAAGACCGATCTGACTTCGGAAGCTGTGATGGTGGGTATGGGTGTGTTCTGGGCTGCTGGGGCACTCAATAGTGGATCATTGGTTTCCTGCTTGAACCAAGCATAGAATGCATTGAGTTCATCGGGGAGGGGTGCGCTGCTGCTGGAGATACTGCTCGGCTTCGCTTTGTAGCCCGTTATGTTGTTTAGGCCTTGCCACAACCACCGAGAGTGTGTAACGCTAGACTGTGACTCTAGCTTGGTCTGATATTCTCTCTTGGCATCTCGGATGGCTTTGCAGAGGTCATACCTGGATTTCCTGTACAGGTCAGCGTCGCCTGACTTGAACGCCTCAGATCTGTCCTTCAGTAGGGAGTCAATCTCACGATTGAGCCATGGTTTCCGGTTGGGGAACGTACGTACTGTTTCTTTGGCACGCAGTCGACCACACATTTGCTGGTGAAGTCTGTGATGGTGGTGGCATACCCATTTAAGTTGGTCGCTGAGTTCTTAAATATGGACCAGTCCACTGTCTCTAAGCAGTGTCTTGGGAGCTCGTCTGTTACCTCGGACCAGCACTGCACGACCTTCTTAGTTGGATTCTCCCGTTTGAGCACTGTCTTATGGTCTGATCTTCCAATGTGCGGTCGGGGAATGGAACGGTAGACGCCCTTGATTTTTGAGTAGCAGTGGTCAAGAGTGTTGTCGCCCCTGGTGAGACAGGAGATGTGCTGGTGTAATTTTGGCAGTACACTCTTGAGGTTGGCTTTGTTGAACTCCCCGGCCACAATGAACAAGCCCTCTGGGTGTTCTGTTTCGTAGTTGTTTATAACTATGTACAGTTTATCCAGCGCCTTCTTCACTTCTGCCTGAGGTGGGATGTAGACCGCTGTGACAATGGCTGAAGCGAACTCAAGTGGAAGATAGTATGGGCGGCACTTCACAGTCAGGAATTCCAGGTCCGGGGAGCCAGGGTCGCCACATCCAAGCACCAGGAGGAGTTGATGAGGGGGCAAACCCCTCCATCCTTCACTTTGCTTGATGACGCGATGCGGTCAGCCCGATGGATTGAGAAGCCTTCAGGTTGTATGGCACAGTCCGGTGAGGCGGCGGTGAGACATGTCTCTGTGAAACAGAGCACACAGCAGTCTCTTACTTCCCTCTGAGCGGTAAGTCTAGCGTTAAGTTCATCCAGCTTGTTTTCGATCGCTTGTACGTTTGCCAGGAGTATGCTGGGGAGAGGAGTCTTGAAACCGTGTTGCTTCAGTCTCACCTTCATGACCTCCTCTCCAATACAGAGCCTAATCCTCCTCAACCACTTTTTCAACACATGCCCATTTCCTATTCAAACTTCTCTTGAATGCCAATGCTGATACTCTTTTCCCTTCGCTTCGAAATAATGGCCTGATCCTCCTCGATCTTCCTCTTCAGTACAAACCCTGACCGGCCTCGACCTCCTGTTCAGCACAGACCCTGATCATCCTCGGTACCGGTCCTGAGCCTCCTCAAACCTCTATTCAACATTCACCCTGATCCTCCTCGACCTCCTCTTCAACACTGACCCTGAACCCCCTTGAACCTCTCTCCAAAAGAGACCCTGACCTTCCTCGACCTCCTGTTCAACACAGACCCTGACCCTCCTTGATACTTCTTCAACACAGTGTCTGAACCTCTTCAACCTCCTCTTAAACATCAGCCCTGATCATCCTCAAGTTTCTCTTCAACACAGGCCCTAATCCTCGTCGACTGCCTCTTCAACACAGACCCTGATGCATCTCAACAACCTCTTCAACACTGACCGTGATCCTCATCAACCTTCTCTTCAAAACAGAGACAGATCCTCCTCAACTTTCTCTTGAACACAAATGCTGAGCATCCTCAACTATCTCTTCAACACTGATCCTCATTGATCTCCTCTTCAACACAGACCCTTAACCTCCTCAATCACCTTCTCAATGCAGACCCTGAGCTCCCTTGTCCTCCTCTTCAACACAAGCCCTGTTCCACTACTACCCTCTCTTCAACACAGACCATGGTCCTTCTTGAACTTCTCTCCAACACAGAGCCTGATCCTCCTCAACCACCTTTTCAACACATGCCCTGGTCCTCTTCACACTTCTCTTGAAGGCAGTTGCTGATCCTCTTCAACCTTCGCTTCGAAACAGTAGCCTCATCCTCCCCGATCTTCCTCTTCAGTACAGACCCTGACCGTCCTCGACCTTCTGTTCAATACAGACCCTGATCCTCCACAACACTTCTTCAACACAGACACTCAACCTCCTCAAACTCCTCTGCAACACCAGCCCTGATCCTCTCAACCTTTTCTTCAACACAGGCCCTCATCCTCCTCGACCTCCTGTTCAACACCGACCTTGATCCTTCTTTACCTCCTCTTCCAACACAGGCCATGATCCTCTTTCACTTCCACTTCAACACAGGCTCTGATCCTCCTCGAACTTCTCTCTAAAAGAGATCCTGTCCCTCCGCAGCTCATCTTCAAAACCGACCCTGATCCTCCTCGACCTTCTCTTCAATACAGAACCTTATCCTCCTCAACCTTCTATTCAACACCCACCCCGATCCTCCTTAAACTTCTCTTCAACACTGATCTTGATTCCCTCGACCATCTCTTCAACACTAGCCCTGAGCCTCCTCAAGCTTCTATTCTACACAGGCTCTGATCCTCCTCGAACTTCTCTCTAAAAGAGATCCTGTTTCTCCTCACCTCCTCTTCAAAACAGACCCTGATCCTCCACGATGTTCTCGTCAACACAGACCCTGATCTTCTGCAACAACCTCTTCAACACAGACAAAATCCTACTCGGTGTCCTCTTCAACACTTATGCCAGTGTTGGACTGGGGTGGGAACAGTAAGAATTCTTACAATACCAGGTTAAAGTCCAACAGGTTTATTGGAAACGCTAGCTTTTGGAGTATCGCTTCTTCATCAGGTGAGTGAAGAGGTAGCTTACACAAGCACATATATAGACAAAGTCAATGATGGAAAATTATACTTTGAATGCAAGACTTTTCAGGTCATTAAGTCTTCACAGGTCCTATGGTGCGACAGGAGACCCTGCTCCTCCCCAACTTTGTGTTCTACACAGCCCCTCATCGTTATTGACCATCTCTTCAACACAGACCATGATCCATCTTGACAACCTCTTCAATAAAGACTTTGATCCTCCTCGACCTTCTGATGCTGATCCTCAACTTTCCCTTCAACACAAACCCTGAGACTCCTCGACCGGCTCTTCAGCACAGACCCTGATCCTCATTGACCTCCTCTTCAAAACAGAGCATGATCCTCCTCAAACTCCTCTTCATTACATGCACTGATCCTCTTCGAATTTCTCTTGAAGGCAGATATTGATCCTGTTCAATCTTCGCTTCGAAACAGTAGGCTAATCCTGCTCGATCTTCCTCTTCAATACAGACCCTGAACCTCCTCAATTTTTCTCTTCAACACTTACCCTGATACTCCTCGACCATCTCTTCAACACAGATCGTGATTCTCCTCAAAGTTCTCAACACTGACCTTGGCCCTCCTCAACTGCCTCTTCAACACAAACCATGATCCGCCTCGACCTCCTCTTCAGCACAGGCCCCTATCCTCTTCGACCTTCTCCTCAACACAGACCCTGATCACCTCGACCTTCTCTCCAAACGAGAACCTGGCACTGCTCCAACTTCTTTCCAAAGAGACCCTCCTCAACCTCGTATTCAACACAGGTCCCAAGCCTTCTCAATCATCTCTTCAACACAGACCACGATCTTTCTCGACATACTCTTCAACACTGACACTGCCCCACCTCAACCTCGTATTCAACACAGATCCCAATACTTCTTGACCATCTCTTCAGCTTAGACAATGACCCATCTCGACAACCTCTTCAACACAGATCATGATCCTCCCCCACCTTCTCCTCCTCTACTTTCTCTTCAACCTAAATACTGAGCCTCCTCAACATCCTCTTCAACACTGACCCTGATCCTCCTTCACCTCCTCTTCAACACAGACCATGATCCTTGGAGAACTCCTCGGCAAAATAGGCCCTGATCCTCTATGACGTTCTCTTCAACACAGGCCATGATCCTTTATGACCCCTCTTCAACAATTGCCTGAACCTCCTCAACCACCTCTTCAACACTAGACCTCATCCTCCTCAAGCTTCTCTTCAACACGGGCCCTCATCCTCGTCGACCACATCTTCAACACAGACCCTGATCCTTCTTGACCTCTTCTTCCAACAGAGGCCTGATCCTCCTTGATCTTCTCTTCAACACAGACCATGATCCTTCTAGAACACCTCTTCAACACAGCCTGATCTTCCACGGCCTCCTTGTCAACATATACCCTGATCCACTTCGAACTTCTCTTGAATGCAAATGCTGATCCTCCTCAGCCTTCTCTTCAAAATAGTAGCCTGATCTTCCTCAACCTTATTCTTCACTACAGACCCTGATCCTCCTCAAGCTTCTCTTAAATACAGGCCTGATGCTCCTCAACCTACTCTGCAGCACAGGCCCTGATCCTCCTCAGCCTCCCTTTCAACACAGACCCATATCCTTCTCGAACTCCTCTTTTACACAGAATTCCTGCTCGACTTCCTCTTCAGCGCCAGCCCTGATCATCTTCAAGCGTCTATTCAACACAGGCCATAATCCTACGAGACCTTCTCTTCAACACAGACACTGATCCTCAATGACATCCTCTTGAAAGCAGATGCTGGTCCTCTTTACTCATCCATTCGAAACAGTAGCCTGACCCTCCTCGGTCTTCCTCTTCAATACAGACCCTGACCCTCCTCAAGCTTCTCTTCAACACTTGTCCTGATCCTCCATGATCTCCCCTTCAACAGAGACCCTGGTCCTCCTCCAACTCCTCTGCAAAAGAGAACCTGATCCTGCTCAACATATTCTTCAACACAGGACCTGTTCCTACTTGACCTCCTCTTCAACTCAGGCCCTGATCCTCCTCAACCTCCTTCGTCAAAACAGATCCTGATTCTCCGCAAGCTTCTCTTCATCACGTACTCTGATCCTCCTCGCCCTTCTCTTCAACACAGGCTCTGATTTAACCGTGCTCGTCTTCAAAGTAGACCCTGATCCTTCGACATCCTCTTTAACAATGGCCCTGAGCCTCCTCAAACTTCTCTCCAAAAGGGATCCAGTCCCTCCTCGCTTTCTCTTCAAAACAGACCCTGACCCTCCTCCACCCCCTGTTCAACACAGACTGCTCCTCCTCGACCTCCTCTTCAACATCAGCCCTGATCCTCCTCAAGCTTCTATTCAACACAGGTCCTGATCCTTCACGCCAACCTCTTCAACACAGACCCTGATTGTCTTCGACCTTCTCTTCAAAACAGACAGTGATCCTCGTGATCATCCTTGATGTCATTTAAACATAGACACAGATCCTGCTTGATGTCCTGTTCCACAGTAAGCCTGCTCCTCCCCAAACTCATGTTCTATGCAGACACTGATCTTTCTTGACCACCTCTTCAACACAAACCATGACCCATCTCGACAACCTCTTCAGTAAAGACCCTGATCCTTCTCAACCTTCTCTGCAAAACAGACGATGATCCTCCTCGACTTCCACTTCAACACAGGCCCTGATCCTCCTCGACCATCTGCTCCTCCTCGATCTCCTCTTCAATGCAAACCCTGATCCTTCTTGAAATCATCTTCAACACAGAACCTGGTCTTCCTTGATGTTCTCTTCAACACAGACCATTATCCTTCTCAACATCCTCTTCAACAATAACCTTATTATCCTCAACCTCCCCTAAACACAGAAACTGATCCTCCGCGACCTCTGGGTCCATAGACACCCTGGTCCTCCTCGAACTCCTCTTCAACACAGAACCTAATCATGCTCAACTTCTTATTCAACACAGGTCCTGATCCTCCTTGACATTCGCTTCAACACAGTCCATGAATCCTTCTCAACCTCCTCTTCAACACAGACGGTGATCCTCCTCATTTTTATCTTCAATACAGTCCGTGATCCTCCTCAAGCTTCTATTCAACAGAGGCCCTGATCCTGCTCGATCTTCACTTCAACACTGACCCTGGTCCTCCTTACATTCTCTCCAAAATAGACCCTGACCGCCATTGACCTCCTGTTCACCACAGGCCCTGATCCTCCTTGACTGCCTCTTGAAAACAGACCCAAATCCTCCTCAATTATATCTTCAAAACAGACCCTGATCCTCCTGTTTCTCTTCAACACAGGCCGTGATCATCCTCAATGTCCTCTTTAGCACTGACCCTGACCCTCCTCAACATCCTCTTCAACACAGACACAGATCTTCCTCGATGTCCTCAACGGTGAGCCTGCTGCTCCTACACGTCGTGTTCAACACAGCCCCTTATCCTTCTTGAGCATCTCTTCAACACAGACCATGATTCTCCTCGACCACCTCTTCAATATAGCCCCTGATCCTCCTCGCCCTTCTCTCCGAAACAGACGCTGATCCTCCTCAACTTTCCCTTCAACACAAACCCTGATATCCTCAAATTGCTCTTCAACATAGGCGCTGATCCTCCTTGATCTCCATTTCAACACAGAACTTGTTCCGCCTCAACCTCCTTTTCAGCACATGCACTGATCCTCTTCAAACTTCTCTTGAACGCAGACACTGATCCTCTTTGTCGTTCTGTTCGAAACAGTAGTTGATCCTCTTTGAACTTATACCACAATACAGACCCTGATCCTCCTCAATGTTCTATTCAACACAGACCTTGACCCTCCTTGACATTCTTTTTAACACAGATCATGATCCTCTTTGACCTCCTCCTCAAAACTGACTGTGCTCCTCTGCAATCTTCTCTTTCGCGCAGACCCTAATCCTTCTTGAAGAGCTCTTCAACAGAGAACCTGATCATGATCGGCTTCTTTTTCAAGGGGCTGGTTTAGCACATGGCTAAATAGCTGGCTTTTAAAGCAGACCAAGGCAGGCCAGCAGCGTGGGTTCAATTCCCGTACCAGCCTTCCCGAACAGCATCTCCTCAAAGTCCTCTTCAACACTGACGCTGCTCCTCCTCAACCTCATATTCAAAACAGGCTCCGATCCTTCTCGACCATCTCTTCAATATAGGCCCTGATCAGTCTCAACATTCTCTTCAAACAGACCATGATCCATCTCGACAACCTCTTCAACACAGACCCTGATCCCCTTTGACCTCATGTTCAACACTTACCCTGTTCCTTCTCGATCTCCTCTTCAAGGCAGCCCCTGATGCTCCTCAACATCCTCTTCAACACAGACACTGATCCTCCTCGATCATCACTTGAACAGAAACCCTGGTCTTCCTCAAACTCCTCTTCAACACATGCCCTGATCCTCTTCGAACTTCTCTTGAATGCTGCTGGTGATCCTCTTCCATCTTCTCTTCGAAACAGTACACTGATCCTCCTCGACCCTCTACTTCAGTACAGATCCTGATCCTCCTCACTTTTCTCTTTAACACGGGCCTGATCCTCCTCAAGCTTCTCTTCAACACAGGCTCTAATGCATTCCACATCCTCTTCAACACCGACCCTGATCCTCATCGATCTATGCTTGGACGGACACCCTGATCTCCTCGAAGTCCTCTTCCATGGGGAACCTGATCATACTCGACTTCTTCTTCAACAAAGGCCCTGATTGTCCTCGACCTTTGCTTCAACACAGACCATGATACTTCTCAGCCTCCTCTTCAACACAGAGTCTGATCCGCCTCGACCTTCTCAACACAGACCCTGATCATCCTCGACCTAATTTTCAACACAAAAATCTGATCCTCTTCAACCTTCTCTCGAACGCAGATGCTGATCCTCCTCGGTGTCCTCTACAAAACCAGACCCTGATCCTCCTCTATTTTTTCTTCAACACCACTCCTGAACCTACTCAAGCTTCTCTTCAACACGTACTCTGATCCTCCTCGACCTCCTCTTCAACCCAGATCTGGAATCTCCTCAAAGTCCTCTTCAAGACTGACCCCAATTCCCTTTGACCTCCTCTTCAACACTAAATTGATCTTCCTCAACCTTCCTCTCAACACAGACCCTGATCCTGCTCAACCTCCGCTTCAACACAGATCCTGATCTTCCTCAAACTTTTAGAGCTGGATAGCAGCAGTCACAGCCAGAAGGTGTTTTAGAGTCTCTCTCTGTAATCTAAAGACTGTAAATCGATCCTTTGGTGATTTAAAACTAATAACTGCTTTCAGTAGTGACTTTAACCTGATGTGCTTCTGTTTAAAGTTTTTTTTTAAAGTCTTCTGGATGTTAAAAGGACAGCTTACAGATTACTTAGTGTTGCATTCTTTGGGGGTTGTATTTGAATTAATGGTTCCTCAGTTGTTCACTGTTTGTTTTAAAAAGGGTTAACTTGAGTTCATAGAATAAACATTGTTTTGTTTCAAAAAATACTTTTCCATTTCTGCTGTACCACACCTGTAGAGTGGGCCTCGTGCCCCCCATACCACAATCTATTAAAAGTTGTGGGTCAGGTGATACACGTTGGGGTTCTCTAAACCCTGGCCCATAACAATGGTCCGAGATAACTATGCCCACATACTCTGCCCCCTCCACCCCAACCAAAATCTCCCGACTCACTAAAAAGTAATCAATCCTCGAATACACCTTATAGATGCGTGAAAACATAGAACATTACAGCGCAGTACAGGCCCTTCGGCCCTCGATGTTGCGCTGACCTGCGAAACCACTCTAAAGCCCATCTACACCTTTCCCTTATCGTCCAAATGTCTATCCAATGACCATTTGAATGCCCTTAGTGTTGGCGAGTCCACTACTGTTGCAGGCAGGGCATTCCTCGCCCTTACTACTCTCTGAGTAAAGAACCTACCTCTGACATCTGTCCTATATCTATCTCCCCTCAATTTAAAGCTATGTCCCCTCGTGGCAGACATCACAATCCGAGGAAGAAGGCTCTCACTGTCCACCCTATCCAATCCTCTGATCATCTTGTATGCCTCAATTAAGTCACCTCTTAACCTTCTTCTCTCTAACGAAAACAGCCTCAAGTCCCTCAGCCTTTTGTCACAAGATCTTCTCTCCAGACCAGGCAACATTCTGGTAAATCTCCTCTGCACCCTTTCCAATGCTTCCACATCCTTCCTATAATGCGGCGACCAGAATTGCACGCAATACTGTCCCCGGATGTTCCACGTTACCAACCTTACCGGAGGCTTGCGCCTCCAATCCCCTATACCATCCGTCATCTTCCCCACTTAACTCCTGCCCCTTTAATTCCACTCTGTACCTGGCCCATCCCAGATGGCCCCTTTCTTCGCCCTTGACCATGCTATCTCTCACCCCCTGCCGCGTCGCAGAACCCCCCCCGCCTGCTTTTCCCCTTCCCCTTCTTCCCCCTGTAGCCATCTGGGGTGGCCACTTCCAGAATACTAAATGGATGCTCGCAATGAATGTAGGGAACTATGGATAATGTTAGGAAAGCAAGCAGGCACAGAGCCTGTATGCGTATTGGGAAGGCAGCTCCCAGACGGGACTGAAACTGTAGGTCAATTAACATATTGATGGCCCATCTCCGGGAACAAAGGAAAGACACTCAAGCAACCGATACAGCTCCAGACATCCCGGCGCCAGTTCCCCAAACCGAAAGCACAAACACAGCCAGGCCAGCGGCCACCAAAGACACGCCCAGCCATCAGGGCACCCACCCCTTTATTGGTCAAGATCAATACCAGTGATCGAGAAGCGGCCCAATTAATTGGGGCCAAGTTTAAGGCCCGCCTAAAAGCGCACGAAGCCCCTCCGGGTATAAGAAGAAACCCCCACGAGAGAATCGCTCTCTTGGACTTGGCTCTCAAAGCGGAGAGACCCGTCCACCAGCTGCACCTGAGGCAAGTAAGTCCAAGGCCAATGCTCGCTACCAGATGGAGGACCTTAGCTGTTCTCCTGTGCCTCTTCGAACCCAACAACCTCAGATCCGAACAACGGCCATTGTCCCTCTGACTGAGTGGGAACCCGAAGCTAAGTATAGGCGTTAGCTTTAGAGATAGTTTAGTCTGTAGTACTTCGTGCATGAGTAGATATCACTGTGTGTGTAATTAAATAGTATTGACTTTGAACTAATTAACTGGTGTATTGGCTCTTTGATCAGTATTCGGGTTTGAACCTTGTGGCGGTATCGAAAGATACTTGGCGACTCTAAGGCATAAACATAATTAGGATTAAGGAAGGCGTTCATATTGACCGCCATATTCATAACCAGAGAAACAGAGCAACATTACTGGCGACATCTGACGGGACTCGACCTAGAAGTGGCCTAGTCACTCCGAGAGAACCCAAAATTTGAATTAGAACCCAATTGGAAACAGAAAAATACCAGAAGCGTAAGACCAATACTGATCAAACCTCCAAGATTCAGAAGTGTGTTATTTGCATGCGTACTAACAGGGATATAAGGTAAACCTGGGAAATGTTGCATAAACCTGTTGGGAGTTTTGTAGGCCAGAAAATAGCGTAAGTCGTACCCGTGTTTACATCACCACTTTATCACTCCCTGTTCCAAATTCGGTAGAAACCTCCGGACGTTATTTCCCTCCCAGTCGCAGCTACGCTTCTCCAAGGCCCACCGTAGAATTTTCTCTTTCTCCACAAATTTATGGAGTCCCACGATCACCGCCCACGGCGGCTCCCCAGCTCTAGGCTTCTGCCTCAGAGACCTATGCGCTCGGTCCACTTCAGGTGCCTTATCTAGCACCCTTCTGCCACCAGTCCCGCCAGCATCCTCGAGACATACCTCGTGGCACTCACACCTTCCACTCCTTCAGGCAGGCCCACTATTTGTAGGTTCTGCCTTCTCGAGTCATTCTCCTGCTCCTCCACCTTTGCCCTCAAAGTTTTACAGAGGTCTCCTAGGAGCCACACCTCCGCCTCCAGAGCCACCACACGATCGCTGTGGTCCGAGATCACTCCTTCAATCTCCCTAATCTGTGACCCCTGCACCTCCAAATACCTCTCCATCCGCTCCAAAGTACTCTTCAGGGGTGCCACAGCTTCTGCAATGGCCTTTGCATGACCCTCACGCATTTCTTTCCTCTGTTAATGGAATTCCTCCTTGATAAAAGTCATCAGTTCCTGTATCTGGGGCCTTACAGCTTGCCTTCCCCCACCTGCATGCTGGAAGAGACTGTCTGTGAATCACAAGACTGTTTTAACTTTCCAGCCAAACCTCTCACTGTTTTCTGCCGGGTCCGGTGATCAGAAGACATACCATTCCAGGGCTAAACTACTCCTCCAACATTCACCTACGCCTTTTCATCAAAATTCCACCCGGATCTGGGTAAAAAGAGCCCTTTTCTGTGACTTTGAACAAGAACAGCCCTTTATGTGACCAATCACTTCCTGGTCACAAGCGGAAGTCCGGCCCTCATCATCTTCGACCTAATTTTCAACACATACCCTGATCCGCCTTGTCCTATTCAACATAGGCTCTGATCCTCCTCCTGTCCCTCCTCACCTTTTCATCAAAACAGACCCTGATCCTCATCGACCTTTGTTTCAACACAGACCAGGCTCCTTTTCAACATTCTCTTCACCAAAGACCCTCCCTTTGACCTCCTGTTCAACACATGCTCTGATCTTCTTCGAACTTCTCTTGAACGCAGATGATAATCCTCTTCCATCCTCTCTTCAAAACAGTACATTGATCTTCCTCGACTTTCCTCTTCAATGCAGACCCTGTCCTCCTCAAACTCCTTTAGCGCACTGATCCTGGTCCTCCTCAAACTCCTTTTCAACACATACCCTGATTCTTTTCGATCTTCTTCTCCAGTATAGACCTTGATCCTCCTCAATTTGCTCTTTAACACAGGCCCTGATCCTCTTCAAGCTTCTCTTCAACACAGGCTTCGGTAAAGAGCGCGGGGAGAGGGCGAGACTTCAGTAAAGAGCGCGGGGAGAGGGCGAGACTTCAGTAAAGAGCACGGAGAGAGGGCGAGACTTCAGTAAAGAGCACGGAGAGAGGGCGAGACTTCAGTAAAGAGCACGGAGAGAGAGAGGGCAAGACTTCAGTAAAGAGCGTGGAGAGAGAGGGGCGAGACTTCAGTAAAGAGAGCGGAGAGAGAGGGCGAGACTTCAGTAAAGAGCGCGGAGAGAGAGGGCGAGACTTCAGTAAAGAGCACGGAGAGAGGGCGAGACTTCAGTAAAGAGCGCGGAGAGACAGGGGTGAGACGTCAGTAAAGAGCGCAGAGAGAGAGGGCGAGACTTCAGTAAAGAGCGCGGAGAGACAGGGGCAAGACGTCAGTAAAGAGCGCAGAGAGAGAGGGCAAGACTTCAGTAAAGAGCGCACGGCGAGAGGGCGAGACTTCAGTAAAGAGCGCAGAGAGAGAGGGCGAGACTTCAGTAAAGAGCGCGGAGAGACAGGAGCAAGACGTCAGTAAAGAGCGCAGAGAGAGAGGGCGAGACTTCAGTAAAGAGCGCAGAGAGACAGGGGCGAGACGTCAGTAAAGAGCGCAGAGAGAGAGGGCGAGACTTCAGTAAAGAGCGCAGAGAGACAGGGGCGAGACGTCAGTAAAGAGCGCAGAGAGAGAGGGCGAGACTTCAGTAAAGAGCGCGGAGAGACAGGGGTGAGACGTCAGTAAAGAGCGCACGGAGAGAGGGCGAGACTTCAGTAAAGAGCGCAGAGAGAGAGGGCGAGACTTCAGTAAAGAGCGCGGAGAGACAGGGGCAAGACGTCAGTAAAGAGCGCACTGAGAGAGGGCGAGACTTCAGTAAAGAGCAGGGAGAGACAGGGGCGAGACGTCAGTAAAGAGCGCAGAGAGAGAGGGCGAGACTTCAGTAAAGAGCGCGGAGAGACAGGGGTGAGACGTCAGTAAAGAGCGCACGGAGAGAGGGCGAGACTTCAGTAAAGAGCGCGGAGAGACAGGGGTGAGACGTCAGTAAAGAGCGCAGAGAGAGAGGGCGAGACTTCAGTAAAGAGCGCGGAGAGACAGGGGCGAGATGTCAGCAAAGCGCGCACGGAGAGAGGGCGAGACTTCAGTAAAGAGCGCGGAGAGACAGGGGTGAGACTTCAGTAAAGAGCGTGGAGAGAGAGGGCGAGACTTCAGTAAAGAGTGCGGCGAGACAGGGGCGAGACTTCAGTAAAGAGCGCGGAGAGAGGGCGAGAATTCAGTAAAGAGCGCGGAGAGAGGGCGAGACTTCAGTAAAGAGCGCGGAGAGACAGGGGTGAGACGTCAGTAAAGAGCGCAGAGAGAGAGGGTGAGACTTCAGTAAAGAGCGCGGAGAGAGGGCGAGACTTCAGTAAAGAGCGCACAGAGAGAGGGCGAGACTTCAGTAAAGAGCGCGGAGAGACAGGGGCGAGACTTCAGTAAAGAGCGCACGGAGAGAGGGCGAGACTTCAGTAAAGAGCGCGGAGAGACAGGGGCGAGACGTCAGTAAAGAGCGCAGAGAGAGAGGGCGAGACTTCAGTAAAGAGCGCAGAGAGACAGGGGCGAGACGTCAGTAAAGAGCGCGGAGAGAGGGCGAGACTTCAGTAAAGAGCGCAGAGAGAGAGGGCGAGACTTCAGTAAAGAGCGCGGAGAGACAGGGGCGAGACTTCAGTAAAGAGCGCGGAGAGACAGGGGTGAGACGTCCGTAAAGAGCGCAGAGAGTGAGGGCGAGACTTCAGTAAAGAGCGCAGAGAGAGAGGGCGAGACTTCAGTAAAGAGCGCGGAGAGACAGGGGCGAGACTTCAGTAAAGAGCGCACGGCGAGAGGGCGAGACTTCAGTAAAGAGCGCGGAGAGACAGGGGCGAGACTTCAGTAAAGAGCGCACGGAGAGAGGGCGAGACTTCAGTAAAGAGCGCGGAGAGACAGGGGCAAGACGTCAGTAAAGAGCGCAGAGAGAGAGGGCAAGACTTCAGTAAAGAGCGCACGGCGAGAGGGCGAGACTTCAGTAAAGAGCGCAGAGAGAGAGGGCGAGACTTCAGTAAAGAGCGCGGAGAGACAGGAGCAAGACGTCAGTAAAGAGCGCAGAGAGAGAGGGCGAGACTTCAGTAAAGAGCGCAGAGAGACAGGGGCGAGACGTCAGTAAAGAGCGCAGAGAGAGAGGGCGAGACGTCAGTAAAGAGCGCAGAGAGAGAGGGCGAGACTTCAGTAAAGAGCGCGGAGAGACAGGGGTGAGACGTCAGTAAAGAGCGCACGGAGAGAGGGCGAGACTTCAGTAAAGAGCGCAGAGAGAGAGGGCGAGACTTCAGTAAAGAGCGCGGAGAGACAGGGGCAAGACGTCAGTAAAGAGCGCACGGAGAGATGGCGAGACTTCAGTAAAGAGCAGGGAGAGACAGGGGCGAGACGTCAGTAAAGAGCGCAGAGAGAGAGGGCGAGACTTCAGTAAAGAGCGCGGAGAGACAGGGGTGAGACGTCAGTAAAGAGCGCACGGAGAGAGGGCGAGACTTCAGTAAAGAGCGCGGAGAGACAGGGGTGAGACGTCAGTAAAGAGCGCAGAGAGAGAGGGCGAGACTTCAGTAAAGAGCGCGGAGAGACAGGGGCGAGATGTCAGCAAAGCGCGCACGGAGAGAGGGCGAGACTTCAGTAAAGAGCGCGGAGAGACAGGGGTGAGACTTCAGTAAAGAGCGTGGAGAGAGAGGGCGAGACTTCAGTAAAGAGTGCGGCGAGACAGGGGCGAGACTTCAGTAAAGAGCGCGGAGAGAGGGCGAGAATTCAGTAAAGAGCGCGGAGAGAGGGCGAGACTTCAGTAAAGAGCGCGGAGAGACAGGGGTGAGACGTCAGTAAAGAGCGCAGAGAGAGAGGGTGAGACTTCAGTAAAGAGCGCGGAGAGAGGGCGAGACTTCAGTAAAGAGCGCACAGAGAGAGGGCGAGACTTCAGTAAAGAGCGCAAAGAGAGAGGGCGAGACTTCAGTAAAGAGCGCAGAGAGAGAGGGCGAGACTTCAGTAAAGAGCGCGGAGAGACAGGGGCAAGACGTCAGTAAAGAGCGCAGAGAGAGAGGGCGAGACTTCAGTAAAGAGCGCGGAGAGAGAGAGGGCGAGACTTCAGTAAAGAGCGCGGAGAGACAGGGGCGAGACGTCAGTAAAGAGCGCAGAGAGAGAGGGCGAGACTTCAGTAAAGAGCGCAGAGAGAGAGGGCGAGACTTCAGTAAAGAGCGCGGTGAGACAGGGGCGAGACTTCAGTAAAGAGCGCACGGAGAGAGGGCGAGACTTCAGTAAAGAGCGCAGAGAGAGAGGGCGAGACTTCAGTAAAGAACACGGAGAGACAGGGGCAAGACGTCAGTAAAGAGCGCACGAAGAGAGGGCGAGACTTCAGTAAAGAGCGCGGAGAGACAGGGGCGAGACTTCAGTAAAGAGCGCACGGAGAGAGGGCGAGACTTCAGTAAAGAGCGCGGAGAGACAGGGGCGAGACGTCAGTAAAGAGCGCAGAGAGAGAGGGCGAGACTTCAGTAAAGAGCGCAGAGAGACAGGGGCGAGACGTCAGTAAAGAGCGCGGAGAGAGGGCGAGACTTCAGTAAAGAGCGCAGAGAGAGAGGGCGAGACTTCAGTAAAGAGCGCGGAGAGACAGGGACGAGACTTCAGTAAAGAGCGCGGAGAGACAGGGGTGAGACGTCCGTAAAGAACGCAGAGAGTGAGGGCGAGACTTCAGTAAAGAGCGCAGAGAGAGAGGGCGAGACTTCAGTAAAGAGCGCGGAGAGACAGGGGCGAGACTTCAGTAAAGAGCGCACGGCGAGAGGGCGAGACTTCAGTAAAGAGCGCGGAGAGACAGGGGTGAGACGTCAGTAAAGAGCGCACGGAGAGAGGGCGAGACTTCAGTAAAGAGCGTGGAGAGACAGGGGCGTGACGTAAGTAAAGAGCGCAGAGAGAGAGGGCGTGACTTCAGTAAAGAGCGCGGAGAGACAGGGGCAAGACGTCAGTAAAGAGCGCGGAGAGACAGGGGTGAGACGTCAGTAAAGAGCGCAGAGAGAGAGGCCGAGACTTCAGTAAAGAGCGCGGAGAGACAGGGGCAAGACGTCAGTAAAGAGCGCACGGAGAGAGGGCGAGACTTCAGTAAAGAGCAGGGAGAGACAGGGGCAAGACGTCAGTAAAGAGCGCAGAGAGAGAGGGCGATACTTCAGTAAAGAGCGCGGAGAGACAGGGGTGAGACGTCAGTAAAGAGCACACGGAGAGAGGGCGAGACTTCAGTAAAGAGCGCGGAGAGACAGGGGTGAGACATCAGTAAAGAGCGCAGAGAGAGAGGGCGAGACTTCAGTAAAGAGCGCGGAGAGACAGGGGCGAGATGCCAGCAAAGAGCGCACGGAGAGAGGGCGAGACTTCAGTAAAGAGCGCGGAGAGACAGGGGTGAGACTTCAGTAAAGAGCGTGGAGAGAGAGGGCGAGACTTCAGTAAAGAGCGCGGAGAGACAGGGGCGAGACTTCAGTAAAGAGCGCGGAGAGAGGGCGAGAATTCAGTAAAGAGCGCGGAGAGAGGGCGAGACTTCAGTAAAGAGCGCGGAGAGACAGGGGTGAGACGTCAGTAAAGAGCGCAGAGAGAGAGGGCGAGACTTCAGTAAAGAGCGCGGAGAGAGGGCGAGACTTCAGTAAAGAGCGCACAGAGTGAGGGCGAGACTTCAGTAAAGAGCGCAGAGAGAGGGCGAGACTTCAGTAAAGAGCGCAGAAAGAGAGGGCGAGACTTCAGTAAAGAGCGCGGAGAGACAGGGGCGAGATGTCAGCAAAGCGCGCACGGAGAGAGGGCGAGACTTCAGTAAAGAGCGCGGAGAGACAGGGGTGAGACTTCAGTAAAGACCGTGGAGAGAGAGGGCGAGACTTCAGTAAAGAGTGCAGAGGGAGAGAGGGCGAGACTTCAGTAAAGAGCGCGGAGAGAGAGAGGGCGAGACTTCAGTAAAGAGCGCAGAGAGAGAGGGCGAGACTTCAGTAAAGAGCGCGGAGAGACAGGGGCGAGACGTCAGTAAAGAGCGCAGAGAGAGAGGGCGAGACTTCAGTAAAGAGCGCGGAGAGACAGGGGCGAGACTTCAGTAAAGAGCGCAGAGAGAGAGGGCGAGACTTCAGTAAAGAGCGCGGAGAGACAGGGGCGAGACTTCAGTAAAGAGCGCACGGCGAGAGGGCGAGACTTCAGTAAAGAGCGCAGAGAGAGAGGGCGAGACTTCAGTAAAGAACACGGAGAGACAGGGGCAAGACGTCAGTAAAGAGCGCACGAAGAGAGGGCGAGACTTCAGTAAAGAGCGCGGAGAGACAGGGGCGAGACTTCAGTAAAGAGCGCACGGAGAGAGGGCGGGACTTCAGTAAAGAGCGCGGAGAGACAGGGGTGAGACGTCAGTAAAGAGCGCAGAGAGGGAGGGCGAGACTTCAGTAAAGAGCGCGGAGAGACAGGGGTGAGACGTCCGTAAAGAGCGCAGAGAGAGAGGGCGAGACTTCAGTAAAGAGCGCAGAGAGAGAGGGCGAGACTTCAGTAAAGAGCGCGGAGAGACAGGGGTGAGAAGTCAGTAAAGAGCGCACGGAGAGAGGGCGAGGCTTCAGTAAAGAGCGCGGAGAGACAGGGGTGAGACGTCAGTAAAGAGCGCGGAGAGACAGGGGTGAGACGTCAGTAAAGAGCGCAGAGAGAGAGGGCGAGACTTCAGTAAAGAGCGCAGAGAGAGAGGGCGAGACTTCAGTAAAGAGCGCGGAGAGACAGGGGCGAGACTTCAGTAAAGAGCGCACGGCGAGAGGGTGAGACTTCAGTAAAGAGCGCAGAGAGAGTGGGCGAGACTTCAGTAAAGAGCGCAGAGAGAGAGGGCGAGACTTCAGTAAAGAGCGCGGAGAGACAGGGGCGAGACTTCAGTAAAGAGCGCACGGCGAGAGGGCGAGACTTCAGTAAAGAGCGCAGAGAGAGAGGGCGAGACTTCAGTAAAGAACACGGAGAGACAGGGGCAAGACGTCAGTAAAGAGCGCACGAAGAGAGGGCGAGACTTCAGTAAAGAGCGCGGAGAGACAGGGGCGAGACGTCAGTAAAGAGCGCAGAGAGGGAGGGCGAGACTTCAGTAAAGAGCGCGGAGAGACAGGGGTGAGACGTCCATAAAGAGCGCAGAGAGAGAGGGCGAGACTTCAGTAAAGAGCGCAGAGAGAGAGGGCGAGACTTCAGTAAAGAGCGCGGAGAGACAGGGGTGAGACGTCAGTAAAGAGCGCACGGAGAGAGGGCGAGGCTTCAGTAAAGAGCGCGGAGAGACAGGGGTGAGACGTCAGTAAAGAGCGCACGGAGAGAGGGCGAGACTTCAGTAAAGAGCGTACAGAGACAGGGGCGAGACGTAAGTAAAGAGCGCAGAGAGAGAGGGCAAGACTTCAGTAAAGAGCGCGGAGAGACAGGGGCAAGACGTCAGTAAAGAGCGCAGAGAGAGAGGGCGAGACTTCAGTAAAGAGCGCGGAGAGACAGGGGTGAGACGTCAGTAAAGAGCGCACGGAGAGAGGGCGAGACTTCAGTAAAGAGCGCGGAGAGAGAGAGGCGAGACGTCAGTAAAGAGCGCAGAGAGAGAGGGCGAGACTTCAGTAAAGAGCGCGGAGAGAGAGAGGCGAGACGTCAGTAAAGAGCGCACGGCGAGAGGGCGAGACTTCAGTAAAGAGCGCGGAGAGAGGGCGAGACTTCAGTAAAGAGCGCACGGAGAGAGGGCGAGACGTTAGTAAAGAGCGCACGGAGAGAGGGCGAGACTTCAGTAAAGAGCACGGAGAGACAGGGGCGAGATGTCAGTAAAGAGCGCACGGAGAGAGGGCGAGACTTCAGTAAAGAGCGCGGAGAGAGAGAGGGCGAGACTTCAGTAAAGAGCGCGGAGAGACAGGGGTGAGACGTCAGTAAAGAGCGCACGGAGAGAGGGCGAGACTTCAGTAAAGAGCGCGGAGAGACGGGGTGAGACGTCAGTAAAGAGCGCAGAGAGAGAGGGCGAGACTTCAGTAAAGAGGGCTGAGAGAGGTAGCTAAACAAATTAAATCGCCACAGGACACGTGGGTATTACTGATTCAAACAAAGCTGGTAGGTAGAGCGAGTGAAGTGTTCACTACCGGAGGAGGTATCTGAGTCGTATGAGGAGGTGAAGAAATCCATCTTAGGTGCATGTGAACTAGTGCCTGAAGCCTACAGACAAAGGTTTAGAAATTTAAGGAAAGACTTTGATCAAACATACATGGAGTTTGAAACGATCAGAGTAATTTTGATAGGTGGATAAGGGCTTTGAAAATAGTATGAAGCTCTCAGAGAAATTATACTTTTGGAGGAGTTTAAAAATTCAATTCCTGATGTAGTGAGAACTCATGTGGAAGAGCAGAAGGTTAAAACTGCGAGATTAGTAGCAGAAATGGCAGATGATTATGAGTTAGTTCATAAATCAACGTTTGGTTTCCGACACCAGTTTCAGCCTGTGAGGGATAGAAACTGGGGACATGAAAAATACTCAAGTGGTAAAGGTAAAGGTGATCTGATGGGAGATATAAGGAGAGTGTACCTCAGATTAAAAAGGAAATCCAGGAGGGTGGAAGAGGTATGAAACATTTCAAATGTTTTCACTGTAATAAACTAGGCCATGTAAAGTCACAGTGTTGGTGGTTGAAGAAAAGCACTGGGAAGGCTGATATGGTAAAACAGGATAAGACTGGGGTTTGTTAAAGTGGTAAAGGAAAGCCCAAGTGAAGCGAAGGAGGTGCAAAAGATTGTACAGCCTGATCAAGAGGTAATTGATAAGAAGGTGCCAAGTCTCTTCAAAGAATTTACTTGTGTAGGTAAAGTTTACTCCTGTGTCTCAGGAGGAGCAGGTAAAGAAGTCACAATTTTAAGAGATACGGGAGCTAGTCAATCTTTAATGGTAAGAGATGAGGAGTTATGTCGTTTGGGAAGAATGTTGCCAGAAAAGATGGTGATATGTGGAGTTCAGGGTGAGAGGAGTAGTGTTCCATTATATAAGGTAAGGTTGGAAAGTCCAAAAATGGACTATATTATTATACCTGTTTGCGTGTGTTGTTTTTTGAAATAAAAATGTTTATTTACTGTGTGCATTTCTTAAAGGATAGAGTAAAGGTGAAAAATGAAACCATCTTGAAATTGATGGGTTTTTTTTTTCTTGGGGGGAGATGTCATGTGAGAGTACCTTTCAGAAATGGGTGTTTATCAGTGATGTCAGAGTATGGGTGAAACTGGGCTGTCTGTCAGCTTTTTACTTTCGTTTTAGGCTGTTTGTTGCAGGGTGTGTTTTAGTTTCGTTTTCAGAGCTGGATAGCTGCAGTCACAGCCAGAATAGGTATTAGTCTTTCTCTCTGTAATCTAAAGATTGTTTTGCTTTTAAAAAATACTTTTCCATTTCTGCTGTACCACACCTGTAGAGTGGGCCGTGGGCTCCCCATACCACAATCTATTAAAAGTTTTGGGTCAGGTGAACTCCATGATACACTTTGGGGTTCTCTAAACCGTGGCCCAAAACACTATGTATCTATGTAGGCTCTGATGCTCCTCGTCCTCCTCTTCAACACTGACGCTGATCCTCCTCGACCTCTGCTTCAACAGAGACACTGGTCCTCCTCACAGTCCTCTTCAACAAAGATCCTGATCACCTTGATCTTCCAATTGAGAACCAGACAGTGCTCCGACTTCTCTCCAAAGAGACCCTCCCCAACCTCGTATTCAACACAGGTCCCGATCCTTCTCGACCATCTCTTCAACACAAGCACGGATCCTCCACAAATTCCTCTTCAACATTGACTTCCGGTGAGGCTGCCTGAAAGTAGGTCGCACAAAAGGTAGCTCGTGCCAAGGTCCGGTATTTTGATCCTTTTTGACGGCTTTTTTTCAGGAGATTTTGAGCTCTAACCCAGCGGATTGGTGTGGAGATCGGATACGTTTATTGAGGAATGTCAGAATCCTCGTTGAAAAAGGCTCAGGGGAAAACCTGGTCGGAGGGGGAAGTTGTCGTTACTCGATGGTGTGAATGAGAGAAAGTGAAAGAAGAAATAACACAAAGAGAGAGAGAGAGATATCACACTCGGAGAGATTGACCGAGTGCCCGCACTTGAACAGAATCCTTCATTTCCATCCATTGCAGAGACCAATACAAGAAATCATAGATCATAGAATGCACAGTGCAGAAGGAGGCCATTCGGCCCATCGAGTCTGCACTGGCTGTTGGAAAGAGCACCCTACCTAAGCCCACACCTCCACCCTATCCCCAAAACCCAGTACCCCCACCCGACACTAAGGGCAATTTAGCATGGCCAATCCACCTAACCTGCACATCTTTGGACTGTGGGAGGAAACCGGAGCACCCGGAGGAAACCCACGCAACCACGGGGAGAACGTGCAGACTCCGCATAGATAGTGACCCAAGCTGGGACTCAAACCTGGGACCCTGGATCTGTGAAGCAATTGTGCTAACCACTATGCTACCGTGCAGGCCTGGATGAGGAAACTGGCAAAGGAAGTCAAACTTTAGTGAACAGCTAGATTTGATCTAATGAACACAAGCAGCTTTAGAAACTGGTCCCAGTGTGTTTGGCGGAGCGGCTGCATGTGGAGGAGCGACTTTGTTCCCCCCCTTTTTTTAAAACTTTGCACGTGCGTTCAGGAGCTATAGATTTGGTTGTTTAAACCCCACACTGCACAGAGATGCTGAATAGGTGTTGGGCCGGACACTAAGTGAGGAAAGAAACAACGTTAAAGTCAAAGGGCTGAAAGAGCACGGAGAGGATATTTTTTTTTAAAATTTAATTTAAAAAAATGTTCCCACCGAAACCCAGCAAAAGGCGAAAGGCACATAAAAGGAATATGCCTGCAAATAATAATAAATCGGAGGGACGGCGAGATGTAAGGAGCAACAGCGAAGGTGAAGAAAAAGGGCAGGAGCTGCGGGCACGCAGGCAGGTGACCCCACGAGGCAGAAAGGAGATTCAAGCGAACCAGGAAGGGGAGAAGCTGGCGAGCCGAACAGCGGAGCAGGAACAGGACGTGGCGACCATCCCGCACAGGGGGAAGAATGGAGAAGCGTGCTGAAAAGGGAGCTAAACACCATAAAGGAGGCGATCAGGACAGAGCTCCACATGATGATGAAGGAGGTGATGCCGGAGGCGACAGACAAAATGCAGCGAACCATCGATGGCCCGCAGGAGAAAACAATCCTGGAGTTGGAGAAGGCCGCCTCGAACCAGAAGTGACAGGATTGTAGCGCTGGAAACCGAGATGAGAAGGTTGGTATCGACCCAGGGGAGCCTGAGATGGAAAGTGAAGGAAAACAGGTCCAGACGGCAGAATGTCAGAATAGTGCGTCTGCCAGAGGGGATAGAGGGCAGGGACCCAACGGGCTATATCACCCGAATGCTAGGCAAGCTAATGGGGAGGGAGGGCTTTCCAAACCCCCCCAGAAATAGAAAGGGCGCACAGGTCGCTTCGACCCAAGCCCAAAGCCGGGGAGCAGCCCAGAGCGATTATCGTGAAGCTGCACCGGTTCCAGGACCCGGAAAAAATCCTAAGGTGGGCCCATCAGACGAAATCGTGCACGTGGGAAGGGGAAAATATAAGGGTGTATCAAGACATTGGGGCGGACCTGGCAAAAAAGGCCGAGTTCAACAGAGCAAAATAAGCATTCTACAAAAGTGGGGTGCGATTTGGGATGTTATTCCCTGCCAGACTTTGGGTAACATTCAAGGGAAAGGAACTGTATTTCAACACCCCAGCGGAGGCTAACCAGTTTGTTAAATCGAACAAATTAGGGGAGGAAAATCCGCAACCACAATGAAAGCCGCAGGGGTGGGGAAAGAAGAAAAAAAAGAATCGGAACAAAGAGCAGAGGACAGACAGCAGACAGAGACAATAAGATCATGAACTGTACACATTTGTTTTCTATTTTACGCAGGACTGTGCTGCCTCGTTTTCGGGGAAGGGGAGCGAGGGTGAGATAAGAAGACAGGAGGGCGAGAGAAGGAGTGGAAGGAGGAAGGTAAAGCAAGGCCAGAGCTGGGCCAGTACTGGGAGGGGAGCCACCGTACAAGCGAGGAGGGCCAACACGGGAGGGCAGAAAGAAAGGAGGGCCGCGGCGCGCCTCTCAGGGTGGGGGGACAGGGCAGAAGGAGGGGGAACAACACAGGGGGGGACAAAGGGACAGGGAGGGGGTGGGTCAGGGAAGAGCCCAGAACAAAAAAAATCAAAGAGAAGGTTGAGCAGAGAAGCAGAACGCACACAGGCCTCGGCAGGCATGGAGCAGGGCGAGGAACCAAAATGGCGCCGCAAACAGTCACTCAGGTGGGCATCACGGCGAGGGAGACCCCAGAATGCAGGGGCACATCCACGTGGCATACAATTAGCTGGCGGCCATGTTGGGTGCCCCCTGGACAAAGGGAAACCCCGGAGCGCAGAGGCCCAGCCTCATGGTGAGAGCAGTGACCGTGCCCATTTTGGACAGCCCCCAAACAAAGGGAAACCCCGGAGTGCAGGGGCGCATCCACTAGTTAAGTATGGGTGACCCCATAGGACCGGGGGTCAGAAACCCCCCCCCACCAGGATTGCTTCCTGGAATGTAAAGGGACTCAATGGCCCAGTGAAAAGATCCAGACTCTTCGCCCATCTAAGAAGCCTATAAGCAGACATAATCTACTTACAAGAGACGCACCTGAGGGAGAAGGACTGACTGATGGTAAGGAAGGGCTGGGTGGGACAGACGTACCATTCATGTTCCGGGACAAGGGCGAGGGGGACAGCAATACTAATTAACAAGAGTACGAGGTTTACAGAAACCAAGACAGTTACGGACCCAGGGGGACGGTACGTCATGGTCAGCGATGTCTTGGAAGGGGCACCGGTCGTACTGGTAAATGTGTGCGCTCCCAACTGGGACGACACAGAATTCATAAAGAAGACCATGGTGGAAATCCCCGACATTGACACACACCGACTGATCACGGGAAGCAATTTTAACTGTGTACAGGACCCACTGACCGACCGATCAAACCCCAGGACAGAGGAAAAGACTGGCATGGTTAGGGAACTAGGAGCCTTTATGGAGCAGGTGGGCCGATGGTTCCTGCACCCAAGAGAAAAGGAATTCTCACACTTTTCACATGTGCACAAGGTGTACACCCGTATCATAGAATATAGAACACACAATGCAGAAAGAAGCCATTCGGCCCATCGAGTCTGCACTGACCCATTTAAGCCCTCACTTCCACCCTAGCCCCGTAACCCAATAACCCCTCCTAACCTTTTTGGACACTAAGGGCAATTTAACTTGTTCAATCCACCTAATCTGCACGTCTTTGGACTGTGGGAGGAAACCGGAGCACCCGGAAGAAACCCACGCAGACATGGGAGAACGTGCAGATTCTGCACAGACAGTGACCCAGTGGGGAATCAAACCTGGGACCCTGGCGCTGTGAAGCCACAGTGCTAACCACTGTGCTACCGTACTGCCCTTCTTTGCGTTGGGGAAATCAGTGCTTCCAGGGAACATGGGAGCGGAATACTCCGCGATCATTATCTCCGACCACTCTCCACACTACATGGATGTGAGGTTGGAGACAGACCGTGCCCAGCACCCCACGTGGAGGCTGGACACGGACCTCCTGGCCAACAAGGCCTTCTGCCAAAAAATATCATGGGCCATAGGCGACTACGTTAGTAATAACCAAAACGGGGAGGTCTCACCCTCCACGTTTTGGGAGGCACTGAAGGCCGCGATTAGAGGGGAGATCATAGCCTACAAGGCAAACAGAGAGGGAAGAGAGGGAGGCCAGGCAACAGCTAGTGGACTCCATTCTGGAAGTCGATAGAAAATACTCCGAGGCCCTGACTGTAGGGCTGCTGGCGGAGAGGAAAAAACTGCAAATGGACTTTAACCTGCTATCCACCAGGAAAGCAGATTACCAACACCGCCAGAAACGTGGGACCTTCTATGAACAAGGAGACAAGGCTGGCCGCCTATTGGCTCACCAACTGAAAAAGCAGGCCGCCACGAGGGAAATAGCGCTGGTAATGGATAGCAGAGGCAGATTGATAACAGGACTAAAGAAAGTCAATCAGGTATTTGAGGCCTTCTACCGGGGACTGTACACCTTCGAGCCCCCCAACGGGGATGAAACAGTTCCTAGACAGACTGGAACTACCAGTTGTGGGGGAAGACAGACGGGGGAGATGGAAGCACCAATAGATCTGGGAAAAATCATGGAGAGCATCAGATCCATGCAGGCGGGGAAGGCACCGGACCCAGAAGGTTCCCGGCGGACCTCTACAAATAATTCGCACCAGTCCTGGCCCCACACCTAAGGGAAATGTTTGCGGACTGACTGGCAAGGGGCACTCTGCCCCCCTAGCAAAGGCCACAATTTCACTGATACCTAAAAAAGACAAAGACCCGACAGAATGGAGGTCATATAGACCGATGTCGCTGCTGAATGTGGACGCGAAAGTACTCGCAAAGGTCCTGGCCTAAAGGTTGGAGGGCTGCGGACGGGAGGTGGTCGCAGAGGACCAAATGGGCTTTGTCAAGGGTAGGCAACACACTGCGATCATCAGGCGGCTGCTGAATGTAATAATGACACCCCCCGGCGAGAGAACACCAGAGGTGATCATCTCTCTGGACGCAGAAAAGGCCTTCGGCAGAGTGGAATGGAACTACCTCCTCGAGGTACTGGAACGGTTTGGGCTAGGAGCAGTTTCACCGCTCCTGTACAACTCTCCCAAAGCGAGTGTCCGAACTAACACTACCAGCTCTGAATACTTCCAGCTACAAAGAGGAACAAGACAGGGCTGCCCCTTGTCCCCACTCTTGTTCGCGCTTGCGATCGAACCCCTGGCGATAGCCCTGCGGGACGCGAAAAGCTGGAAGGGAATCCGGAGAGGGAACAGAGAGCACAGAGTTTCACTCTATGCAGATGACCTGCTCTTCTATGTCTCAAAGCCACAGGAGGGACTGAAGGCAATACTGCAAATACTGAAAGAGTTTGGAACCTGTTCGGGCTACAAACGTAACCTGGGAAAAAGTGAGGCATTCCCAGTAAACCCAAATGGGGGAGCGGCAGAGATAGAGGGGCTCCCGTTTGGAACGGCCCAGAACTGATTCTGTTACCTGGGGATCCAGATAGACAGAGACTGGACACAGATCCACAAGTGGAATCTGACCAGCCCTGGTGGAGGAAGTAAAAAAGGACCTTCAAAGGTGGGGCTCACTCCCACTCTCCCTGGCGGGGAGAGTGCAGATGATCAAGATGAACGTACTGCCAAGGTTCCTCTTTCTGTTTAGATCCATATCGATCTTCATCCCAAAGGCCTTTTTCCAAAATGTAGACAGCCTAATAATGGCGTTTGTGTGGAGGGTAAGAACCCGAGAATTCCCAAACCGACACGGCAAAGAAGGAAAATCAAAGGGGGATTGGCATTACCAAACCTACAATACTACCACTGGGCAGCAACGGCAGAAAGAGTGAGGGGATGGGTACAAGAACCCAGCACAGACTGGGTACAGATGGAGTAGGCCTCCAGCAAAGGAACAACTCTCCTGGCCCTGGCTACAGCAGCACTCCCATCCTCTTCAGCAAGATGCACAACAAGCCCAGTGGTAGAGGCCACGCTGAGAACGTGGACCCAGCTGAGACAACACTTTGGGCTAACTAAAATGGCCCCCATCTGCAGCATTCACAGATTCCCCCCAGCCATGCTAGACACCACCTTCAAAAGATGGAGGCGGAACATAGCACATTGACGATTGGGGACTTTTACGTAGGGCATAGACTGGCGACACTGGACAAACTGACAAGGAAGTGGAAACTAGCAAAAGGACAGGAATTATTATTAAGGAATTATTATATAAAGGACGGCATTGTTAGACCGTCTACATTTTGGAAAAAGGCCTTTGGGATGAAGATCGATATGGATCTAAACAAGGAAGTGGAAACTAGCAAAAGGACAGGAAATGAGACACATCCAAATAAAACACCTGTTAGGCACAAGCAACAAGAACAGCGGGCTATGTGGGAAAATATACGGACAGTTGCTGGACAGAGCTCGAACATCACTGGACGAGACCAGGTAAAAATGGGAGGACGAACTGGGTACAGGGTGGGGACTCTGGAGCGAAGCACTGAGCAGGGCTAACTCCATCTCCTCCTGCACAAAGCTCAGTCTAATGCAGCTCAAAGTAGTGCACAGAGCGCACCTGACCAGAACCCAAATGAGCAGGTTCTTCCCCGAGGTGGAGGATAAATGTGAACGGTGCCAGAGGGGCCCGGCCAGCCACACCCACATGTTCTGGGCTTGTCCCAAACTTGCTGGATTCTGGACAGCCTTCTCCGAGGCAATGTCCAGGGTTGTGTGGGTGAGGGTGAAGCCATGCCCAATAGTGGCAATTTTCGGGGTATCGGAGCAGCCAGAGTTACACATGGGGAAGGGGGCCAACGCCCTTGCTTTCGCTTCCCTAATCGCACGCCGGAGAATCCTGCTCGGCTGGCGATCAGCTTAACCACTCACAGCTGCAGACTGGCTCGCTGACCTCTCGGAATTTCTCCGCCTATTCAACACAGGCCATAATCCTCTTCAAGCGCCTATCCAACACAGCTCATGATCCTCCTTGTCCTTCTCTTCAAAACAGACCATGATCCTTTTCGACCTCTTATTCAACACAGCCTGATCCTCCTCGACCTCCTTATCAACACATATCCTGGCCCCCTTTGAACTTCTCTTGAACGCAGATGCTGATCCTCTTCAACCTTCCATTAGAAAAAGTAGCCTGATGCTCCTCGACCTTCCTCTTCAATACAGACCCTTATTTTCGTCAAGCTTCTCTTTAACACAGGCCATGATCCTCCTCGACCTCCCTTTCAATAGCGACCCTGGTCCTCCTTGAACTCCGCTTCAACAGAGACCCTGGTCCTCCTCGACCTCCCCTTCAACAGAGACCCAGGTCCTCCTTGAACTCCGCTTCAACAGAGACTCTGGACCTCCATGAACTCCGCTTCAACAGAGACTCTGGTCCTCCTCGAACTCCTCTTCAACAGAGAACCTGATCCTGCTTGACTTCTTCTTCAACACAGGACCTGTTCCTCCTTGAACTCCTCTTCAACTCAGGCCTGGATCCTCCTCGACCTCCCTCTTCAAAACAGATCCTGATCCTCCACAACTTTCTTTCAACATAGACTCTGATCCTCCTCAAGCGTCTTTTCAACACAGACCCTGATCCTCCTCCACCGTCGATTCAACACTAACCCTGCTCCTCCTCGATCTCGTCTTCAACGCAGACCCTGATCCTTCTCAGCATCCTCTTCAACACTGGCCCCGAGCCTCCTCGAACTTCTCTCTAAAAGGGATCACGTGCCTCCTCACTTTCTCTTCAAAACAGACCCTGACCCTGTTCAACCCTCTCTTCAACAGAGGCCTGAACCTCCTCGACCTCCTCTTCAACGGAGACCCTGATCCACCTCAACCTTCTCTTCAACAACAGCCCCGAGGCTCCTCAAGCTACTATTCAACACAAGCCCTGACCCTCCTCGACCTTCTGTTCTGCACAGACCCTGATCCTCCACAATACTTCTTCAACACGGAGCCTGAACCTCCTAAACCATCTCGTGAACACCAGCCCTGATCCTGTTCAAGCTTATCTTCAACACGATCCCTCATCCTCCTCGATCTCCTCTTCAGCACAGACCCTGATCTTTCTTGACCTCCCCATCCAACACTGTCCATGATTCGCCTTGACCATCTCTTCAACCCAATGATCCTTCTCGACCTCCTCTTCAACAAAGCCTGATCCTCCTCAAACCCCTTGTCAACCCATGCTGTGATCCTCTTGAACTTCTGTTGAATGCAGATGCAGATCCACTTTGACCTTCTCATCGAAAAAGTAGATTAATCCTCCTCCAACTTCCTCTTTAATGCAGCCCCTGATCTTCCTCAATTTTCTCTTCACATGGACCCAGATCCTCCTCCTGCTTCTCCTCAACCCAGGCTCTGACCTTCCTCGACCTCCTCGTAAACACAGGCCCCAATCCCCCATGACCTCCCCTTCAACAGAGACCCTGATACATCTCGACCTGCTCTTCAACACAGACCCTGGCCCTCCTTAACCTCCTCTTCAATTCATGCACTGATCTTCTTCGAACTTCTCTAGAAGGCAGATGCTGATCCTCTTCGACCTTTGCTTCGAAACAGTAGCATGATCCTCCTCGATCTTCCTCATCAATAGACCCTGATCCTCAATTTTCTCTTCAACACAGATCCTGATCCTCCTCAACCATCTCTTCAACACAGATCTTGATTCTCCTCAAAGTTCTCAACACTGACCTTGACCCTCCACGACCGCCTCTTCAACACAAACCATGATCCTCCCGAAATCCTCTTCGATACTGACCCTGCTCCTCCTCAATCTTCTCCTCAACGTGGACCCTGATCCTTCTCAAAATCCTCCTCAACATAGGCCCTTACCCTCTTCTACCTTCTCTTCAACACAAACGCTGAACCTCCTTGACCTCCTCTTCAACACAGGCCCTTATCAAATTCAACCATCTTTACAACACAGATCCTGATCTTCTTTGACCTCCTCTTCAACACAAGCACTAATCGTACTCGGAAGTTTCTTCAACACTGACCATAATCCTTCAAGACCTCTTCAGCAAAACAGGCCTTGATCCTCTATGACCTTCTCTTCAACACAGAACCTGATCCTCGTTGAATCCTTTTCAACACATGCCCTGATCCTCTTCGAACTTCCCTTGAACGCAGATGCTAATCCTCTTCAACCTTCTCTTCGAAACAGTAGTCGGATCCTCCCTTTCAACACAGACTCTGATCCCTCTCGAACCCCCACACACATCTCCTCCTCTGCTAACAGTCCTACATCTAACCTCCAGTGTGGGCTCTGGCCCCCCCTCCTTACTCACCCGTTAAGTCCACCCAATACTATCGCCGATCTATCTAAGTGTCTATTCAACACAGGCCCTGATCTTCCTCGGCCTACTCTTCAAAACAGACCATGATCCTTGTTGACCTCCTCTTCAACACAGCCGGATCCTCCGCGACCTCCTTGTCAACACATATCCTGAACCCCTTCAAACATCTCTTGAACGCAGATGCTGATCTTCTTCTAACCCTCCTTGACCTTCATCTTCAACACAGGCTCTAATCTTCCTCGACCTCCACTTCAAGAGACCCTGGCCTCTCTCGAACTCCATTTAAACAGAGAACCTGATCCTGCTTGACATCTTCTTTAATACAGGCCCTGATCTTCCACAACCTCCTCTTCAACACAGACACAGATCCTTCTCATTTTTCTCTTCCAACACAGACGTGGATCCTCCTCAAGCTTCTTTTCAACACATACTCTGATCCTCCTCGGCCATCTCTTCATCACAGGCCCTGATTCGCTTCGGCCATCTCTTCAACACTGACCCTGCTCCTCCTCAATTTCGGCTTCACCGCAGACCCCGATGCTCCTCGACATCCTCTTCAACACCAGACCTGAGCCTCCTTGAACTTCTCTGCAAAAGGGATCCCATCCCTCCTCACTTTCTCTTCAAAACAGACCATGATCCTCTTCGACCCCTTCTTCAGCACAGAGCCCAATCCTCCTCGACCTCATTTTCAACACCAGCCCTGAACCTCCTGAACCTTCTAATCAAAACAGACCCTGATGCTCCTCGACCTTCACTTCAACACAGGCTTTGATCTTCCTTTACTTGCTTTTCAATACAGGCCCTGATCCTCTTCATCCTTCTTCTTCAAAACAGACCCTCATCCTCCTCAATTTACTCTTCAACACAGACCCTGACCGTGTCAAGATTCTATTCAACATAGGCTCTTATCCTCCTCAACCGTCTCGTCAACACAGACCCAGATCCTCCTGACCTCCTCTTCAACAAAGGCCTTGATCCTCCTCAACCTTCCTCTTCAAAACAGATCCAAAGGTTTCTCTACAACACAGGCGATGATCATCCTCGCTGTCCTCTTTAACACAGACTGTGGTCCTCCCAAACCTCGTGTTCTACACAGCGACTGATCCTTATTTTTAAAAAAATTTTAGAGTACCCAATTCATTTTTTCCAATTAAGGGCCTAAAATTTAGCGTGGCCAATCCGCCTAGCTTGCACATTTTTGGGTAGTTGGGGCGAAACCCACGCAAACACGGGGCGAATGTGCAAACTCCACACGGACAATGACCCAGAGCCGGGATCGAACCTGGGACCTCAGCGCCGTGAGGCCACAGTGCTAACCCACTGTGCCACCATGCTGCCCTCACTGACCCTTCTTGACCATTTCTTCAACACGTGATCCAGCTCGACAACCTCTTCAATAAAGACCCTGATCCTCTTCAGCCTTCTCTACAAACCTGACAATGATCCTCCTCGACTTCCCCTTCAACGGAAACCCTGAGCCTCCTCAATCTTCACTTCAACACAGGCCCTGATCCTATTTGACCTCCTCTTCAATACAGGCCCTGACCCTCCTTGACCTTCCTCTTCAAAACAATCGCTACTCCTCCTCAATTTTCTCTTCAACGCAGACCCTTATCTTCCTCAGGATTCTCTTTAACACAGGCCCTATCCTCCTCAACCATCTCTTCAACACAGACCTTGATTTTCCTTGACCTCCTCCTCAACATAGGCCCTGATCCTCCTCGACCTTCCTCATCAAAAGACCCTGATCCTCCTCAAGCTTCTCTTCAACAGACCATGATCATCCTTGATGTCTTCTTCAACACAGACCCTGATCTTCTTCAACATCCTCTTCAACATAGAGACAGCTCCTCCTCGATATCCTCAACAGTGATCCTGCTCCTCCCCAACCTTGTGTTCAACACAGGCCCTGATCCTCCTTGACCTCCCTCTTCGAAACATCCTGATCCTCCTCAACTTTCTCTTCAATACTGACCCTGCTCCAGGTTGATCTCCTCTTCAGCAATAATGCTGCTCCTCCTCGATCGCCCCTTCAATGCGAACCTTGAACCTTCTTGAAATTCTCTTCAACACAGAACCTGATCTTCCTTGATGTCCTCTTAAACACAGACAATTATCCTTCTTAACATCCTCTTCAACAATAACCTTATCATCCTCAACTTTCCCTGGACACATCCTCGACCTTCATTTCAACACAGACCATGATCCTTCTCAACCTCCTCTTCAACACAGTCCCTGATTCTCCTCAAGCTTCCCTTCAGCACATACTCTGATCCTCCTCGACCTCCTCTTCAACACAGGCCTTGATCCTTCTCGATCTCATCTTCAGCGTAGATCTTGATCCTTCTTGATATCCTATATAACGGTCCTGATCCTCCTCGAACTTCTCTCCAAAAGGGATCCTGTCCATCCTCATTTTCTCTTCAAAACAGACCCTGACCCACCTCCACCCCATCTTCAAACGAGCCTGATCCTCCTCGACCCACTCTTCAACACCAGCCCTGATCTTCCTCAACCTTACTCTTCAAAACAGACCGTGATCTCCCTTGATTTTTCTTCAACACAGACACTGACCCCTCGACTTCTTCTTCAATACAGACCCTGATCCTCCTCAACTTTCTCTTCACCACAGACCCTGATCCTCAAGCTTTCTCTTCAACACAGACCTTGATCCTTCATGACCATCTCTTCAACAGACCATGATCCATCCCGACAACGTCTTCAATAAAGACCCTGATCCTTCCCAACCTTCACTTCAACACAGGCCCTGATCCTCCTTGATTTCCTCTTCAAAACAGACCCTGATCCTCCTCAAGTTTGTCTTCAACACAGACCCTGATCATCCTCGATGTCCTCTTTAACACAGACCATGATCCTCCTTGATCTCCACTTCAACACAGAGCCTGATCCTCCTCAACCTCTTTTTCAACACATGCACTGATCCTCTTCGAATATCTCTTATTTTATTAAAGTTTTTCGATCAAACAAAAATTTCCCATTTTACAACTTTGTAATAATATATACATTGATCGTTTTTTTAAATAAATAATATGCTAACTAACGGCAACTGCCAACAACAAAATAAGAAACAACAGAAATAGTAACTAAAATAGTAACTTCGTAACATCTAATATAAATAACTAATATATAAACACACACATAAAACCCCTGAGGACCCAAATGAGCCCTTCCTCCCCCTCCCCCCTGGGTTGCTGCTGCTACCTTTCCTATTTTCCCTTATCGCTCTGCGAGATAGTCGAGGAACGGTTGCCACCGCCTGGTGATCCCTTGAGCCGAACCTCTTAGTGCATACTTTATCCGCTCCAATTTTATGAACCCTGCCATGTCATTGATCCAGGCCTCCACACCCGGGGGCTTAGCTTCTTTCCACATACGTAGAATCCTTCGCCGGGCTACTAGGGACGCAAAGGCCAAAACATCGGCCTCTCTCGCCTCCTGCACTCCCGGCTCATCTGCAACCCCAAATATAGCCAACCCCCAGCCTGGTTCGACCCGGACCCCCACCACCTTTGAAATCACTTTTGCCACACCCACCCAGAACCCATGCAATGCCGGACATGACCAAAACATGTGGGTGTGGTTCGCCGGGCTTCCCGCGCATCTCCCGCACCTATCCTCCACTCCAAAAAATCTACTCAGCCTTGCTCCAGTCATATGTGCCCTGTGTAGAACCTTGAATTGTATCAGGCTGAGCCTGGCACACGAGGACGAAGAGTTTACCCTACTTAGGGCATCTGCCCACAGCCCCTCCTCAATCTCTTCCCCCAGCTCCTCCTCCCATTTTCCCTTCAGCTCCTCTACCATCGTCTCCCCCTCGTCTCTCATTTCCCTATATATATTTGACACCCTACCATCACCCACCCATGCCCCCGAAATCACTCTGTCCTGGATCTCTTGCGCCGGGAGCTGCGGAAATTCCCTCACCTGTTGCCTCACAAATGCCCTCACTTGCATATAGCGAAATGCATTCCCAGGTGGCAACCCATATTTTTCTGTCAGTGCTCCCAGACTCACGAACGTCCCGTCTAAGAACAAGTCCTTCAATTTCGCAATTCCTGCTCGCTGCCAAGATTTAAATCCCCCATCTATCCTTCCCGGGACGAACCTATGGTTGCTCCTTATCGGGGACCACACTGAGGCACCTGTCACTCCCTTATGTCGTCTCCACTGCCCCCAAATTTTCAGAGTTGCCACCACCACTGGGTTTGTGGTGTATTTTTTCGGGGAGAACGGTAACGGCGCCGTCGCCAGTGCTTTTAGACTACTTCCCCTACAGGACGCCATCTCCAGTCTTTTCCACGCCGCTCCTTCCCCTTCCCTCATCCACTTACATATCATTGACACGTTGGCGGCCCAATAATAATCACTTAGACTCGGCAGTGCCAGTCCCCCTCTGTCCCTACTGCGCTGCAGGAACCCCCTCTTTACTCTTGGGGTCTTTCCAGCCCACACAAAGCTCATAATACACTTGTCCACCTTCTTAAAAAAGGCCTTTGTAATCAGTACAGGGAGGCACTGGAACACAAAAAGAAACCTCGGAAGGACCACCATTTTAACCGCCTGCACCCTGCCCGCCAATGACAGGGGCGCCATGTCCCACCTCCTAAAGTCCTCTTCCATCTGCTCTACCAGTCGTGCCAAGTTAAGCTTATGCAAGGTTCCCCAGTTCCTGGCCACCTGGATCCCTAAATACCGGAAATCCCTTGTTACCCTCCTCAACGGTAAATCGTCTATTCCCCTGCCCTGTTCCTCGGGGTGCATCACAAACAATTCACTCTTCCCCATATTCAATTTATATCCTGAAAATTCTCCAAACTCCCTGAGTGTCTGCATTATCTCAGGCATCCCCTCCACTGGGTCCGCGACATACAACAACAAATCATCCGCGTATAATGATACCCAATGCTCTTCTCCTCCTCTAAGTACCCCCCTCCACTTCCTAGAGCCCCTCAGCGCTATGGCCAGTGGCTCAATTGCCAACGCAAACAGTAACGGGGACAGGGGACATCCCTGTCTTGTACCCCTATATAGTGGTCAGATCGTTGCCTATTTGTAATCACACTTGCCACAGGGGCCCTGTACAGGAACTGAACCCATCTAATGAACCCCTCTCCAAATCCAAATCTCCTCAGTACTTCCCACAGGTAGTCCCACTCCACTCTATCAAATGCTTTCTCTGCATCCATCGCCACCACTATCTCCACCTCCCCCTCCGGTGGGGGCATCATCATCACCCCCAGCAGCCTCCGTATATTAGCATTCAATTGCCTCCCTTTAACAAACCCCGTTTGATCATCATGCACCACCCCAGGGACATAGTCCTCTATCCTCGTCGCCATCACCTTGGCCAAAAGCTTGGCATCTACGTTCAAGAGGGAAATAGGCCTGTATGACCCGCACTGCAGCGGGTCTTTGTCCCTTTTCAGGATCAGTGATATCGTCGCCTCTGACATCGTCGGGGGTAGTGTCCCCCTTTCCCTAGCCTCATTAAAGGTTCTCGTCAGAAGTGGGGCCAGCAGGTCCATGTATTTCCTATAGAACTCCACCGGGAACCCATCGGTCCCGGGGCCTTCCCTGCCTGCATGTTCCCAATTCCTTTTACCACCTCCTCCACCTCAATCTGCGCTCCCAGTCCTGTCATCTCCTGTTCCTCAACCTTCGGGAACTCCAGCTGGTCTAGGAAACGCATCATTCCCTCTTTCCCTTCCAGGGGTTGAGCCTTATATAGCCTCTCGTAAAATACCTTAAACACCCCGTTCACCCGCTCCGCTCCCCGTTCCATCTTTCCCTCCTCATCTCTAACCCCTCCGATCTCTCTCGCCGCCCCCCTCTTCCTAAGTTGTTGGGCCAGCAGCCGGCTCGCCTTCTCTCCATATTCATACTGCACTCCCTGTGCCTTCCTCCATTGTGCCTCCGCCTTACCCGTGGTCAACAAGTCAAAGTCCGTGTGCAAGCTCCGTCTTTCCCTGTATAGCCCTTCATCTGGAGCCTCCGCATATTGCCTATCCACCCTCAAAATCTCCCTCAACAATCTCTCCCTTTCTTTACCCTCTTGTTTCCCCTTATGGGCCCTTATGGAGATCAGCTCCCCTCTAACCACCGCCTTCAGCGCCTCCCAGACCACTCCCACCTGGACCTCTCCGTCATCATTGATCTCTAGGTACCTTTCAATACATCCCCTCACACTTCCGGGTGCAGCTATGCAGAGCTAGGTCGCATATTCGGCAGCTCCCGTTTGGAACGGACTTTTGGGCTCTTTTACAGGGCCCCCACAGCATTTGTTTGACATTTCCCGGTGTGGGAAGAAGACTGCAGCATTCCCCTGACAGTGTCCCCCAGGAATGTTGTGTCTTTTGGCTGCCAGACCCGGCAGAAACAGTGAAGGATTTGGCTTGATCTGCAGCAATAGACAGAGGCCTCTTCCAGCATGCAGGCAGGGGAAGGGCAAGCTTAAAGCTGCAATGTGACTTGACTCTATCAAAGGTGAATTCTAGCAGCAGAGGGAACAACTGTGAAAGGATCTACCAAGGCCATTGAAGAGGCGGGGACGAGGCTTCTGGTGGCGGCCATGGAGGAGTAGGTCACGCCTTCGGCAGCTCCCATCTGGAACCGACTCTCAGACCTTTTTCAGGAGTTTCCATAGACTTTTTGGGGCAGACTGGTGAAGCAAACACTGCCAACTTCTATGAAACGGACCCGAAGTGTAACGGCCAAAGGAGCGGCACTGGAGCAACGGGAGAAGCGAGGGAAAGAAAACAAAATGGCGGCGGCCAGGGACAAAGGGGAGCTGCAGGAGTTCATCAAGCGCTGCTTCGAGGAGCAGCGCGAGGAGATGCGCAAAGAGATGTTAGCGCCTATGCTTTCGGCAATTGAAGGACTTGGGATCACGCAGAAGGCCCACGAAGCTAAGATCCAGGAGGTACAGAAAAGAGTCAGTCAGAACGAGGATGAGCTCGTGGGCCTGGCGGTGAGAGTGGAGCAGAACGAGGCGCTACACAAGAGGTGGCGGGAAGACTCGAAGACCTGGAGAACAGGTCGAGGAGAAAGAATCTGCGAATCTTGGGTCTCCCTGAGGGAGTGGAGGGGGCTGATGCTGGGGCATACGCGAGCACGATGTTCGAGACGATGATGGGCACGAAGGCCCCTTCGAGGCCGCTGGAGTTGGACGGGGCACATCGGGTGCTGGCGAAGAAGCCCCAGGCAAATGAGCCGCCAAGGGCGATGGTGGTGAGGTTCCACCGGTTCACGGACAGAGAGTGGGTCCTGAGATGGGCCAAGAAGGAGCGGAGCAGTAAGTGGGACAATGCAGAGATCCGAATATACCTGGACTGGAGCACGGAGGTTGCAAAATGGAGAGCAGGTTTCAACCGGGCCAAAGCGGCGTTGTACCGGAAAGAAGTGAAATTCGGAATGCTGCAGCCAGCGCGACTGTGGGTCACATAAAAGGGCCAACACTATTACTTTGAAACGCCTGAGGAGGCGTGGACCTTTGTACAAGCCGAAAAGTTGGACTCTAACTGAGGGTTTGTGACGGTGGGGGGGATGTTTTGGGGTTTGATGTGTGATGGTTGTTGTATATAGGGGGTCAATTACGCGCAGGAAATGTTACATGGGCTGGGGGAGAGAGACAAGGCCGCGACAGGAGCTGCGCCAGAGGGGGCGGAGCGGGCTTTGGAAAGCACGGGGTTTTTTCCCGCGTGCGGGAAGAAAGGCGGGAAGGGGAACGAAGGAATGCATATGGATTGGGAGACTCCCACGCGGGGAGGTCAATGGGACGGCGGGGGAAGCCGGGGTCAGCAGGCGTCAGCTGACTTATGGGAGTGACATGGGGGGAGCAAAAAAGCTAGACAGGAGTCTAGCGGGGGGGAGGGGAGGGGGGAAAGGGGGGGGGAAAAGGGTTGCTGCTGCACTGGCCGAAAGGGAATGGGACACAGAAGAGGTGGTCGGGACGGTGGTCCCCCCTCTGGGGGACTGGAGGGTGAGGGAGGCGTGGACACGGGATTGGCCCAGAAAAGGAGATGGCTAGTCGGCGGGGCGTGGGGGCGGTGAGAGCCCCTCCAATCCGGCTGATAACGTGGAATGTGAGGGGCCTGAATGGGCCGGTGAAGAGGGCTCGAGTGTTCGCGCACTTAAAGGGACTGAAGGCGGACGTGGCCATGCTCCAAGAAACACATCTGAAGGTGGCGGACCAGGTCAGGTTAAGAAAGGGATGGGTAGGACAGGTATTCCACTCGGGACTGGACGCGAAGAATAGAGGGGTGGCAATATTGGTGGGAAAGCGGGTGTCATTTGAGGCCAAGACTATTGTAGCGGACAATGGAGGGCGATATGTAATGGTGAGCGGTAGGCTGCAAGGGACGTGGGTGGTGTTGGTAAACGTATACGCCCCAAACTGGGATGATGCAGGATTCATGAAGCGCATGTTGGGGCGCATTCCAGACCTGGAGATAGGAGGCCTGATAATGGGAGGGGACTTCAATACAGTGTTGGATCCAGCACTGGACCGCTCCAAATCAAGGACTGGAAAGAGGCCGGCGGCGGCCAAGATACTTAGGGGGTTTATGGATCAGATGGGGGGAGTGGACCCATGGCGGTTTGCAAGGTCGCAGGCCAGGGAATTTTCTTTCTTCTCCCATGTACACAAAGCCTACTCCCGGATAGATTTCTTTGTTCTGGGTAGGGCGCTCATCCCGAGGGTGGAGGGGACGGAGTATTCGGCTATAGCCGTTTCGGACCATGCCCCGCACTGGGTGGAACTGGAGCTGGGGGAGGAGAGGGACCAACGCCCGTTGTGGCGGCTGGATGTGGGACTGCTGGCGGATGAGGTGGTGTGTGGGAAGGTGAGGGGGTGTATCAAAAGGTACTTGGAGGCCAACGACAACGGGGAGGTGCGGGTGGGGGTGGTATGGGAGGCGTTGAAGGCGGTGATCAGGGGAGAGCTAATTTCCATTAGGGCTCATAGGGAGAAGACAGAGGGTATGGAAAGGGAGAGGTTAGTGGGGGGGATTTTGAGAGTGGACAGGAGATACGCAGAGGCCCCGGAGGAAAGATTACTTGGGGAAAGACGACGGCTCCAGACGGAGTTTGACCTGTTGACCACAGGGAAGGCGGAGGCACAGTGAAGGAAAGCGCAGGGGGCGACCTACGAGTGAGGGAAATTTGTTGAGTGTATTCAGGAGGAATTTCTCATTTAGTATGTGGATGGACCGACTAGAGAGGGGGCAAAACTTGACCTCGTCTTGGGAAATAAGGAAGGGCAAGTGACAGAAGTGCTAGTGAGGGATCACTTTGGGACAAGTGACCATAACTCCATTAGTTTTAAGATAGCTATGGAGAATGATAGGTCTGGCCCAAGAGTTAAAATTCTTAATTGGGGCAAGGCCAATTTTGATGGTATCAGACAGGAACTTGCAGAGGTAGATTGGGGGAGACTGTTGGCAGGCAAAGGGACGGCTGGTAAATGGGAGGCTTTTAAAAATGTGTTAACCAGGGTGCAGGGTAAGCACATTCCCTTTAGAGTGAAGGGCAAGGCTGGTAGAAGTAGGGAACCCTGGATGACTCGAGATATTGAGACTCTGGTCAAAAAGAAGAAGGAGGCATATGACGTACATAAGCAACTGGGATCAAGTGGATCCCTTGAAGAGTATAGAGATTGTCGAAATAGAGTTAAGAGGGAAATCAGGAGGGAAAAAAGGGGACATGAAATTGCTTTGGCAAATAATGCAAGGGAGAATCCAAAGAGATTCTACAGATACATAAAGGGGAAAAGAGTAACTAGGGACAGAGTAGGGCCTCTTAAGGATCAACAAGGACATCTATGTGCAGAGCCACAAGAGTTGGGGGAGATCCTGAATGAATATTTCTCATCGGTATTCACGGTGGAGAAAGGCATGGATGTTAGGAAACTAAGGGAAATAAATAGTGATGTCTTGAGAAGTGTGCATATTACAGAGGAGGAGGTGCTGGAAGTCTTAAAGCGCATCAAGGTAGATAAATCCCCGGGACCTGATGAAATGTATCCCACGATGTTGTGGGAGGCTAGGGAGGAAATTGCGGGTCCCCTAACAGAGATATTTGAATCATCGGCAGCCACAGGTGAGGTGCCTGAAGATTGGAGAGTGGCGAATGTTGTGCCCTTGTTTAAGAAGGGCAGCAGGGAAAAGCCTGGGAACTACAGACCGGTGAGCCTAACGTCTGTAGTAGGTAAGTTGCTAGAAGGTATTCTGAGAGACAGGATCTACAAGCATTTAGAGAGGCAAGGACTGATTCGGGGCAGTCAGCATGGCTTTGTGCGTGGAAAATCATGTCTCACAAATTTGATTGAGTTTTTTGAGGGGGTGACCAAGAAGGTAGATGAGGGCAGTGCAGTAGACGTTGTCTACATGGACTTTAGCAAAGCCTTTGACAAGGTACCGCATGATAGGTTGTTGCAGAAGGTTAAAGCTCACGGGGTCCAGGGTGAGGTTGCCAATTGGATTCAAAATTGGCTGGACGACAGAAGACAGAGGGTGGTTGTAGAGGGTTGTTTTTCAAACTGGAGGCCTGTGACCAGTGGTGTGCCTCAGGGATCGGTGCTGGGTCCACTGTTATTTGTGATTTCTATTAATGATTTGGATGAGAATTTAGGAGGCATGGTTAGTAAGTTTGCAGATGACACTAAGATTGGTAGCACAGTGGATAGTGAAGAAGGTTATCTAGGATTGCAACGGGATCTTGATCAATTAGGCCAGTGGGCCGATGAATGGCAGATGGAGTTTAATTTAGATAAATGTGAGGTGATGCATTTTGGCAGATCGAATCAGACCAGGACCTACTCAGTTAATGGTATGGCGTTGGGGAGAGTTATAGAACAAAGAGATCTAGGAGTACAGGTTCATAGCTCCTTGAGGGTGGAGTCGCAGGTGGACAGGGTGGTGAAGAAGGCATTCGGCATGCTTGGTTTCATTGGTCAGAACATTGAATACAGGAGTTGGGACGTCTTGTTGAAGTTGTACATGACATTGGTACGGCCACACTTGGAATACTGTGTGCAGTTCTGGTCACCCTATTATAGAAAGGATATTATTAAACTGGAAAGAGTGCAGAAAAGATTTACTAGGATGTTGCCGGGACTTGATGGTTTGAGTTATAAGGAGAGGCTGGATAGACTGGGACTTTTTTCCCTGGAGCGTAGGAGGCTTAGGGGTGATCTTATAGAGGTCTATAAAATAATGAGGGGCATAGATAAGGTAGATAGTCAACATCTTTTCCCAAAGGTAGGGGAGTCTAAAACTAGAGGGCATAGGTTTAAGGTGAGAGGGGAGAGATTCAGAAGGGCCCAGAGGGGCAATTTCTTCACTCATAGGGTAGTGAGTGTCTGGAATGGGCTGCCAGAGGTAGTAGTAGAGGCGGGTACAATTGTGTCTTTTAAAAAGCATTTAGATAGTTACATGGGTAAGATGGGTATAGAGGGTTATGGGCCAAGTGCAGGCAACTGGGACTAGCTTAATGGTAAAAACTGGGCGGCATGGACTGGTTGGGCCGAAGGGCCTGTTTCCATGCTGTAAACTTCTATGATTCTATGATTCTATGATTCGGGACACCCTTTCCTGCAGCGTATGAGGTAGACTACATTGGCCGAGTCGCACGAGTATGTACCGCGTACCTGGTGGGTGGTGTTCTCACGTGTAATGGTGGTATCCATGTCGATGATCTGGCACGTCTTGCAGAGATTGCCATGGCAGGGTTGTGTGGTGTCGTGGGCACTGTTCTGAAGGCTGGGTAGTTTGCTGCAAACAATGGTTTGTTTGAGGTTGCGCGGTTGTTTGAAGGCAAGTAGTTGGGGTGTGGGGATGACCTTGGCAAGATGTTCATCTTCATCGATGACGTGTTGAAGGCTGTGAAGAAGATGTCGTAGTTCCTCCGCTCCGGGAAAGTACTGGACGACGAAGGGTATTCTGTCGGTTGTGTCCCATGTTTGTCTTCTGAGGAGGTCGGTGCGGTTTTTTGCTGTGGCGCGTTGGAACTGTCGATCGATGAGTCGAGCGCCATATCCCGTTCGGGGTCCTCAGGCAGGGCGGGGACCAGTGCCGTTTCTCCACTGCCTGAGCGACCAGCAAGAACGGTACGAATATGTGGTCGTCGTGGGGGCTGCCTCTTACGATTACCTTCGAATCAGAAGAGTAGCTATGATTGGTTGTCTGCCAACAAACTAGTTCCTTCAACAGCCATTGGGCGTCAGAAGGGTAATTCTGCCTGCATCAAGATGTGGCGTGGGGCCATGAAAACTTTAAATTGACAAACAACATTTAACCTTCACAGTAACAAACAAACATACATTACAAACTTGGTGCAGGTTCTATCAGAAAGGACACTGTAACTCTCCATCAGTTCCTTTTTACCATCATTTGGACACCTCATTGCTCAATAGCGAACAGAGTCGCAAAGGGAATCGTTTGGTGGGAGTCAGACTCTATGTCATCATCTTCTCCCGGCTGCCATACTCTTGACTGGAGTAGGTTTGCTAAAGCTGCTTGGGGCGAATTGGGGTCCATCTCATCATTCCGGATGAGCCTGAACGAATTGTCTCGGTGCCAGAATCTTGTGTCGAGGTTGGAATTGCTAGGGTTTAATCCATAATCGTCGGGTGGTGGGTCTGGATCAGGGGCTTTAATGTATGTTATCTCGAAGGGGTCGCTGGAATCATGTTTGGTATCACTGGGAGTGGGGCCTGGTGCAAGGGTGTAATCGTAGCGTGGTGTGCTGGGGCTGTCATCATCGCTTTCGCTGTTGCTCGCTGTCGGTGCTGGTTGAAGGAAGGGAGAGCCGGAGTCGTGGCTCTGGGGGTGGAGTCGAAGTTGTGTCTGAGGATGGGCTGGACAGGTTGGGGAGGGTAGGAATACGTAGTTTGTGGGCGGGATGTGGTGTGCATGGTTGTTCTGCGAGCCATAAGCCTTACGCTGGTTTATTTGGAACCACGCAGACTTGCCATTCGGATAGGTGATCTTAGACACAGAGGGGCTGACTTTATCTGAGATGGAGTACGGTCCGGAAAATTTGAGGGAAAGGAATGAACAGGGGTTGTATAGGGGTAGCATCACTTGCTGCCCTACTACAAACTCGGTGGCGTGTACTGTTTTATCAAAGCAAGCTTTACTTTGTTTCTTGCAGGTTCCAAGCCTGACGGCTGCTGCTAGCTCGGCGGCCTTCACATTCTCAATAACTTGTTGTACTGCTTTCTCATGCGTGAGGGCGGTGACTGCGGGGCTGGCCAAGTACTGTACTGCCCAAAAAACTGCGAGCAGGTGCCTTTCTCAGACAGAAAATCCTTCCTCGACTGGATCTAATACGCGTGAGGCGTATGCCACGGGGCCTAATCGATCATGTTGTTCCTGGAGGCGCACGGCCGAAAGGGTTCGGTTGGTAGTTGCAACCTCAATTGCGTACAGGAAAAGTGGATCTGGGACCTGTAATGCGGGGGCTGTGCTGAGGGCTCTTTTTAAAAGCATCCACGTCATCCGTGTGCTGTGGAAGCCGTTCCCAAGCTGCTTGTTTCTTGAGAAGTTCGGATAGGGATGCTCCCTTTGTGACGAATCCGTCGATATGGTTTCTGCAGTGGCCAACCAGTCCTAGAAAAGACCGGAGGGCTGAGACATTATGGGGCAGAGGTCATTTGACGATCGAGTCGATTCTTTTCTGCTCGATCTCGCGTTTGCCATGTGTGATTACTGAACCTAAGTCAATCACTTTTTCCTGTAAAATCTGGGCCTTCTTGTGGTTTACTTTACAGCCAATTTGTTGTAGGAGTCCTAAAAGTTCAACGGGAAGTGAAATGTGCTTTCCCTTTGTGTCCGTCTGTAGTAGCAGATCATCTACATATTGGACCAGACAATCGGGTCGGGAAAAGTTTGCAAAACCATTTGCCAACTGTCGGTGGAAAATGGAGGGGGAGTTGTGGAAGCCTTGTGGAAGGCACGTCCACGTATACCGCTGTCCCTGGAATGTGAATGTGAATTTATATTGGCAGGCTTTATCCAATGGAATGGATCAAAAACCGTTGCTAATGTCCAAAACCAAAGAAAACTGTAGTCCCTGTTTGAGCATGGTCTTGGGACTCGTGGCTATGAGTGGGGGCTGCTACTGGGGTTACTTTGTTCAGTTCCCGGTAATCAATGGTCAGTCGCCATGATCCATTGGGTTTGCTGACAGGCCACATTGATGCGTTATTTGTGGAGGCTACTGATCGGAGTACGCCTTGATCAAGCAGACTCTGTATTACTTTCGAGATTTCTCCCTCTGCTTCTTGGGGAAAACCGTACTTCTTTTGGGGTCTGGGGTCGGCACCTGTAATATTCACTAAGTCAGCGACTTTGCCACAGTCGTGCTTGTGCTGTGCAAATGCTGCTTTGTGTTGCTGCAGGACTTCCCTAACTTGTTTGTTCTGACTAATGGCTTGAGGGTCAAACCAGAAGTCTCCTACTGCGCTGATCCTATTTTCATACTGTCCAACTGTGAGTGTGGCGGGGGCTTGTGCTGCCTTTGCCATACTCCATACACATTTATTTATCGGATCAAATGAGAGGCTGTGGGAGCTGATGAAGTCAATTCCTAAGATGTGTTCAGCTGTCTGGGGTAAATCGACCAGAACGACGGGGTGTTTTGTTTTAATGTTCCCTATTTAGATTGCTACAGGGGCTGTGTTGTGTCCCTGCTGTAAATGACCTGTAAAACCGCTGAGTGTAATGGTGTCTGTCGTGGGCCACGTGCCTCGCTGAAACATCGTGGAGGAATTGAGCGTGGTGCGGGACCCTCCTGTGACCAAAAGAAATTCTACGGGGTCGCCCCGGACTGTGCCTGCCACTACCGGTCTACCGGACTTGTCCCAAAGGGTGGCGCAGACCCAAGTTGGGGAGTCTGAACACCGTCAGTCAGTGCCGTTCATATCTGCGTTCTCAGAACGGGCGCTAACGCTGTGGATTGGCTTTGCCCTATTCTTATTTAGGGTGCCTGTCTGTTGGTTTCTCTGCTGCTTCTGGGGCGCATTGCATTCTCGTGCATAGTGTCCTAATTGTCCACAGTTGTAACACTCCTGGGATTTGGGTTGCTGTGGGCTGTTCCTGCCCTCATTTACCCATGCGGGGTTCTGGTGCATCCTAACTGGATGCATGTCTGCCTGTTCATCCTCGGTTTTAACAAGTGCGGTTTTGCCTTGGATGGACTGTTCCCAAGTGCGGGACAATCTTTTCAAAACCCATTTCTCATTGTGGGCCTCGTCTGAGGAGTCGTAATTTGCGCAAGCTCTCTGTCCTGCCTCTGTTGCATGAGAGACGAGGTTGCGAGTCCATTTGGCCATATTATCTGGGGACAAATGGGCGCGTGCTAATTCTCCGAACACTGCAGTAAAATGTATCCACAAGCGTCCAGCAAACGCTGTGGGGTGCTCTGTTTTCTTTTGCCTACACTTGTTTAAGCCTTCTATGGGATCTCCTTTGTTATAGCCGATCGTATCTAGGATCGCTGTGTGCATTTCTTGTAGGGTGCCTCCTCCTACATTTTGTGGGTCGGGAAGGACTGCCACGACTGAAGGGTCGAGGCTTAAAACTGTGAGCTTCACTTGCTCCTTTTCATCCAGGCTGTACATGGTCGCCTGCTGTTTTACTCTAGCAAAGAACTGGTGGGGGTCCGATGTGGGTAGGAAGGTGTAACCTTATCACACGCGTCCCGTAATTGGGTGACGGTTAACGGGGTAGTGTATAGGAAATCTGAGTCTCCTTCTGCTGCGGCCTTGCGATGTGTGGTTACAGGGTTCATAGGGGTGTGTTCTGCTTGTGCAGTCGGGGTTTTTTCCTGTGTACATGTCCTATGTACATATCTATGGGCAGTCTCATTTAACTCCTGCCAATCGGGGCCATTTTCCTGGTCTAACTGGGGTCCAAAGTTGCTCTGAAACCCAATTTGAACAGAAAGCAGAGATTGCAATTCTGCAATTTGCTTCCGGCGCTTTGCGTGATCTACCGAGTTCTGCCTTTGTTCCGTTGTGGAAGTGTGGAGTGCTCGTAGGGCTGCTTTTAAGTCGTTGCACTGTTTCTGCAACTGCTCGGCCTGTTTTTCGGTTTCCTGTCTTACCAACACAGCGCGTTGCGTGTCTTGGTAGGCTTTGTCATATTGGGACTGAAAGCTGCTCAAATGGGCGAGACAAGACTGGTGTGCTCGTTTGGCATCCTCCACCTCATTGTCCCTTGCCTCTAACTGCTCTCTCAGTTCCTTGTTCTTTCTCTCATATCCATTCACATCTCCTTCACTACTCTTGTCTCTCTCCTCAATCTCTCTACGGAGCATCCTCACGACCTCCTCTGTGCCTCGCAATTGTGCCAAGCAGGACATGATTGCCATTGGCTTGCGAGCTTTCCCTAAGCTCTTCTTATGGATCTCTGTCAGGTTCTCCCACCAAGTATACCCTATACTCCTGGGACCTGTTTCATCTGTTTCACTCTGTTTGCATTGAGTGCTGAATTTGGTGCATTTCAGTGCTATAATGAGAGTTTGGTGACTGAGGGATATAAAGGCTTCATTTTTATCTAAAGTCCAGTCTTTCTTTTATTTAGTTAATTAACTTAAAAGTTGCTGTTTGGTTTAGAAGAAGGTGAATTTTCAATCAGCTTTAAACAAAGATTCTACTTGTAGGTACTTGCAGCGGGAGCTTGTTAATTAGTTAATTGGATTAGGCCAGTTTTCAGAGGCTAGATTCACAGTATAAAAGCAGACTTTGTTTGCACTGAGTGCTGAATTTGGTGCATTTGAGTGCTATAGTGAGAGTTTGGTGACTGAGGGAGTTAGGTGAGGAGGGAGTAAGGTGCTCCTTTCATTTTGTTTCCTACATTTCCGCAAAGAGCGAGAAGGGGGCCAGGTGTTTACAGAGAGTGCCGCTGACTGGGAGCAGAGTCGGTGGGCGGAGGTCCAGTTGGTCCACAGGGTAGCTATGTTCTGTAAGGTAAGAGGGGATGGAGGCTAGGCTCGTTGCATGCTCCTCCTGTAGGATGTGGGTGGTGAGGGATACCACCGGTGTCCCCGCTGACTATACCTGCGGGAGGTGCATCCAACTCCAGCTCCTCAAAGACCGTGTTAGGGAACTGGAGCTGGATGAACTTCGGATCATCCGGGAGGCAGAGGGGGTGATAGAGAAGAGTTACAGGGAGGTAACCACACCTAAGGTACAGGACAAGAGTAGCTGGGTTACAGTCAGGGAAAAGAAAACAAACAGGCAGACAGTGAAGGGATCCCTCGTGGCCATTCCCCTTCAAAACAAGTATACCGTTTTGGACGTTGTTGGGGGGGATGACCTACCGGGGGAAGGTCCTAGCGGCCAGGTCTCTGGCACTGAGTCTGGCTCTGGGGCTCAGAAGGGAAGGGGGAGAATAGAAAAGCAATAGTAGTAGGAGATTCAATGATTAGGGGAATAGATAGGAGATTCTGTGGTCGCGAGCGAGACTCCCGGAAGGTATGTTGCCTCCCGGGTGCCAGGGCCAGGAATGTCTTGGATCGTGTCTTCACGATCCCTAAGGGGGAGGGGGAGCAGCCAGAAGTCGTGGTGCACGTTGGTACCAACGACATAGGTAGGAAAAGGGGTGTGGAGGTAATAAACGAGTTTAGGGAGTTAGGCTGGAAGTTAAAAGCCAGGCCAGACAGAGTTGTCATCTCTGGTTTGTTGCCGGTGCCACATGATAGCGAGGCTAGGAATAGGGAGAGAGTGCAGTTGAACACGTGGCTGCAGGAATGGTGTAGGAGGGAGGGCTTCAGGTATTTGGATAATTGGAGCGCATTCTGGGGAAGGTGTGACCTGTACAAGCAGGACGGGTTGCATCTGAACCAGAGGGGCACCAATATCCTGGGAGGGAGGTTTTCTAGAACTCTTCGGGAGGGTTTAAACTAATTTGGCAGGGGAATGGGAAGCTGATTTGTAGTCCAGCAACTAAGGTAGCCGATATTCAGGACGCCAAAGCATGTAGTGAGGCAGTGGGGAAGGGAACACTGACAAAGGAGAGTACTTGCAGGCACGGAGATGGGTTGAAGTGTGTATACTTCAATGCAAGAAGCATCAGGAATAAGGTGGGTGAACTTAAGGCATGGATCGGTACTTGGGACTACGTGTGGTAGCCATCACAGAAGCTTGGATAGAAGAGGGGCAGAAATGGTTGTTGGAGGTCCCTGGTTATAGATGTTTCAATAAGATTAGAGAGGGTGGTAAAAGAGGTGGGGGGGGGGGGGTGGCATTGTTAATTAGAGATAGTATAACAGCTGCAGAAAGGCAGTTTGAGGCGTATCTGCCTACTGAGGTAGTATGGGTTGAAGTCAGAAATAGGAAAGGAGCAGTCACCATGTCAGGAGTTTTCTATAGGCCCCCAATAGTAGCAGAGATGTGGAGGAACAGATTGGGAAACAGATTTTGGAAAGGTGCAGAAGTCACAGGGTAGTAGTCATCGGTGACTTCAACTTCCCAAACATTAGAACATAGAACATAGAACGATACAGCGCAGTACAGGCCCTTCGGCCCACGATGTTGCACCGAAACAAAAGCCATCTAACCTACACTATGCCATTATCATCCATATGCTTATCCAATAAACTTTTAAATGCCCTCAATGTTGGCGAGTTCACATTGAGAGGAAACTCTTTAGATCAAATAGTTTGGATGGGGTGGTGTTTGTGCAGTGTGTCCAGAAAGCTTTTCTAACACAGTATGTAGATTGTCCGACCAGAGGGGAGGCCATATTGGATTTGGTACTTGGTAACGAACCAGGGCAAGTGATAGATTTGTTAGTGGGGGAGCATTTTGGAGATAGTGACCACAATTCTGTGACTTTCACTTTAGTAATGGAGAGGGATAGGTGCGTGTAACAGGGCAAGGTTTACAATTGGGGGGAGGGTAAATACGATGTTGTCAGACAAGAATTGAAGTGCATAAGTTGGGAACATAGGCTGTCAGGGAAGGACACAAGTGAAATGTGGAACTTGTTCAAGGAACAGGTACTACGTGTCCTTGATATGTATGTCCCTGTCAGGCAGGGAAGAGATGGTCGAGTGAGGGAACCATGGTTGACAAGAGAGGTTGAATATCTTGTTAAGAGGAAGAAGGAGACTTATGTAAGGCTGAGGAAACAAGGTTCAGACAGGGCGCTGGAGGGATACAAGATAGCCAGGACGGAACTGGAGAAAGGGATTAGGAGAGCTAAGAGAGGGCATGAACAATCTTTGGTGGGTAGGATCAAGGAAAACCCCAAGGCCTTTTACACATGTGAGAAATATGAGAATGACTAGAGAGAGGGTAGGTCCGATCAAGGACAGTAGCGGGAGATTGTGTATTGAGTCTGAAGAGATAGGAGAGGTCTTGAACGAGTACTTTTCTTCTGTATTTACAAATGAGAGGGGCCATATTGTTGGAGAGGACAGTGTGAAATGGACTGGTAAGCTTGAGGAAATACTTGTTAGGGAGGAAGACGTGTTGGGCATTTTGAAAAACTTGAGGATAGACAAGTCCCCCGGGCCTGACGGGATATATCCAAGGATTCTATGGGAAGCAAGAGATGAAATTGCAGAGCCGTTGGCAATGATCTTTTCGTCCTCACTGTCAACAGGGGTGGTACCAGGGGATTGGAGTGGCGAATGTCATGCCCCTGTCAAAAAAGGGAATAGGGATAACCCTGGGAATTACAGGCCAGTTAGTCTTACTTCGGTGGTCGGCAAAGTAATGGAAAGGGTACTGAAGGACAGGATTTCTGAGCATCTGGAAAGACACTGTTTGATTAGGGATAGTCAGCATGGATTTGTGAGGGGTAGGTCTTGCCTTACAAGTCTTATTGAATTCTTTGAGGAGGTGACCAAGCATGTGGATGAAGGTAAAGCAGTGGATGTAGTGTACATGGATTTTAATGAGGCATTTGATAAGGTTCCCCATGATAGGCTTATGCAGCAAGTAAGGAGGCATGGGATAGTGGGAAATTTGGCCAGTTGGATAACGAACTGGCTAACCGATAGAAGTCAGAGAGTGGTGGTGGATGGCAAATATTCAGCCTGGATCCCAGTTACCAGTGGCGTACCGCAGGGATCAGTTCTGGGTCCTCTGCTGTCTGTGATTTTCATTAATGACTTGGATGAAGGAGTTGAAGGGTGGGTCAGTAAATTTGCAGACGATACGAAGATTGGTCGAGTTGTGGATAGTGAGGAAGGCTGTTGTCGGCTGCAAAGTGACATAGATAGGATGCAGAGCTGGGCTGAGAAGTGGCAGATGGAGTTTAACCCTGAAAAGTGTGAGGTTGTCCATTTTGGAAGGACAAATATGAATGCGGAATACAGGGTTAACGGTAGAGTTCTTGGCAATGTGGAGGAGCAGAGAGATCTTGGGGTCTATGTTCATACATCTTTGAAAGTTGCCATTCAAGTGGATAGAGCTGTGAAGAAGGCCTATGGTATGCTAGCGTTCATTAACAGAGGGATTGAATTTAAGAGCCGGGAGGTGATGATGTAGCTGTACAAAACTTTGGTAAGGCCACATTTGGAGTACTGTGTACAGTTCTGGTCACCTCATTTTAGGAAGGATGTGGAAGCTTTGGAAAAGGTGCAAAGGAGATTTACCAGGATGTTGCCTGGAATGGAGAGTAGGTCTTACGAGGAAAGGTTGAGGGTGCTAGGCCTTTTCTCATTAGAACGGAGAAGGATTGATAGAGGTTTATAAGATGATCAGGGGAATAGATAGACAGTCAGAGACTTTTCCCTGGGTGGAACAAACCATTACAAGGGAACATAAATTTAAGGTGAATGGCGGAAGATATAGGGGGGATGTCAGAGGTAGATTCTTTACCCAGAGAGTAGTGGAGGCATGGAATGCACTGCCTGTGGAAGTAGTTGAGTCGGAAACATTGGGGACCTTCAAGCAGCTAATGGATAGGTACGTGGATTAAGGTAGAATGCTATAGTGTAGATTAGTTTGTTCTTAAGGGCAGCATGGTAGCATTGTGGATAGCACAATTGCTTCACAGCTCCAGGGTCCCAGGTTCGATTCCGGCTTGGGTCACTGTCTGTGCGGAGTCTGCACATCCTCCCCGTGTGTGCGTGGGTTTCCTCCAGGTGCTCCGGTTTCCTCCCACAGTCCAAAGATGTGCAGGTTAGGTGGATTGGCCATGATAAATTGTCCTTAGTGTCCAAAATTGCCCTTGGTGTTGGGTGGGGTTACTGGGTTATGGGGATAGGGTGGAGGTGTTGACCTTGGCTAGTGTGCTCTTTCCAAGAGCCGGTGCAGACTCGATGGGCTGAATGGCCTCCTTCTGCACTGTAAATTCTATGATAATCTATGATTAATCTAGGACAAAGGTTCGGCACAACATCGTGGGCCGAAGGGCCTGTTCTGTGCTGTATTTTTCTATGTTCTATCATTGGCGCAGAATTCACTCCAAAGGGGCCATCCATTCCCTTTGAGATATTTTCTGATCTCTTCTTCCCATACGGGACACTGTCCTACTCCACTGGTCGCTGCGACCTCGAATTCCTGGGGGTTCATAAGGCGTTCCATTGTCTTCATTGCCATTTTTCTCTATCTCTGTGATCTGTACCGAATTTGGAACAGGGGGTGATAAAGTGGTGATGTAAACACGGTACGGCTTACGCTAATTTCCGGCCTACAAAACTCCTGACAGTTTTACGCAACAAAATCTCTCAGGTTTACCTTATATCCCTGTTAGTACGCATGCATTAACACACTTCCGAATCTTGGAGGTCTGATCAGTATCGTTCTTACACTTGTGGTTTTTCTGTTTCCAATTAGATTCCAATTCAAATTTGGGTTCTCTCGGAGTGACTAGGCCACTTCTAGGACGAGTCCCACCAGAGTCGCCAGTAAATGTTGCTCTCTCTGGTTGTTTCTAAATATGCCGGTCTATATGGTCGCCTTCCTTAATTCTAATTACGTTTGCTTTAGAGTTGCCAGGTATCTTTCGATACCGCCACAAGGTTCAAACCCGAATACTGATCAAATATTCGGTACACCAGTTAGTTAGTTCAATGTCAATACTATTTATTTACATACACCGCAATGTCTACTCATGCACGAAATACTACAGGCTAAACTATCACTACTGCTAAATCCTATACTCAGCTTCGGGCGCCCACTCAGTCAGAGGAACAATGGCCGTTGTTCGGTTCTGAGGCTGCTGGGATCGAAGTGGTAGAGGGGAACAGCGAAGGTCGTCCGTCTGGTAGCGAGCTTTGACCTTGGACTTACTTGCTTCTTTGTAGCAGGTGGAAGGGTCTCGCCGCTGTCAAAGCCGATTCCAAGAGAGCGATTCTCTCTTGGGGCCTTCTTCTTATACCCAAATGGGGTTTCGCACGCTTTTGGGCGGGCCTTGAACTTGGCCCCAATTAATTGGGCCATTTCTTGATCATTCGCATTGATCCTGACCAATAAAGGGGTGGGTGCCCTGATGGCTGGGCGTGTCGGTGGCCGTTGGCCTGCGTTGTTTTCTCCTTTCAGTTTGGGGAACTGGGGTTCTGGGTCTGGGGCCAGATCGGTTACTTAAGTATCTCCCTTTGTTCCCGGAGATGGACCATCCATATGCTAATGGGCCTACAGTTTCAGTCTCGTCTGGGAGCTGTTTCTCCAATATGCAGACAGGCTCTGTGCCTGCCTGCTTTCTTAACATTGTCCATTTTTCCCTGCAATCCTTGCAAATGTCCATTTTATATTCTGGAAGTGGCCATCCCAGATGGCTACAGTTTTCATTTGTGAAGACAGAGCCAAAGTCTGTGTTTAGTTCCTCAGCCATTTCTTTGTCCCCTATTATACATTCCCCTGTTTCTGACTGTAAGGGACCTACATTTGTCTTCACCAATCTTTTTCTCTTCACATACCTATATCAACTTTTACAGTCAGTTTTTATGTTCCCTGCAAGCTTACTCTCATTCTCTATGTTTCCCTTTTTAATCAATCCTTTGGTCCTTCTTTGCTGAATTATAAACTGTTGCTAATCCTCAGACCCGTTGTTTTTCTTGGCCAATTTGTATGCGTCTTCCTTGGATCAAATACCATCTCTAATTTCTCTTGTAAACCATGGGTTGACCAACTTTCCCGTTTTACTTTTGTGCCAGACATGAATAAACAATTGTTGCAGTTCCACCATGCGCTCCTTAAATAACAGTAAGAAACTATCTATATTTATCTTAAAAACATTTAATGAAGGAGCTTCAACTGCTTCACTGGGCAAGGAATTTCAGATTCACAACCCTTTGGGTGAAGAAGTTCCTCCTAAACTCAGTCCTAAATCTACTTCCCTTTATTTTGCGGCTATGCCTCCTAGTTCTGATTACACCTGCCAGTGGAAACAACCTGCCCGCATCTATCCTATCTATTCCCTTCATAATTTTATGTTTCTATAAGATCCCCCCCCCCCCCCCCCGCCCCGCCACATCCTTCTAAATTCCAACGAGTAGTCCCAGTCTACTCAATCTCTCTTCATAATGTTTGCCATTGTCTATCCACTGTCATCCCTTTAAGTAATATTCCCCAATTCATCAAAGCCAATTCACACCTCATTTCATCGTAGTCTCCTTTGCTAACATTCAGGATCGTAGTCTCAGAATCAACTGAGTAGCATTGTGGATAGCACAATTGCTTCACAGCTCCAGGGTCCCAGGTTCGATTCCGGCTTGGGTCACTGTGCGGAGTTTGCACATCCTCCCCGTGTGTGCGTGGGTTTCCTCCGGGTGCTCCGGTTTACTCCCACAGTCCAAAGATGTGCAGGTTAGGTGGCTTGGCCATGATAAATTGCCCTTAGTGTTCAAAATTGCCCTTAGTGTTGGGTGGGGTTACTGGGTTATGGGGATCGGGTGGAGGTGTTGACCTTGGGTAGGGTGCTCTTTCCAAGAGCCGATGCAGTCTCGATGGGCCGAATGGCCTCCTTCTGCACTGTAAATTCTATGTTAATCTAAACTACTTGACTCTCCATTTTGGTGAAAACTGCTATATTATGGTTGTTTATCCCCGAGGATGCACAACTAGATTACCAATGATTCCATTGTCATTACACAGTACCCAGTCTAGGGTGGCCTGTGCTCTAGTTGGCTCAACATATTGGTCCAGAAAACCATCCCATATACATTCTAGGAATTCCTCCTCTACGGTATTGTGGATAATTTGACTTGCCCAATCTATATGCAGATTAAACTCACCCATAATTACAGATATTTCTTTATCGCATGGATCTCTAATTTCCTGTTTATTGCCATAACCAACAAAACAACTGCAGTTTGGAGGCCTATATATGACACCCACTAACATTGTTTGCCTCTTGGTGTTTCAATGTGCCAAGAAGAGCACCAAATGTACCTGAAAATGAGGTGGCAAGCAGGCAAGGCTCAGTACATGTTAAACAGTGGAAAGTGCACGTGACAGAGTGCTAAGCTTACCCACAACAAACAGATCAGATTAAATCCCAGTAGTGCTGTCTCATTCACAACTCCTCAGATAATGAGGCACCATGCAGCAAGACCTGGACAACATCTAGTTATGGGAGGATGAATAACAAGTATCATTCTTCTGATGCAAGTATCAGGCTGTGACCATTTCCAACAAGAGAGAGAATGACCATCACTTCTTGGAAACTCAATGGCATTCCCACCCCAGCAATATACTGGAAATTCACCATTGATGAGAAACTCAACTCAACTAGCCACAATAATACTGTGGTACAAGAATAGATCAGAGGCTGCCAATACCGCAGTGAGCACTTCACCTCCTGACTCCCCATAACCCTGCCCACCATCTACAAGTTACAAATTAGGAGTGTGATTGAATTCTATCCACGTGCCTAGATAAGTGTAGCACCAACGACACTCAAGATGCTCGACAGCATCCAGGATGAACCAGCCTGCTTGATCAGCACCCAATCCACCATTTTAAATACCCTCTCGGTATATCAGTGGAGTAATTTGGCTGCAGTGTTTACCATCCAGGATGAACTGCAGTAAAGTCCCCAAGCTAAAACAATGCAGTCTGCTCCCAGATTCACGCTCTCAACTCTGGGATCTAAAAATCATGATAAGTCACCCCCTTCAATTACACCTGTTAAATACCCTGTGGTGAAGGCTCGTCGATCCTGGAGATTTATCCATTTTCAATTTCATTTGTCCCAGCACTTATTTTTAACATATTCAAATATTTGAGTTTTCATTCCAAGGTATTTTACCCACTGATAAACACCACTGATCATACACTGCGTGTATTACAGTACTGCCATTGTACTCCAGTCATTACAGTAAATCCCGGCCTGCTGGCTCCACCCAGCAGGTTCTGTATAAAAATATACGCTCTCCTGCGCTGCCCCCAATCTGGTCCCAGCTGCAGGAGACTTAACATCGAGCACAATAAAACCTCAATTGTTCACCATTCGTCTCGTAGTCATTGATGGTACATCAATTTATTGTGCTAGAATTTGAAGATGAACGTCTTACTCAAGCCGGATCGCCTGGAGCTGAACCCTCATGAAGCCGACGCCATAGCCACTTTCGAGCACTGGCTAGCCTGCTTTGAAGGATATCTCGGAGCATCCACAGAAGTCATCTCAGACCCACAGAAGCTCCAAATACTCTACACACGGGTGAGCCCACAAATTTTCCTCCTCATTCGGAACGCTCCCACTTACACGGAAGTGATGGAACTGCTGAAAGGACAGTACATCAAGACTGTTAATCAGGTATTCGCCAGGCAGCTCCTGGCCACGAGACGGCAACTCCCGGGGGAGTCCCAGGACGATTTCTTGCGTGCTTTGCGGATACTTGGCAGAAACTGTAATTGCCAGGCGGTGTCAGCAGTCCAACACCCAGAACTGCTGATCAGAGACGCCTATGTCACGATTAAGTCCAATTATGTCCGCCAGCGATTATTAGCGGGGGGTACACTCGGCCTTACAGAGACTGTACAGCTCGCTAACTCCTTAGAAGTGGCCACCCGCAATCTGGAGTCCTACACCTCCGACCGCGCCGCATCCTTGTGGGCGTCATGGGCCCTACCATCATCCGACCTGGGTGCACCGCAAGCCTGCGCCGCGCGGCAGACAGGTAACTCCGGAGGCCCCAAATGCTACTTTTGTGGCCAGAACAAGCACCTCAGACAACGCTGCCCAGCACGGAGTGCGGCCTGCAACGGGTGTGACAAGAAGGGCCACCTCGTCTCCATTTGTCAGGCCCGATCGGTTGCTGCCGTTTCCAGGCCCAGCATCGCTACACCCCCCACGTGCGATCCAGGGGTGCCGCCATCTTCGCCGCCGCCCGCCATGTTCGGCCCGTGGGTGCCGCCATCTTTAATGGCGTCCGCCATGTGCGCCGCCATCTTAGAACGTACCCCAGGTCCCCTGCTCGCCTGGCCATCCGCTGGCCGCCGATACCAATCGGCCCTCCCACCAACTTCCGCAGCTCGCCTCCATCACTCTCGATCAGTCTCGGCCTCGCAACCTCGCGACCGCTACAACGACCGTACGGGTCAGCGGGCACGAGACAACCTGCCTCTTCGACTCCGGGAGCACGGAGAGTTTCATCCACCCAGCCACGGTAAGGTGCTGTTCCCTCCCGGTTCTCCCCGTCACCCAGAAAATCTCCCTGGCCTCCGGATCCCATTCCGTACAGATCCAGGGGTACTGCGTCGCGACCCTCTCGGTACAGGGCGTAGAGTACAGCAACTTCAGACTCTACGTCCTCCCCCACCTCTGCGCTGCCCTGTTACTGGGTCTCGATTTTCAGTGCCACCTCCAGAGCCTTACTCTGAAGTTCGGCGGACCCCTGCCCCTCCTCACCGTCTGTGGCCTCACGACCCTTAAGGTCGATCCAGCCTCGCTTTTCGCGAACCTCACCCCGGACTGTAAGCCCGTCGCCACGAGGAGCATATGGTACAGTGCACAGGTCAAGACCTTTATCAGGTCGGAGGTCCAACGGCTTCTGTGGGAGGAGGTCATTGAGGCCAGTAACAGCCCCTGGAGAGCTCAATTGGTGGTAGTTAAGACTGGGGAGAAACAACGGATGGTCATCGACTACAGTCAGACGATCAACCGGTACACGCAGCTCGATGCGTACCCCTTCCATGCATATCTGCCATGGTCAATCAGATTGCTCAGTATCAAGTCTTCTCCACCGTTGACTTGAAATCTGCATACCACCAGCTCCCCATCCACCCGGAGGACCACCAATGCACTGCATTTGAAGCAGATGGCCGCCTCTGCCATTTCCTTAGGGTTCCCTTCAGCGTCACCAATGGGGTCTTGGTCTTCCAGCGAGAGATGGACCGAATGGTTGACCAGTATGGATTGTGGGCCACGTTCCCGTATCTGGATAACGTCACCATCTGCGGCCACGACAAGCAGGACCATGAAGCGAATCTCCAGAAATTCCTCCACACCGCTAAACTCCTCAACCTTACCTATAAGGAGAAATGTGTTTTCCGCACAACCCGCTTTGCCATTCTTGGCTACGTTGTGGAAAATGGAGTCCTAGGGCCCGACCCCGACTGCCCCCTCCTGGAACACCCCTCCCTCACTGTCCCAAGGTTCTGAAACGATGCCTGGGATTCTTCTCATGTTATGCCCAGTGGTCCCTAATTATGCGGACGAGGCCCGCCCACTCATCAAGTCCACCATTTTCCCCCTGACGGCTGAGGCCCACCGGGCCTTCAACCACATCAAGGCAGACATCGCCAAAGCCACGATGCACGCAGTCGACGAGTCCCTCCCCTTTCAGGTTGAGAGCGACGCATCGGACGTGGCTCTGTTCACCACCCTCAACCAGATGGGCAGACCCGTGGCTTTCTTCTCTCGCACCCTCCATGCCTCCGAAATTCGCACTCCTCTGTCGAAAAGGAGGCCCAAGCCATTGTGGAAGCTATGCGACATTGGAGGCATTATACGGGCCGGCAGGAGATTCACTCTCCTCACTGACCAACGGTCGGTTGCCTTCATGCTTAGTAACACACAGCGGGGCAAGATTAAGAACGACAAGATCTTGAGGTTGAGGATCGAACTCTCCACCTATAACTAGGAGATCTTGTATCGCCCGAGGAAGCTCAATGAGCCCCCAGATGCCTTATCCGGCGGTACATGTGCCAGCGCACAAGTAGACTGGCTTTGGGCTCTCCACAATGACCTCTATCACCCTGTTCTTCCATTTTATCAAGGCCCGCAAGCTGCCTTTCTCCATCGAGGAGGTCAGGACTGTGACCGAGGACTGCCAGGTCTGCGCGGAGTGCAAACCCCACTTCTACCGGCCGGACAGAGCACACCTGGTAAAGGCCTCCCGCCCCTTTGAGCACCTCAGTATCGACTTCAAAGGGCCCCTCCCCTCCACTGACCGTAACGTGCACTTTCTCAATATCATTGAGTACTCCCGTTTCCCTTTTGCCATCTCATGCCGACATGACTTCTGCCACGGTAAATAAAGTCCTGCACAGTATTTTCACCTTGTTCGGTTTCCTCACCTACATCCATAGCGAACGGGGATCCTCCTTCATGAGCGATGAGCTGCGTCAGTTCGTGCTCAGCAAAGGCATCGCCTCGATCAGGACGACCAGCTACATACCCCCGGGGAAATGGGCAGGTGGAGTGGTCTGGAAGGCCGTCTCGCTGGCCCTTCGGTCTAAGAGTCTCCCGGTATCCTGCTGGCAGGAGGTCCTCCCCGATGCGCTCCACTCCATCCGGTCGCTCCTGTGCACTGCTAACAATGAGACTCCTCATGAACGTGTGTTTGCCTTCCCTAGGAAGTCCACCTCCGGGGTCTCGCTCCCAACCCGGCTGACAGTTCCTGGGCCCATCCTCCTCCGGAAGCATGCGAGGAGCCATAAATTAGACCCTCTCGTCGAAAAAGTCCTCCTCCTCCATACGAACCCACAGTACACCTACGTGGCACACCATGATGGACGACAGGATAGTCTCCCTCCGGGACCTGGCACCCGCTGGTTCCCCATCCACCATCACCACCACCCCCGACCTGGTACCGTACCCTCCCCCTCCGGTTACCACTCCTGCCTCTGCGCCGTTCACCCCCCCCACCAGCGACTATCACCGCAACCCTCACCCTGGCAACGCCCGTCCCCCCCACCGGATCCACGACTGGGTGAAGGAGAGGACAACACGCTCCCGGAGTCGCATCGGCAGCCACAACACAACTGGGATTGAGGCGATCGCAGCGGAGGGTCAAAGCCCCCGACAGACTCGACCTGTAACGTCGCTTCACCCCCGCTGGACTTTTTTAAACAGGGGGTGAATGTGGTAAACACCACTGATCATACACTGCGTGTATTACGGTGCTGCGATTGTACGCCAGTCATTACAGTAAACCCTGGCCTGCTGGCTCCACCCAGCAGGCTCTGTATAAAAGTGTACGCTCTTCTGATCTGCCCCCCATTCTGGTTCCAGCTGCAGGAGACTTAACATCTAGCACAATAAAGCCTCAATTGTTCACCATTGGTCTCGGAGTCATTGATGGTACATCACCCACATGGTTCACTGGGGAAATGGATGCTGTGCATAAATTGAATAGATCAACGTTGAATGAAGGGCAGCACGGTAGCATTGTGGATAGCACAATTGCTTCACAGCTCCAGGGTCCCAGGTTCGATTCCGGCTTGGGTCACTGTCTGTGCGGAGTCTGCACATCCTCCCCGTGTCTGCGTGGGTTTCCTCCGGGTGCTCCGGTTTCCTCCCACAGTCCAAAGATGTGCAGGTTTGGTGGATTGGCCAATGATAAATTGCCCTTAGTGTCCAAAATTGCCCTTAGTGTTGGGTGGGGTTACTGGGTTATGGGGATAGGGTGGAGGTGTTAACCTTGGGTAGGTTGCTCTTTCCAAGAGCCGGTGCAGACTCGAGGTGCAGACTCGATGGGCCGAATGGCCTCCTTCTGCACTGTAAATTCTATGACAATCTGTTATTACTTTCTGATCTTTCCCCACCTGGATCTGTCTTTAATAGACCCAAGTCTCTGCTATCTGACTATATTGATTGAAGTTTTGATGATTAGTTGTGAATGAGGGGCCGTTCTCCGGAGGGGCCGCTCTCCGGTGAGACGGGCCTGGTCTCCGGTGTGAGGTGCAGGGCATGGAAACGGGGCGTGCAACCCTGCTGCGCACGGGCCGAGCCCAGTGACGGGCAGGCACTCTGACGTCACACCTATTTAAATGCATTAACGTGTTGACGTCAGCACGCAGAGCTCCGGTTGGTCCCGGAGGGAGAGACGGAAAAGGAGACGGAGGCCGAAGTCAGAGAGAGGCAGGCAGGCCCGGCGTGGAGGGAGCTTGGCAGGCCCGGCGTGGAGGGAGCTTGGCAGGCCCGGCGAGGAGGGAGCTTGGCAGGCCCGGCGAGGAGGGAGCTTGGCAGGCCCGGCGAGGAGGGCGCCAGCGAAGAGACCGAGGCCCAGCGAAGACCGGGAGGCGGCCGGCCTTCTCCGCCCTGCACAAGCGGCTGAGCTGCGACCTGGAAGCGGGTCTCGATGGGGAAGAAGACGCGGATCAACCTGCCGCAAAGCCGGCGGCGGCCCATCCTGCAGCTGGAGCCTGGCCACAAGAAGGAGGATCGCGGCTCGGGTTCAGAAGGTGAGTTGGACCAGCCGGCCCGGGGCTGGACGCCGCGGCCTGTCCCCGCCATCTGCCCAGCGAGGGCTGGTCCCTGCCACTCTGTCCGGGGCGGGGGGGTGGTCCCTGCCACTCTGTCCCGGGGGGGGGCGGTCCCTGCCACTCTGTCCCTGCCACTCTGTCCGGGGGGGGCGAGGGCTGGTCCCTGCCACTCTGTCCCGGGGGGGGGGCGGGGGTGGTGGTCTCTGTCACTCTGTCCTGGGGGGGCGGGGGGGTGGTCCCTGCCACTCTGTCCTGGGGGGGGCGGGGGGTGGTCCCTGCCACTCTGTCCTGGGGGGGTGGTCCCTGCCACTCTGTCCTGGGGGGGTGGTCCCTGCCACTCTGTCCCCGGTGGGGGGGGGGGGGGGTGGGGTGGGGCGGTCCCTGCCACTCTGTCCGGGGGGGGGGGGGGGGCGGTCCCTGCCACTCTGTCCGGGGGGGGGGGGGGGGGGCGGTCCCTGCCACTCTGTCCGGGGGGGGGGGGGGGGGCGGTCCCTGCCACTCTGTCCCGGGGGAGGGGGCGGTCCCTGCCACTCTGTCCCGGGGGGGGGGGGGGGGCGATCTCTGCCCGGGGGATACTGTCCCTGCCACTCTGCCCCAGGAGGCCTGTCCCCGCCACATGAAAAGGAATGGGGATGTAAGGCAGGAATTCAAGGAGCTCTGGTGGAAACTTAGATCTAGGACACAGTTATTATCTCTGGGTTGTTACCCGTGCCACGTGATAGCGAGACGAGGAATAGGGAGAGAGAAGAGTTGAACACGTGGCTACGGGGATGGTGCAGGAGGGAAGGTTTCAGATTTCTGGATAGTTGGGGCTCATTCTGGGGTCGGTGGGACCTCTACAAACTGGATGGTCTGAATCTGGACCAGAGGGGTACCAATATTCTGGGGGGAAATTTGCTAATGCTCTTTGGGAGGGTTTAAACTAGTTCAGCAGGGGCTTGGGAACCTGAATTGTAGCTCCAGTATACAGGAGGTTGAGGGTAGTGAGGTCATGAGTAGGGTTTCAAAGTTGCAGGAGTGTACCGGCAGGCAGGAAGGTGGTTTAAAGTGTGTCTTCATCAATGCCAGGAGCATCCGGAATAAGGTGGGTGAACTTGCGGCATGGGTTGGTACCTGGGACTTTGATGTTGTGGCCATTTCGGAGACATGGATAGAGCAGGGACAGGAATGGTTGTTCAGGTGCCAGGATTTAGATATTTCAGTAAGCTCAGGGAAGGTGGTAAAAGAGGGGGAGGGGTGGCATTGTTAGTCAAGGACAGTATTACGGTGGCAGAAAGGACGTTTGATGAGGACTCGTCTACTGAGGTTGTCTCCGAAAAGTTCCAGAGATGTAGAGGAGAGGATTGCAAAGATGATTCTGGACAGGAGCGAAAGCAACAGGGTAGTTGTAATGGGGGACTTTAACTTTCCAAATATTGACAGGAAGCGCTGTAGTTCGAGTACATTAGATGGGTCCGTTTTTGTCCAATGTGTGCAGGAGGGTTTCCTGACACAGCATGTCGATAGGCCAACGAGAGGCGAGGCCATATTGGATTTGGTACTGGGTAATGAACCAGGACAGGTGTTAGATTTGGAGGTAGGTGAGCACTTTGGTGATAGTGACCGCAATTCGATTACGTTTACTTTAGTGATACAAAGAACAAAGAAATGTACAGCACAGGAACAGGCCCTTCGGCCCTCCAAGCCCGTGCCGACCATACTGCCCGACTAAACTACAATCTTCTACACTTCCTGGGTCCGTATCCTTCTATTCCCATCCTATTCATATATTTGTCAAGATGCCCCTTAAATGTCCCTATCGTCCCTGCCTCCACTACCTCCTCCGGTAGTGAGTTCCAGGCACCCACTACCCTCTGCGTAAAAAACTTGCCTCGTACGTCTACTCTAAACTTTGCCCCTCTCACCTTAAACCTATGCCCCCTAGTAATTGACCCCTCTACCCTGGGGAAAAGCCTCTGACTATCCACTCTGTCTATGCCCCTCATAATTTTGTATACCTCTATCAGGTCGCCCCTCAACCTCCTTCGTTCCAGTGAGAACAAACCGAGTTTATTCAATCGCTCCTCATAGCTTATGCCCTCCATACCAGGCAACATTCTGGTAAATCTCTTCTGCACCCTCTCTAAAGCCTCCACATCCTTCTGGTAGTGTGGCGACCAGAATTGAACACTATACTCCAAGTGTGGCCTAACTAAGGTTCTATACAGCTGCAACATGACTTGCCAATTCTTATACTCAATGCCCCGGCCAATGAAGGCAAGCATGCCGTATGCCTTCTTGACTACCTTCTCCACCTGTGTAGCCCCTTTCAGTGATCTGTGGACCTGTACTCCTAGATCTCTTTGACTTTCAATACTCTTGAGGGTTCTACCATTCACTGTATATTCCCTACCTGCATTAGCCCTTCCAAAATGCATTACCTCACATTTGTCCAGGTTAAACTCCATCTGCCATCTCTCCGCCCAAGTCTCCAGACAATCTAAATCCTGCTGTATCCTCAGACAGTCCTCATCGCTATCCGCAATTCCACCAACCTTTGTGTCGTCTGCAAACTTACTAATCAGACCAGTTACATTTTCCTCCAAATCATTTATATATACTACAAAGAGCAAAGGTCCCAGCACTGATCCCTGTGGAACACCACTGGTCACAGCCCTCCAATTAGAAAAGCATCCCTCCATTGCTACCCTCTGCCTTCTATGGCCTAGCCAGTTCTGTATCCACCTTGCCAGTTCACCCCTGATCCCGTGTGACTTCACCTTTTGTACTAGTCTACCATGAGGGACCTTGTCAAAGGCCTTACTGAAGTCCATATAGACAACATCTACTGCCCTACCTGCACCAATGGAAAGGGATAGGTATATACCGCAGGGCAAGAGTTATATCTGGGGGAAATGCAATTATGATGCGATGAGGCAAGCCTTAGGATACATCGGATGGAGAGGAAAACTGCAGGGGATGGGCACAATGGAAATGTGGAGCTTATTCAAGGAACAGCTACTGCATGTCCTTGATAAGTATGTACCTGTCAGGCAGGGTGGAAGTGGTCGAGGGAGGGAACCGTGGTTTACTAAAGCAGTCGAAACACTTGTCAAGAGGAAGAAGGAGACTTGGGTAAAGATGAGACATGAAGGTTCAGTTAGGGCGCTCGAGAGTTACAAGTTAGCTAGGAAGGACCTAAAGACAATGTTGTAGAGGAGAATACTGAGATTCAGGCTACTAGACTAGAAAGGCTTGAGGTTCACAAGGAGGAGATGTTAGCAATTCTGGAAAGTGTGAAAATAGATAAGTCCCTGGGCCGGATGGGATTTATTCTAGGATTCTCTGGGAAGCTAGGGAGGAGATTGCTGAGCCTTTGGCTTTGATCTTTAAGTCATCTTTGTCTACAGGAATAGTGCCAGAAGACTGGAGGATAGCAAATGTTGTCCCCTTGTTCAAGAAGGGGAGTAGAGACAACCCCAGTAACTATAGACCAGTGAGCCTTACTTCTGTTGTGGGCAAAGTCTTGGAAAGGTTTATAAGAGATAGGATGTATAATCATCTGGAAAGGAATAATTTGATTAGAGATAGTCAACATGGTTTTGTGAAGGGTAGGTTGTGCCTCACAAACCTTATTGAGTTCTTTGAGAAAGTGATCAAACAGGTGGATGAGGGTAAAGCAGTTGATGTGGTGTATATGGATTTCAGTAAAGCGTTTGGTAAGGTTCCCCATGGTAGGCTACTGTAGAAAATACGGAGGCATGGGATTCAGGGTGATTTAGCAGTTTGGATCAGAAATTGGCTAGCTGGAAGAAGACAAAGGGTGGTGGTTGATGGGAAATGTTCAGAATGGAGTCCAGTAACTAGTGGTGTACCACAAGGATCTGTTTTGGGGCCACTGCTGTTTGTCATTTTTATAAATGACCTGGAGGAGGGCGTGGAAGGATGGGTGAGTAAATTTGCAGATGACACTAAAGTCGGTGGAGTTGTGGACAGTGCGGAAGGATGTTACAAGTTACAGAGGGACATAGATAAGCTGCAGCGCTGGGCTGCGAGGTGGCAAATGGAGTTTAATGCAGAAAAGTGTGAGGTGATTCATTTTGGAAGGAATAACAGGAAGACAGAGTACTGGGCTAATGGTAAGATTCTTGGCAGTGTGGATGAGCAGCGATCTCGGTGTCCATGTACATAGATCCCTGAAAGTTGCCATCCAGGTTGAGAGGGTTGTTAAGAAGGCGTACGGTGGTTAGCTTTTATTGGTAGAGGGATTGAGTTTAGGAGCCATGAGGTCATGTTGCAGCTATACAACACTCTGGTGCGGCCGCATTTGGAGTATTGCGTGCAATTCTGGTCGCTGCATTCTCGGAAGGATGTGGAAGCATTGGAAAGGGTGCAGAGGAGATTTACCAGAATGGTGCCTAGTATGGAGGGAAGATTCCTTGTGAGGAAAGGCTGAGGGACTTGAGGCTGTTTTCGTTAGAGAAGAAGGTTAAGAGGTGACTTAATTGAGGCATACAAGATATGATCAGAGGATTGGATAGGGTGGACAGTGAGAGCCTTTTTCCTCGGATGGCGATGTCTAGAACGAGGGGACATAGCTTTAAATTGAGGGGAGATAGATATAAGACAGATGTCAGAGGTCGGTTCTTTACTCCGAGAGTAGTAAGGGCGTGGAATGCCCTGCCTGCAACAGTAGTGAACTCGCCAACACTAAGGACATTCAAATGGTCATTGGATAGACATATGGACAATAAGGGAATAGTGTAAATGGGCTTTAGTGGTTTCACTGGTCGGCGCAACATCGAGGACCGAAGGGCCTGTACTGCGCTGTAATGTTCCATGTTCTAACACTCTCAGGACAGGTACAGCAGGGGGTTAGATACAGAGTAAAGCTCCCTCTACACTGTCTCCATCAAACACTCCCAGGACAGGTACAGCACGGGGTTAGCTACAGACTAAAGCTCGCTCTACACTATCCCATCAAACATTTCCAGGACAGGTACAGCACGGAGTGGGGTACCGAATAAAGCTCCCCCTACTCTGTCCCTGTCAAACCCTCCCCGACAGGTACAGCATGGAGTTAGATACAGAGTAAAGCTCCCTCTACACTGTCCCATCAAACATTCCCATGACCGGTACAGCACGGAGTTAGGTACAGAATAATGCTTCCTCTATGCTGTCCATCAAACACTTCTGAGACATTGGATTTTCTTTGAAGTTTCGGGCATTTGTGAGACCTCACTTGAGTGTACTATGTACAGTTTTGGTCTCCTGAATTGCAAGCTGATCTAAATGCTTTCAAAGCAGTTCACATGGGTTCACCGGATTAGAACATATAGTGCAGAAGGAGGCCATTCGGCCAATCGAGTCTGCACCGACCCACTTAAGCCTTCACTTCCACCCTAACCCAATAACCCCATCTAACCTTTTTTTATAAAAAATAATTTTTATTAAAGGTTTTCATAAAATATCAATAACAAAATTAAAAAGAAACCCAACAGGGTTCAGTACAAAACACAGTCCAGAAAACAACCCTCCATACCCCCTCTTCCCCCCCCCCCCCCCTCCCCCCTGTACATAAATAATAAATTAACATTGACACCCCGACTTAATACAACAAGTATATACAACCCCTCAGACCCTCCAGTGTAAATAACAAAAACAAAAGAAAATGGACCCCCCCCCTGAGTTGCTGCTGCCATTGACCAATGTCTACCGCTCTGCCAGGAAGTCTAAGAACGGTTGCCACCGCCTAAAGAACCCTTGTACCGACCCTCTCAAGGTGAATTTCACCCTCTCCAACTTAATAAACCCTGCCATATCGCTGATCAAGGATTCCATGCTTGGGGGCCTTCATCCTTCCACTGAAGAAGAATCCTTCGCCGGGCTACAAGGGACGCAAAGGACAGAATTCCGGCCTCTTTCGCCTCCTGCACTCCCGGCTCCTCTGCCACCCCAAATATTGCGAGCCCCCAGCCCGGCTTGACCCTTGATCCTACCACCCTTGACACCGTCCTCGCTATGCCCTTCCAAAATTCCTCCAGCGCTGGGCATGCCCAGAACATATGGGTGTGGTTTGCTGGGCTCCCTGAGCACCTAACACACCTGTCCTCACCCCCAAAGAACCGGTTCATCCTTTTCCCGGTCATGTGTGCCCTGTGCAGCACCTTAAACTGTATGAGGCTGAGCCTCATGCACGATGAGGAAGAGTTCACCCTCTCCAGGGCATCTGCCCACGTCCCTTCCTCAATTTCCTCTCCCAACTCCTCCCACTTACCTTTTACCTCCACCACCGAGGCCGCGTCCTCCTCCTGCATCACCTGGTAAGTTTCCGAGATCTCTTCCCCCCCCCCCCCCCCCCCAAGAGCATCCTGTACTGCATCCATGCAGCCCCCTCCCCTCCATCACCCACTTGCGCACGATCGTCGCATTGGCGGCCCAGTAGTACACAGAGGTTGGGCAGCGCCCCCCCCCCCCCATCTCTACTCCGCACCAGGAACACCCTTCTCACCCTTGGAGTCCCTCGCGCCCACACAAACTCCATTATACTCCTGTTAACCCGTCTGAAAAAAGCCTTCGGGATAAACACGGGGAGGCACTGGAACAGGAACAAAAACCTTGGGAGCACCGTCATTTTGATTGACTGCACCCTACCCGCCAAGGACAGCGGCAACACGTCCCACCTCTTGAACTCCTCCTCCATTTGCTCCACCAGCCTTGTAAAATTAAGCCTATGCAGGGCCCCCCAGCTCCTGGCCACCTGGGCTCCCAGATACCTGAAGCTCCTCTCTGCCTTTTTTAGTGGGAGCTCGCCAATCCCCCTCTCCTGGTTCCCTGGATGAACTACGAACAGCTCGCTCTTCCCCATGTTGAGCTTGTACCCCGAAAAGTCCCCGAATTCCCTAAGAATCCTCATTACCTCCGGCATTCCTCCCACCGGGTCCGCCACATACAGCAGCAGGTCATCCTCATTAAGTGACACCCTATGCTCCTCCCCACCCCACACCAACCCCCTCCAGTTCCTTGACTCCCTCAGTGCCATAGCCAGGGGTTCAATCGCCAGTGCGAAGAGCAGGGGGGACAGGGGACACCCCTGCCTCATCCCTCGACGCAACCGAAAGTACTCCGACTTACTCTTGTTTGTGGCCACACTCGCCATCGGGACCCCGTACAACAGCCTAACCCACCTGACAAACCCCTCCCCAAACCCAAACCTCCTCAGCACCTCCCACAGGTACCCCCACTCTACCCTATCGAAGGCTTTCTCAGCGTCCATCGCCACCACTATCTCCCCCTCCCTCGCCGGCATCATTATAACGTTCAAAAGCCTCCACACATTCGCGTTCAACTACCTCCCCTTCACAAACCCCGTCTGGTCTTCATGGATGATCTGTGGCACACAATTCTCAATCCTCGTGGCTGAGACCTTCGCCAGCACCTTTGCATCTACATTTAGCAAGGAAATCGGTCTGTAAGACCCACATTGCAGGGGATCCTTGTCCCGCTTCAGGATCAAGGAGATCAGTCCCGGGACATCGTCCGAGGCAAAGCCCCCCCCCTCCCTTGCCTCATTGAAGGTCCTAACTAACAGCGGGCCCAACGGGTCCATATATTTTTTTTATAGAATTTGACCGGCAAACCGTCCGGCCCAGGTGCGTTCCCCGCCTGCATGCTTCCTATCCCGTTGATCAGCTCCTCCAGCCCAATCGGGGGCCCCCAATCCCGCCACCAGTCCCTCTTCCACCTTTGGAAACCTCAATTGGTCCAGGAAGCAGCCCATCCCTCCCTCCCGTGGGGGCTCGGATCGGTACAATTCCTCATAGAAGTCCCTGAAGACCCCATTGATGCCAGCTCCACTCCGCACCATACTCTCCTGTCCTTGACTCCCCCGATCTCCCTAGCTGCGTCCCGCTTCCAAAGCTGATGCGCCAGCATCCGGCTTGCCATTTCCCCATACTCGTAAATCGCCCCCTGGGCCTTCCTCCACTGCACCTCTGCCTTTCCTGGTGGTCACCAGGTCGAATTCAGCTTTGAGGCTGCGCCTCTTCCTCAACAATCCTTCCTCGGGCTCCTCCACATACCCCCTGTCTACCCTCACCATCTCCCCCACCAGCCTCCCCCCCCCCCCCCCCCCCCCCCCCCCCCCCCCGGCTCCCTCTGCTCCTTGTGGGCTCTAACGGAGATCAGCTCACCCCTCACCACTGCCTTCAGTGCCTCCCATACCATCCCCACTCTGACCTCCCCGTTGTCGTTCGTCTCCAGGTACCTCTCTATACTTCCTCGGACCCGCTTGCTCACCTCCTCGTCCGCCAACAGCCCCGCCTCCAAGCGCCACAACGGGCGCTGGTCCCTCTCCCCCATCTCCAAGTCCACCCAACGCGGGGCGAAATGGCTTGCCGAATACTCAGTATCCTCTACTCTCGCTATCAACGCCCTGCTCAAGATGAAAAAGTCGATTCGGGAATAAGCCTTATGGACATGTGAGAAGAATGAAAATTCCCTAGCCCCCGGCCTTGCAAATCTCCAAGGGTCCACCCCTCCCATCTGGTCCATAAACCCCTCAGCACTCTAGCCGCCGCCGGCGATCCAGTGCCAGACCCATCTAACCTTTTTGGACACTAAGGGTAATTTAGCATGGCCAATCCACCTAACCTGCAGGTCTTTGGACTGTGGAGGGAAACGGGAGCACCCGGAGGAAACCCACGCAGACACGGAAAACATGCAGACTCCGCACAGACAGTGACCCAGCAGGGAATCGCACCTGGGACCCTGGCTCTGTGAAGCCACAGTGCTAACCACTATGCTATCGTGCTGCCCTTGCTGTGATGAGGGGGTTATGTTTTGAAGAAGAAAAGTTGGGTCATTATCCACTGAAGTTTAGAAGAGAAGTTCTCTTGTTGAAACATATAAGATCATGAGGGGACTTCATGTTGAAAGCATGTTTCCCCTTGTTTGAAGGGATGAAATATAAGGGGCCTTCCATTTAAGACAGATGAGAATTTTTCTGAGGGTTGTGAATTTGTGGAATTCGCCTCATCGAATGTGGTGGAGGCAGAACCATTGAATATTTTTAAGATAGTGGTAGATAGATTCTTGATTGATGAAGTCAAAGATTATTGGGTGACAGGCAGGAAATTAAAATGGAGGCATTAATCACATCAGCTATGATCTTATCAAATGGTGGAGCAGGCTCAAGGGGCCAAGTGGCTGACTCCTAATTCCTATGTTGGTATGTAA